>NC_043751.1:10772705-11097080 GCF_902148845.1 Salarias fasciatus | reverse complement strand
CCTGAAGATGGAGCGCTTCTCTTCTGCACTTTGTCACCCTTCCTCTTTTTTTCATTTTTTTATCCTCCACTTTCAGACGGCTGCTTGGTCGCAACCTTTCTGACTCACCGCTGAATTTCCATCCACTGCACATCTTTTCCTTTCTCATACTCAACCAATTTCTAGCCCTTCAAAATGAAATACGGGCACATCTCGACAAACCTGAATATAATTGAATCGTTCTTTTTATTTCACGGTGAAAGCTGTATATACATTAGATTTATTGCTATTATGATTTCAGACTTTTTTTCTGTGTTCAGAGTTTCTACATATTTTAACATGTGTAATTTCATAAGAACAGGGTTTTTTTCTTTCTATTCTTTAGCAAAACAATTAACTTTGCAAATGAATTAAGTTTTTATGAGCAGCACCTGTAGTTTCTCTATTATAACATCATTTATACTAAACATGTTTAAATAATATACCAAGCAGAATATTCCTCAGCCATGTAAAAACAAGGAGACTACAGTGATTTGGATAGTTTATGGTAATATGATGGTAGATGTTTCTCGGATCAGCTTCGAAGCATTGATGACTGCTGGACTCTCACATCGCATGTGACACTGGTTCCAGTAAAAATCACTCTTTGTTTTTCTCTTTCAACTTCGCCACTGCACAGGTGAAGATCAACATCCCCTCCCTTCCTGCCATCGGGATGTCTGACCGTCTGCACTGCGACATCCAGTCTTTCCAGAGTGAAGGCACCATGTCTGACTCTGGTCAGGTCTCCTGCGATCTGCCTCCGCCTTCACGCATACCACAGACCACCGACGACAAAGGTACGCTCTTTCTTACGAACCTCTATTTGTGTTATTTGCAAGACAAAGTGGCACATGCCTCAAAAAGCTTTGGGTTATGTTGACATGAGAGTCATGGAGCAGAGATGTGTTCCAGTGGTTTCCGGTCTCAGCTAAAGAATGTTCTATTCATCAGAATGTAGCATCTTATACAGCTACAGCATTAAAACATCCAACAGGTGACGTCTGTAACTCCCATCATCAATATGCATGAGAAGAAGTGAGTGCTGGAGTGCGTTAATCAACACGTTAAAATAAAAGAAGGTAAAATGATCAAATATGAGTGTAAATGTAATTTTGAGCAGGTTTGACAAGAAGCGAACTACTAGTCTGAGCGCTGATCTGTCCACCGCTCAACGCCTCTGACGGCGGCTCCTACAGTGGAAATGTAAGCTTTAGAAATGGAGCCACAGATCAATGAATGAAGCCGTTCTGGATTGACGAATCATATTTTCTTTCACATGAGCAGTATGCTTCTGTTCCTCTGATGCAAAAAAAAAAAAAAAGAAACTGACCAAGCATTGCTGCAGATTGACGAAGCTTCCTGATTATAGCTTTCCATTACGCCGGCATGCGCCCTGCCATGCCGGACAAATGGGTTTTAAATGGTTTGAAGAACTTGACAGAGTTGAAGGTGTTGATGTTGCCTACAAAATCCCCCAGATCTCAATCCAACGGAGCATCTGTGGGATGCAGTATGAAAACAAGCTGATCCCTGGCAGCTGTGGTTCAAAACTTAGAAGACTTAAAGGCTCTGCGGCGAACATGTTGGTTCCTGAGCTCGCAGGACACCTTCGGGGATCTGAGACGGCGCTATTTTTGCACAAATGGTTTAAATGTTGTAGCTGGTTGGCTGTTGTCTTTAAAATTCAATCTGTTTCCTACTCCTGTTGATGCATTTGCAAAAACCTTGTATCCTCTCTAAAACCTCTAACCTATTTTAACCTCGTTCTTACCGTCAGATTTCGTGGCCGTCGCCATCAAGATATTTGTCAACGACACCGTGCAGCTCGCCACACGAGAGTTCAAGTTCTACAACTGTGCTGCCACAGTGAAGAAATCTGAAAACACACCGTGAGTCTGGCTCCTAATCTATCAGTTCTGGTCTGTCACTCAGAGAAAATACACAGTGACACTGAACACAGCATCAACTGACAACCTTGATGTAAATGTATCACCACGCTTGAACAGATGAGAGATCAAGGCTCTGTTTGTAAATTGTGATGCATGGTAGTTTTGGATGCACCTCCTGCATTTTCTCTCCTCCTTTTATTACCAAGCCGAGGAAATTGCCTCAGTTTCCTTTTCATTAATCAAAAAATGAAAGTCGATCTCGCCAGTTTTTTCCTCTTGTTTTTTTTTTTCCTTTTATTTCTTTCACACGGTGGAATGTGTGATGAACGAGCTTTGCTTATGTGAAGTTGCAGAGATCCATTTCGTTGTCAGCAACATAGATTTTTGTGCCGGACACTCTCTGATGAGTTTGCATGTTTTTGATTGTGTCTGTGTTGCAGTGTGTGTGTGTTTGTGTGTGTATAAGTGTGTGTTGTGCACCCGCTGGAGCCTAATTAAGTGTATGAAAGCATTTTTTTCACTCCTCATCTGGGTTGTTTGTGTCCGTTTTTCTGTGTTTTCAGGTGCATGTCGTGCGTCGCCAGTCCGTGGGGCTGCCAGTGGAACACGCAGGATCACACCTGCAGCGATATGGACGACGCCGTGGTCGGCTCCAACATCATCAAGCACCGTCAGGTCGGTCGCTTTAAAGGTTACGTGCGAGCCAACGTCTTCCCCTCTGCTCTGACGGGATGTGCAGGATTACAGCTGCTGAAGTTTCAAAGGACACGCCTTACGCCTGAGCGATCCACATTCCTCCTGAAAATTAATAAACGCGCAAATCCGGCTATCAGCTGCCACCATCGTGCATAACAAATATTGCAGGATGGTAGATATTGGTGCACTAGTCCGATTTCTGAGCGATACACTTATCTGTCGCCACAGACGAGGCTGTATTTAAAGTGATAGGAATGGTTTTAAAATGTAAAGAATTAAAAGTGTGGGGATCTGAGCTGTTTCGATGCTGTTTTAGGGAGCAAAGTGTCCTCAGTTTGAGAATCCCGATCCTGGGCTGATCCCCGTCGGGTACAAGACTCAGATCAGCTTCGAGGGGATCAATTTGAACCTCTACCAGGTAAGCTGGCATTGATTTTATGGAAAGCCTTCCTGATATTTTTCCAGAGTTGCATATCGGGACCACTGTGAATAAGATTGATAATAGTGCTGACTGTTTGTAAATGTAATAATCCCATCAAAAAAGACGAATTACTTGGTGATAAACAGAGACACATACAAATAATCTATCTGTTGTTTTATTAAATAGCGGGACTACTGTCAGCTTCATTTACAACCTATGACACACAGATAGGTAATCTTACAAACATCAGTCATCAGTCAGGACAGGACCAAGTACATCTCCCGCTTTTGTGTGTTTTTCATAAATGATAGTTTGACACAGTTAAAATCTTGCAGCAGATGATTTTTACACCGTCTCTGTATACGTTAGCATTGTGTTGACAGTTCAGCTTGTTTAACCGCTATACTGAGACTCTCAGAAGAACCACAGACGCTAAACTCCAACAACAGACGCGCAGCTAACAGCACTGATGCTGAATGTTTGGCGTATAGCGCCACTTGTGAATTTGCCAACATGCAAACTTTTCTGAGTGGGAACAGAAGGGCTCAGAAGAGTCGGCATGTACATTTCTTGCTCTGCCCCGAGAATAGAAAGAAGCTTCTCTGAGCTGTGTTTGGGAAAAAATATGTTGTGTATAAATGAATGCAGCACATTTCTCGTTGTGTTTCGATCCGGCTGTGCAGGGTCGTGTTTTCACCATCGGAACAGAGCTGATGAGAAATGTGGAGGAAGAGGTCAAATTTGAGGATGGCCCATTCTACACTTTCAGTGGCTTCAATGTGAGTTCTTTTTTTTTTTTTGTGCTCATCATTTCTTTCATACATCGGTTTTAATTACATTGAAGCCAGGTTGCCTGTCCTGGCCTGTGGAGTGCGGTCTGAGTCATCAAAGCGCCTCTTATATAACACAAAAGAGTAAAATATATTCCTGAATGCTATTTAATTTCAACCTTTTTAAACCATATATCCTGACTCTCTCTGTCTAAGTTCAGGTGTTAATATGTTCGAGTTTTATAAATTGAAATCCTGCTTTAGCTCCTTCTCACTGTGATGTTCTGTAGCTCCCTCTATTGGCCAGACTCCCCTCACTGGAGCTATTTTAGCTTCTCTCCACATTGTGAATTCTGTGATTGGGAAGCTCAAACAGTGCCTAGCCCCCAGCTATGTTCTTTTCCAACATTGATTTCTTCAACTGAAAATCTGCCAGACTGGGTATAAATTTTTTTTCATTCTTGTTTTTTCTTTTCTTTTCTTTTTTTATTTCCCTTGGCATGAGGGAGCGGCAGCCCACACTGTTTGCCGAGAAGAGCTTAAGTGCCATTAATCACTGGATTCTGTATTAATAATTAATTTTCTTCCAATTTCTTAGTTTTCCTACGATAAGTCACCGGAGACCAATGTTCTTTTCTACGTGAAGGACAAGGAGTCTGGCAAGAAGATGGACAGCACACTGAACGGTGCGTTCCTTGATTCTAATGTGGAAATCTTATTTATAATACCCTCTGTGCCGGCTGCGAGGCCCAGTATGATTCCTTCTCTTGGATCGAAGAATGCTACCTTTAATCTCCGATTGAAAATTAATCAGAAAATTAATTGGTAATCATGGTAATCGCCCATGTTTTGGGCGGAAATGGAGGGATCCCGGGGAATTAATGGGAAATAATCGTGAGGCCCGTTCTGCATTTTAGATTACAAAGTGACATTCTCATCTCGGTCACAGAATGCGTTTGCTTATTTAATAGCAAGAGATTTAAGTGAGAACGGGGAATAAATAGAATATTGATACTTGTTTAGGACATTTTATTCAGTGTAGACTGTGTGCTTTACAGAAATGAGGACAGAATAAGTAAATTATTGAAACTATAATGAAATGGAAGTCAAAAGAGAAAGTAAATATCAGATGAATTGAATAGCTGGGTTCACAAAAACATTCAACAAATGACAAGTGAGGCAGTGGCAGAACAGAGAAGCACACTCTCTCACACACACACACACACGCACACACACACACACACACACACACACACACACACGTTGCTTTTAAATGACCTTTTTCTTGTCGCCTCTTCCCGTGCAGTGACGCTGTACAACTGCTCGATGGGGAGGGAGGACTGCAGCCTGTGCAAGAACGCCGACATCAAGTACAGGTGTGTGTGGTGCAGCAGGCAGAAGGCCTGCGTGTACGACAAGCTGTGCATCCAGCAGGGGTCCGGGGACCCCTACAACACCGAGTGCCCCAACCCCGCCATCACCGATGTGAGTAGCAGCGACGCCGCCGCCGCCGCTCCGTGTTTATTTTAGAGCCGACACCGGCGGTTTCTTTGAGGAGTCGCGATTAGTGGAGAGGAGGCATCGACCACGCTGATTGGATTATTGATCGGGGCAGTTCATCGGCCACGTAGTTTCTCTCCCCTCTTGTTGTTGACAGAAGTCTCTGTGAGTGTGTTTCTCCTTGGGAGCAAGTTGCAGTGATCTTCAGCATATCTTGATTGGATCAATTCTTTGTTTGATTACCTAATTGTTGGTGCCTCTCTGTCATTGCGAAAAATCCATCCTTAATGGTCTGCGTGTCAGTGTGACTCCAAACATACCACAGCCTGACTGAAATATCGGCAGATGAATATATCACAGACAAATTGCTTTTGTTGTGTTGGTGATAGTTCTGTGGATGGATTTTTTTTAAGCGAGTACAGCGACTTCATGTTAACACTTGAAACATCTGAATAACTACCTTGTAAATTGTCACGTTAAACCTTTAGAGACGTTCAAGGTCCCAAGAGGAGCAATCACACTGACAATTGTTGACCCTCTGACTTTTCCTTTGATGGCTTTATATGAGTTTGACATTTCTGCTTTGCAGTGACATGGATTGGCATTTATGTCTTGTTGCTTAGAAATCCGAATAACTCAGTGGCCCTGTCACTGAATGAAATATTCAGTGTCCAGCGCTTGATGAGTTAATTCATTAAAAAATTAAAGAAACTTGTTAAAAAAGGGCTAATTACTAAATCATGGCAGGGTTAGCAGCATTTAGCGACTGTCTCTTGATATGCCTGCATAACTGTGACTTATTTCACATTTATGTATTTATACTGTGCTCATTTTTAATTCGAAATTAATGCTCATGTTATACATTTCCATGGAGCCTCAGGCTATATGTTGTTGTCACAGTTTTGCTTATTATCCACCATGTCTGACTCACCGGTACAGTATTGGCCAGGGCCTCATACATGTGGATGTGATTCATACAGTATTGATGCGATTCTCCAGCATGGCGTTGAATATTAAGAGCTGGAAGTCAGCAGAATAGTTGCTTAAACACACTGTGCAAAGCTCTCTCGCATTTCCTTATTGCAAAAACTAATCTCTCCAAATCCATCTCAAATCCTTCCTTCCTATAAACACCTACTCCACCACCCCCACCCTCCCCCATCCAGATCATCCCGCGCTTCGGCCCCCTGCAGGGAGGCATCTCCATCACCATCCGCGGCTCCAACCTGGGCATCCATCAAGATGACATTAAAAACATCACTGTGGTCGGAGAGCCCTGCATCCATCAGAAGGAGAAGTACTCCGTCTCCACGAGGTAACGTCCACACACACACACACACACACACACACACACACTCTCACAGTATGAGCATGCATTGTACTCCGACTGGTGTTCAAACTTTTTGGCTGGCGCGTCTCAGACAAAGTTTTGTTTTGTGTACTTTGAAGATCCTTATCTGTTGTTAGGAGTTCTTCTTCTCTGCTCAAGGTAACCTGGCTGTATATTTTAATTAGCTCATTATACCACAGTATTGATCTGACAGTCTCCAGACGCAGGTTGATTTAGATACAGAGGCTGGGTTTAGAAAAAGGAATGCCAGAGGAGGGAAACTTTATTCAGATAGTTTTCTTCAGTAAACAGAAAACAACATTAAAAAGAACTACATTACAAGTTAAAGCCTCACATCCAAATTCCTCCTGCTGCTGTTCGAGGTCGAGCTGAAAACTTTACAGGTTATAAGTTTTGCCGTAGAAATCAGTCTTTTGAATCTCTTACACCTTCAGACATTTGAACTTCGCCTCAACTACTGATTTATTTTTTTTTTCTTAAGCCTCTTTTTTTTTTCGTGATAGTAGACAAACACAATACAAAACAGAATAGATAACACAGTGAAGAGAAATCAGCACAAAATAAAAGAAAATGTAAAAATGAACAGATATGATTCGGGGGAGAAAAAAGGAAATGGAGTATAAATATAAATGGCTTCTCACTTCAAGGATAAATATGCTCCAGGTAGCACATTCACTTGCAGGAGGGATGCAGTATAGTGAGTGTTCTGGAAAAATGGGACCATCGGGGCACCGATAAGCCTTACTATATTAAGGCTTAACAGGACCCTATTGTCTCACAAACATGGGCCTATAAAGCCTTAATGAATGTGCTTTTTTTCTTTTTCTTTGAAAAGTTTGATATTTACCGAAAGTAGCAAACGCATATGTTAAATGTGTTTTATTAGATGATACGATTTTAATCTTTTGAGTGTTATTCGAGAGGTTTTCAAAGCGTGGGAGGATGCTCCCATCGCTCTCTCTTGGTTCCCTTCAGCTGTTATGATTTTTCTTTGTCCTAGTAGTATTTTTTTGAGTGAATATTAGACATTTTTTTCTAATGAATATTTTCTATTATTTTTGAATACAAGTGGGATATATCTTCATATTTTTCTTATTATATATCGTTTTGAGTCATCATATTCAAACTTTAGTGGAAAACCAAAAGTAAGTCGTTTCTTTTTTTATTTGGATTCATCTCCATTTCACCTGAACTTGTATGTATTGATACTAAAAATCATTTTATGCAAAGTCATCCCCCTGACCCCAGCTGATAACTGAATTTTGTTTCTCAGAAAACAGCCCCAAACTGTGGAAACTCCTGTGTCAAGTCCATAAAAAAATGTGTTGAAAGAAAGCACCGCTGGGATAAACTACTGAATGCCACTCAATTATTTGTGTGTAGCTCATGCTGGATATCATCTTTTTGCCTTCAGAGCAGCCTGGATTCTTTGAGATTCAGATTTATCTTGCTGAACTGATAGCATCACACACACACACACACACGCACTCACACACTGACCGCAGAACTGTGGCTGTCTCCAGTCACTCTCATCCACCTCGTCTCAAAGGTACTTTAATGGACTTGAGCACTGTATCAAAATCAAAAAATGAATTAACTTCAGATCTTGCAAATGCACTTCAGTCACAGCTGTGTTTAAAAAGCGCTCACTTCATACAAATGGTCTATAAAAGAGAAAACAGCCACGCCGTTGCCCCACAGCTTCTAGCCAGAACTGTTGACACCTGGCAGGATGGAGCCACTTTTATGACAAATTCTTGCCCCGCCATCTGCATGATGAGACATAAACCTGGATTTATGAGACCAGATGGAGGCGCTTCCCTCCTAAATCATTCACTTTTGGTGCTTACACGCCGCCTCCGCTCCTCTCGTTGTAAGACGTCCTGCACAGTCCTCCTGCAGGTTGTAACTTGCGTTAAGTTTGAGCAGAATTTGTGTGGTGATATTTTATTCTTTCACAACCCAGCTTGAGCGGCTAATTGCGGCGCCGCGGCGGCCCTCCCGTTGCAGCCTTGCCGCGAATGAGGCTTGCTGTGTTATGCTGACCTCTTTCATCAGCGGCACATTTTCCCCAAGGACTGCTGCAGACTTGGACGTGTTTCCCTTATCACACGATTACCATGAAACTCCAGACATTGAAATGTGGGGAGAAAAAAAAAAAAAATCCCTGAGGGGTGAAACCAGCCAATCTGGCTGCGGTACTCGTTCTGTGTTCCTCGCCGCTTATTCAACGTTACTCAGCTGAACCTGTTCTGCTCGCCTGGCCGTGATAAAACACGAACGGAAGTCACTCGGTTTCAGCTTGTTCTGTGACATTTGCTTTTGTATTATGAACTATTTTCTTTAATGAGGCTGATTTTCCGCAAATACTTTCGTGACCCTTGTGATGAATTAATCTGTAATATACCTGTTAAAAACAGTTGAGATGGCTTGTTAATTAGTGTTGGAAATTATGTCCTAAAGGTTACAGAAGCCAACGTGTGACCCCCAAGGTTTGATCTCTGGGTAAATCTAATTGGGGAAAGTAGAAAAATCAGTGCTTTACCGTCCCTCATTACCAACTCTGTCATTGCCCCAAATGCCCCGGTGCAGCAGCGGAGTGGCCAGCGGGTCAGACTGGGGTTGTTTTCAGCAGGTGTGAATGCAACCTTGTGCTCAGTCACAGTATTTCTGCATGAAGAGAGCCGAGGCCACTGTGAGATGAATAAATGAAGGATAAAAAAAAAAAAAGTATTCTGGAAACTGGAGTAACTTCATCACTGCAATAATTTATTTTTTTAAAAAATTAAAAATACAAGATATTGTTGAAATCCATTCTCTTCAGTTTGATAACCTCACCTTGGGGTTATAAAAGATTATGATGGGCATTTTTTTTCCATTTCACTTCTGGAAGTAATTCATAAAATAATTAGCAAAGAAATAATTAAAATGAACTGCTTGACTAAAATTCCTAAAATATTATCATCCTCTTTTCTATCGTGCTTCAGTGTGGTGTGTGAGATCGGCGCTGTCGACGTCAGCAAGTCGCACTGGGGCGAGGTGGAGGTTGTGGTGAATGGCAACAAAAAAGGAACCTCCGCCATGTACTTCACCTACAGAGTAAGCACACACTCTCTCACTCCAAATACTTTTCACTCCACAGCTCCAGTACAGTGTTTGACCTGGAAAATGAACGCCCGGCGCTGAGTGGATTTTATTATTGCAACAGTATCTGTCTGTGTTTTACATTTTCAAAACGCAGAGAAGCCCTCGTCAAAGTGTACCAAGGACATGCAATCAAGTTTTCTTCTTGTTTTTTTTGCGATTTTTCCCTTCTCTTCCAGTACCTCCCGTCTCTTTTACCTCCGAACACTCGCCAGTTGCATGCATGAACCTCCTGTTTGGTCGTCCTCTTAGCTCTTACTTGTCATCTCTCCTAAATACCTGCACTTTCTTTTTTACCCCCATCACCTGTACCTTATTCTTACTCCTGTCCATTCTGACAGTGAAGATCTCAGCAGCTTCAGCTCTGCCACCTCCAGCTCATCCTCCTGTCATTTTTCCACTGCCACACAGTCAGCCATAGCTGGCGTTGCTGCCGTCCTTGAGACATTCCCTTTCCACCAACCTGGCATCCTCCTGTCACAGGACATGCCATTAACTGGACTGTCCAAATCTGACATTATGCTGTACTTATAAATAAAGCATCTGGGTACAGATTACAATTATACTGCGCTGTGCAAGAAAGCCTCAGGGTGCGTTGCGTTCCTCTTCGACCAGATGTTGTGCAGCAGTTCCCCTTTACTTGCCAACGCTTTAACAGGCTACAGCGTCGCTATTTAACTGACTTTTCATATCTGCGGCTCGACTAAAGCTTCACCACGGGGGAGTGCTCCTCCGAACTGTTTGCTCAGCATATTGGACCAGATGTGGTGCTTCGTACGAGTCTGTGCGTCTGAGTGTTTCTGATGGCGTGTGTCTCGGGGTAGGTGGATCAAGGAGGGTGAGGGGAAGCAGGGGCTGTTAGTGACACATTGCTTTGTTTCTTTCCGTTGGTGGAATACAACTTGTAGGGAAAATATGATAATATCTCGATGTATGTGTTGACTCTGCCTCTCCACCCTCACCAGGACCCGATTCCCGATGCGGTGACACCTGCCCGAGGTCCAAAAGCTGGGGGGACGCTCATTACAATTTCTGGGAGATTTCTGGATACTGGCAGTAAGGAGGACGTAAAGGTTAACATCGGAGGGGTGGACTGCATTGTGTAAGGATTTCATTTCTCAATAATTGTCATTCACGCCAAAACACCAATTCTGCTTCAGCTCAGCCTCTCCAGTTGATAGAGCTACTTGTTATTCAGACATTGTATTGCATGCAAATTCTACAGTAAGCACACTTTGAAGCCCATAAATTGATTTTTTTTCCCCCCTTATATTTATGAAGCAAAAATGGAATTGACCTTAACTTTGGTGCCATAAGCAGGAGGGATTTATTCTCATACAATTTGCCTGTGCTTCTGGGACCGCGTGTTCTGTCAAAACCAGTCCGCGGTGACATTTTAGGCAGAGGTAACAGAAAAATAACGAGCAAGAGAAGCAGCAAAGCCAAGATTTAACAAGCTGTCAGGCTGCTGCCATGTTGGCTTCGACTGCTCGGTGACCTTGTGCGACCCCACCCCCCCCCCCCCCCCCCCCCCCCCCCCACCCCCCACCCCACCCCAATACCCCCCACCCCGCCTCACTCCTTCAGCCTGTGACTGTGACTGCGAGTGCTGAGCTGTGTCCTTGTTTTGGCAGAGAGCACTTCGGGTCAGAGATCACCTGCAGGACAGGAGAATACCGGGCAGATAAGGTGCCCTCCGACCATCTCCCCATCACCATGAAGTACGGAAAGAGTACCATAAAGACCATCCAAAGTGCCTTCCAGTTCCTGGAAAACCCCGTCGTGCTCGACCATCACCCCAAAGGAAGCTTTGTCTGGTTAGTCACGCAGAGTAATTGTTGTATGTCAACATTAATGTTGTGAGAAAACTTTTATTTGTGTTTTTTTGACCTGTGATCATGAAGATGTCCCGCTCGCTGCTGTTGCTGTGAAGATATTCAGAGTGTGCTGAACCTCCATTGCAGTACGTGCAGTGGAAAATAAAATATACCACTTTAAAGACGGACTAAAAAAAAATCTGCAGTCTTGAAATCTGAATCATCCATTCGTGGTTTCCAAACATTGGCCTTTTACTATTTTTACTAGTCTACTGATTTTTTTTTTCCTCCTTTAAAACCACATTGAAGTTGCATTCATGGTCTTCAGTGACATTTCATGAAAACCTTTGTGTAGATGGACATCAAACACATCCCTGCAGCCCAGAGCCTGATCCAGTTACTCTGTATGGCAGACCGACGGATTCACCCATCCTTTAAAGTCGCTCAGTAACACTCAGTCCTCTCCACGAACTCACTCTCGCCCAGATTCGTACCTGCAGGCAAATGTAGACACACCAATTAACCTCCGCTGTAGGCGTCGGGATTGTGGCAGGAAAGGTCAGTACCCAAGAACATTCACTTTTTAAATACTTTATTCTCATGAAATATATTTATTAAAATCAGAAAGTTGATCAACACTTACTTTTTTTAACAAACTAGTCTTGAGTTGGGCGTCGCTGTACATGAAAGCACCACTGTTTGTGCTAGTACGGCGTCTACATCCTGACATCTCCTTACATTAGTGACCCCCCCGAGGCTCAGATCTGTGATTTTGAGCGAAATATTTCCGCTGTTGATTGGATGGATTTGCATACAAATTGGCACTAATTGCTGACAACTCTGACTGACCTTTTGAGCCGGTTGCTGCCGTCAACAGTCGCCTAATGGCCGTGCTGTACCTGCCAGACAGAGCCACTTGTGTGGTGGAGGGCTCTCAGTCTCATTCGGAGAGCTTTCAGAGGCTCGTTCCCTTTGATCCGACCGGCGTTGTTTCTGCCGGAGTCCACATTTCCCACATCTTTCAAACAGATGTGGTGAGAGGAGCGTAATTGTGATTGATATAAATAAGAAACAGAGAGATGGGCTGACTCTACTTTATAAATCTTCCCTTTCCCTTGTTTCAGCGTTTGAAGATGGGAAGCAGGAAATAAAGACAGAAAGAGCCAAGTTGTCATTGAAAACGAGGTCAAACACAACAGTGTAGTCTGGAGGAAATTGGTCCATTGCGAAGACACCTGCCTCCATCTCAACCCCTCAAATTTCTATCTGTCTGAAACCTTGGTATTTTTAAGTAAGAGTTGTCCTCCAGGACTTGCTGGATCCGTCTGTGTTTGTGTTTACGGAGCGCCTTCCACACTTTCTCGTGATTGGCTGAAAATTGGCTGAACAAATGGAAGTTTTTGATGTTCTAACAAACTACTTGATAATTGCTGGAAATGGATGCATTAGGTGGTTCCCTGACTCGTTTTTTTCTATTTGACCAATAGAAAGCACTATGACACATGAGAGGAGGAACACAGGCTAGAACAACAGACTAATTTGTTTTCATCTGCAGTGAAAATTACCCTGGGTACAATTTACGAAGACTGTCTTTCTTCCCGTAACTCTTCCCATGAGCTTGTCTTCTTATTTGTTTGTCTGCCTGGGAATACATGTTTATATGTTGTTGTTTTTTTTTGTGTGTGTGTTTTAGCGGCGGGAGGAACATTGTGGTGACTGGCTCCGGTTTTGACCTGATCCAGACCGCTGTCATGACAGTCCAGGGGGGAAACACGTCTGCTGTCGAGGTTCTTACTCATTTTATTCATCAGCATCTCTGTCAACACATCAAGCCGTCATCTTTTTTTTCCCCCTCTTTTATTTCATCATTCTTCCTCTCAACTGTCTCCTTTTGATGATCTGCCTCTCCATCTGTCCCCCCCTCACAGTAGGGCCACTGTTCGATTTCCCTGCATCTCACAAGCCCACGACTCCAGCAGTGATTCATCCAAGCTCCATGAAGCATTGCAACTGCTTCAGCAAGGACACACACCAGCAAACACACACACACACATGCACGCACACACGCCAACTCCTCCTTGCTTCCGCTAATCGCCGAGATGCTCATAAGCCACTTCTTTCCACCATAAATCTTTCAAACCTGTAAGGGTTGCAGATGGCGGTGCCATTGTTTTCTCTCACTCGATTGAAGCCATGTTTCCCGTCCAACATAAACAGGTTGCATTAACTTTGCCAGGAAAACTTGAAGAAGCTGCCCTCGGCATGCTGATGCTACCTTCCCTCCAGTGTTCTGGGAAGTGTTGAGCAGTAACAATTTTCTTCATTTCATTTAAAAAAAAAAAAAAAAAAAACGCCCAAATTTAACACCAGCATTAAGGTTGTGAAAGATTACCGCTGTGCCGCTCGTTGCCACTTTTTTTCCCGGCCAAGTCTCTGGGCGCTCCTACCAAGGGACAGTGGAGATTTGAAAATACTTGGGGCTGCCACAGACTCTCATTGGACGTAAAGTGTTATCTCAAAGGCCTTGGCCGGTCGGCTTCATAAGCCTCTCTTGGTTTAACTTTGTCCACTGAACTAGACCCAAATATGTGGACTCATTATTGCAGCTGGCATATGGTGAAAACATGCTGATTTATAGGTCAGCTTAGCAGCTTAAGGAAGTGATTTCATTTTTTTTTGTGGCCTGTAATGTCTCTCCGGTGCTTGTAATTCTAAACAAAGACTTCTGTGGGAAGTGTCTGTTTGTAGTTAAGCGTAGATGTAGTCTGGGTGAAGATTTATCCTCTGATAAATTAAGATAGGTTGCACAACGCAGCCTTAATAGGACAAGTTGTCTCTGTTGTCACATTCTAAGCACCAATGTAACTCTTGCATTGAGCCTGGTGGGGAAAAGTGCGTCAGCCTTCAAAATAAGACTGTTTATATTTTACAAAAAAATGTGTCAAACTGTAGCTCAAGCTACATTAATATGTCTTTGATATACATTTGGAATGACGACACTTATATGTTATGGCTTGAATTAAACATGTCGTCCTTGAAATTGTGTTTTTAAGAGGATCAGCGTTGTTTGCAGACCCGTGCATTTGTGTTCCCAGCAAACATTTTACAGTCTTCAGACATTCATGGCTCCCAGTGGAGTGATACTAATGACTCTGATCCCCTGAAACTGTCGAGCACTACAAAGTGCCCACTAAACTAATAACGTTGTCTCCAGCCTCTCCTTTACTGCCGCTGCAGCTCTCGGTGGAAAATAACATCCTAACATGCTAAACGTGATGGTCGGCATGGCGGCTGTTAAACATACAACGCCCCTCGACTGGTTCTTCACCTGTTTATTCAGAGCCATGTTCAGTTTCTGTCAGTTATTTAAAATGTTTCATGGATTATTGAGGTTAGGAAGTGGATTAAAAAAAACATATTGAGGGCTTCACTTAAAAAAAAAAAAAAGAAGAGATTGACCTATTAATGACTTATCCGACCCTTTTTTACATTTATCACGTTTAATCGTGCCTCCACAAACAGAATTAGATAATAATTCATTCAGTTACTGCTGCTACCAACTCCGGCTGCTAACAACCGAAAGAGCGAAACAATGCAAACACAAAAAGATGATTAGAAAAATTGTAATTAAGAGAAATGCCGGACCTCGGTGTATTTTCACACTGAGCACATAAATACTGCTAAACCCACGGCTTGATTCTTGCACTAATTTCCTGAAACCTGCAGTGGCTGCATTGTTTTTTTCATTCTCGCGTATTAAAGTTCGTCACAGCAGTTGTCACCTCTAATTCAGTGGAGAGGACAAACTTACTGCCTTCCTCAACTTTATGAAATCCACGTCGCACAGTGAAGCAGGTTTTTAAAAAAAAAAAAACAACTTATAAGACTGCTAAAATCCCACAGTCTGTAGGAGCCTTTAGATGAGACGATTGATAACACTTTCTGTCCATAGCCTCCTAATCTGCCAGAGAGAAGGCGTCTCTGGCATTTCACAAAATGTTGAACAGTTTTCCTGTTCAAAATGATTTTATATTTAAAAAGTTATTCCAGTTTCCAATTTCTGAGAATTTTTAAGAAACTGATTAACCTTTAAGATAAAATGAAAACACACACACACACACACACACACATACACACACATACTAGCCACAGATTTAGTAGCTGAATATGCTTTCTGCTGTGCCCCTTTGGAAATCTTCCTCTGTGTGTAGGACTGTGGATTTTAGCTGTCAGGCACGTTGTCAGTCCTTTCCCAAAACAATCAGAGAGTGACAGAAATATCTCCATCAGTTCAGCTAATCAAAGTGATGTAAAGAAAGTCAGGGGAGGAGTGACTCAGTGTGAATTGTGATTCATCAGGAGCTGCTATTCTTCCGTGGCAGATTGAGATTTTAATAGAGCGACTGAAAAGACGCATAATTTCACTTTCTGTGGTGCACAAAACCAGGCTTCCCCCTCCACCCTACACCAGACTCGCACGTCCCTCCTACAATACAATACAACATAATACAACACAATACAATACATTCATGCACTACTTTATCAAAAAAAAAACTCCCAACACACCCACCATGTGCCTTTTTATATCTCTAATCCTTCCCCGTGTTTTCCATATTCAGTACTACTATTTTATTTCCCTCAGTCTTTTGTGTTGCATGTTTTTTGTTTTTTTTGTTTTTTAATGGCCTCTTCATGACACATTCCTCTTCCTCCGATGCTACGCAGGCCGCCCATGAGAAGAACGACACCGTCATCCTGTTCCGGTCTCCGACGGTCAACGGCTCCGTGAGCCTGCACTTCAGAACCTCCATCCAGCTGGACAACTACGAGAAGGAGCTGAAGCCGTTCGACTACCACCCCAACCCCAGCTTCAACGAGCTGACCAAGAAGGTCATCACCGAGACCAGCATCATCATCGTCACCGTGAGTGCCGCGTCGTCCGCCGCGTCGCCCACAACTCGCGTTCCTTCTGTGCGAACGAATCAAGACAAATGGGCTTATTATCTGACAGCAGAATAAAAAAATGGGAAAGATGCTGATTTGCAGTTGCTGCACACATTTTCCCTCTTTAGCCGCTCACATATAATGGTTTGACTTTTTATTGCTCGTCGCAATTATGGAAACGGCAGCTTATCTGTCATTTAGACGCAGCGGCGTGATTATTATGCAAGTGCAAATCCACCAGCTAATATTTGCATCTAGTCAACATGCGCTCATTTCAATATACAAAGGGAAATACTGCAGCTTCATTATAAACCTGCGTGATCACAAGCGATGACCTGAATAGGACATAAGAGACATAAAAAACTATCCAGCATTTGCTTAGAGGAGTGAGATGGATTTGAACAGAGGTTCGCATTCTTGATAGTACCGTAGATTGAAGATTTTGAATACGAGCATATTTTCACAGAAAACACCGGAGAATACCATATTTGCTTCTTCAGCTATCGGTTTATGTTTTTATGAGAGTTTAATGATTCTCTTCAGAGGTGACATCTTCTCTTCGCCTCGGGAACAGAAGGCAGAGACATTCAGCACACACCAACCATCCAAAAGCTTGAACTGGAAAAAGGGTTTTTATTTGGAAGATGTGGGTTAGATGAATAAATTGGGCTTCTTCTTGCCCGGCTGTGTGAATTTTTCTCACGGCTTTATGTCAGTTTGGAGATTTCATAGCATTTCCTGTTATGGTGCTTTGGGCAAACACACTTCAGGTGAATTAGTGGGGAAAACCATCTGTACAAAAGGCTTGAAGGCTTTTTCAATTACCCAGGCACTGGTTTGCTTAAGCTGATTTCACCTTTCCTTAAAATCTAGGCTACATTAGAATAATTGAAAGCATAAATGTAGATGCAGAAGTGTGCTGTAGAATCACAAAGTGTATATTGCAATGCCAGGCCTGTGGGATTGATTGGAGCTCTGCCTAAAGTATCTTAAATAAGAAATTACTGAGAAATGTGCTTACAATGACTATAATCTTAATCTTTTTAATTACTTTTAGCTCTTACTGGGACAGCGGAGAGCTATTATACAATTTCCACCCATTTCCAATGAAAACGCGTACAATTTTTAGCGTTCGTCATCTGATGTGTCTAATGGAGGGTGTTTAATTGCTTTCCCATGAGCCTCGCTGTCCCTCTCTCCCCCTGCAGGGTCGAGGATTCTCCAGAGCCATGACGGCCAAAGAGGCTCAAGCGTTTGTGGGCGACGTTCAGTGTGCGGTCAACACTCTTCAGGATGACAAGCTGTTCCTGGACCCGCCTTCAACCACGCCTTCTGCCCGCTCCAGACGGCAGCGCCGAGACACTCGACCCGAGCTGCTGGACCTAATGGTGAGAGCAGACAGACGCAGACAGCCGTGCACAGTGGTGTCCACTCTGGACAGTCTGGCTGCAGACGGAGTTTAACTACATCTGAAATATTACTGAGCTAAAAGTAGCTATGAGAACAACAGAGACTTAGATATGAAAGGTCAAAAGTATCCAGATAAAACACATCGTGTTTTCAGATATAATTTCAGAATATTGTTGTTCATATCCTATATTAATTAATATTTAAAAAAAAAAAAAAAAAACTATGATTGCTACTTTTTCTCAAACTATTTTTGTAACTTCTTTTGAACTTTTGTCTGTCAGAAATCAATCATAAATCAATTTTCAGTTCATTTTCACAGAACAGTGGTTGGACATTCTCATGATTTTGACCCAGAAACACAAACATCTTAGCAAGAATCATGTTTATTCAATATTGATACATATCTGGAAGGAATTAAAGTATTTTGTTCAGAACACAAACTAAACAAAAAACAGTTTAAACCAGAGGTTATGAAATTGTGGAAGAATGAGACCTCGAAACACAAGGTGTCCTTTAAGTTGTAAAAATCACCATTTTCAGCATGAGCTACTCACCGCATGTGGTGAGTGAAGAGTAGATTATGTACCTCAGAAATCTATTCACATACGAGGAGTGATTATCAATATTAAAAAGGATTTCCAATTGCATATTGAAGTGGTGCTGCTCGACTACGTTCAGCATTGCAGAGTTACACACAGACATTCTAATCACAGCATTGTGTGCATTATGGGTCTTCACTGCGCTTCTCCCAGCACGTCCCCCATACATTTTGAGACCTTTCTTTTCACTGGTTCAACAGTTTCCTTGAAGCTACAGGCCGTAATTACATTTAATTATAGCCGTGGCACAATTGTGATGAACACTGTAACATCTCTTCTGGGCAATTCCTGTAAGTGAGCCATTGTTTCATTTCTGTGGCAGAGTGCCGCATAAAGGAGCAACACCAGCAGACTATCAATGGGACAAGATACCTACTGAGAGGAAGCCGGATTATGAAGTGTCAGACTCAGTACATCTATGCATTTATCTAGTTCTAGTGGTCCTACAAGCCTTGCACTTTCAAAAAAAAAAGACTACTGCAAGCTTCTCTGCAGCTGCTTTAGAACTGTGCACAATTATTCAGATTCTGTCCCCATCCTCTCTCCGACTCCGTCCGATCTTCACCGGTGACACCTACCGAAATACATGTCGGGCGGAAACGAGGGTGTGTGTGTGTAATGAGACACTCCGCTGTGCGTTTCTCCGCAGATAAAGTTTGGGAAGGGGGAGTGGGTGGTCGGCTCGGTGGAGTACGAGAAGAAGAATGATTTGTCGCTCTACATCATCATCCCCGCTGTCATCGTGCCCATGCTGCTCATCATCATCGTCTCCGTCTACTGCTACAGGTGAACTCCAGGCCAACTCGGTGCACCGTTATCGACCTACTTCTAGATCATATGATCTCTCCGGAGGTGGTGGGGAAATTGACTCTCATAGTCTTAACATTCATTATTTTGTGTTTTGGGCACAATTTTTCTCAGTAATTGATGTTGAACTAATTTGAAATTGTGTGACTGATGTGGTTTCTTTATATGATAAATTGGGGAAGAACATTTTTTCCAAGAAAAAGAGGTCAGACTCAATTTTGTTTCTCATCCTGTGATATTTTTTTCCCCCCCCCTAAGCTCGTGCAAGATCAACTTCAACTTTCAATATATTTTTGTCTTTTCTTGAAGCCTCAGTCAAACTTTAGAGCTGCATTTTTATCCGGAGAAGCACTCCCACATTCACAGAGGAATACAGCACGAAACAGGATATTTTTATAAAAGTGTGAGAAATGCTTTGTAGCCAAGTTATCGGCCAATTTGGCAGTTTATTTTCTCTCACACTCAAGCATATAGTGTATGAACACAACAAAAAAACAAAAAAATCCCCCGCACTGGATAGAATTTTGAAAAAAAAAATGTGATGTCTTCATTACCTCTGGCTTTTTTTGACACGTTAGTTTTATTTTTTTGTGGTGTGCGTTCAGGAGGAAGAGTCAACAGGCGGAGAGGGAGTACGAGAAGGTGAAACACCAACTGGAGAATCTGGAGGAGAGCGTGCGAGACCGCTGCAAGAAAGAATTCACAGGTAGCGACGGTGCAGCTGTGCAAAAAAAAAACCTCCACCATATTGCTAATGTCCCTCAAAGGATCCATGTTTCTAAGAGGCTTAAAAGTAATGAAGTGCTTTATAGCTCTGATTACATTTTTTGATGTATTGTCCTGCGGTGAATTGAATATACTATTCTCCCGCTTAGCGTCATGTTATGATCGTTACTGGGAGCAATTCTGCAGTGACAGTAATAGAAAACAATATTTCTCCCTTGAAATTATTTACTGCCAATGCTTTCTGCTCCGTGCAACTTCGTGATTGAGAGAGGCGAGCGATCTGCAAGTGGCGAAAGTTTCAAAAAACGATGCGGGGTGTTCGTGTCTTTCTGTCTGGCAGACCTGATGATCGAGATGGAGGACCAAGGAACCGACCTGGGCGAAGGCCGAATACCCTTCCTGGACTACAAGAATTACACGAACCGGGTGTTCTTCCTCCCGTCCAAGGATGGAGCCAATGATGTGATGATCACTGGGAAGCTGGACATCCCCGAGGCTCGGAGAGCCACGGTGACTCAGGCTCTCAACCAGTTCTCCAACCTGCTCAACTCCAAGACCTTCCTCATCAATGTAAATACGCTGCAATTGTCTGATAATATCTGTGTTTATATAGAAAACAACACGACTGGTGCAGAATGTTTTCTGGACAAGTCCAGCAACAGAACTCGAGGGATGTTAATATTTTTTGGGTCCAGTATTTTGGACAACGCTGCGATTTCTCTGTAACTTTTGGATGGATCGCCCTGAAGTTTAATGACGACATTTATAAGTCCTGGATGATGTATGAGCGGAGTGACTCCCTGACTTTTCCTCTTACACACCCAGCAGGTTGACATTTGTGAATCACAGTGAAATATCGACAGCTGTTAGATGGATTGCTGTAGAATCGGGTACCGACATGCCGAGGTGCTCTGCAGAACCTTCGGTGAACTCCTGACTTTTGCTCCGGCACCAGAACCGGATCAAAATGTTTTCACAGTCGTCTAGTTTATGACCAAATATTTGCAAAGGGATCGATGACGGTTGATATTTCCGTTAGCGTCAGCCGTTCTGGAGCTAATCGGCAAACGCTAGGCTGCCAAGATTAGATTAAATGGAACACAGTAAAGATTGTATTACCTAAACATGATGCTGTTGTTAATAGGGTAACATGATATTGTGTTGCTGTTCTAGTGGCGTCTTTCATCCAACACAATTCATCCTTAACAAACTAATGAGAATATCATACAATCTATTTCCATATAATCTCTGATAATTTTGACCTTTGATTAAAAAAAATAAATGAAACAACTGATCATACTAAATATTCTCATATTTCAAGATATTCTATTTGTAGTTTTTAAGATAAGATGTGTCTTTAAGCCTGACAATATGCAAAACAGAAAACAAAAAAATTTTTTACATATCTTAGTAAGGTTTTGCGCTGTGTTCCTCCAGCTTCAGTGTTCCTTGTCATTGGATCTTCAAGTCTCTGGACTGCACTGAAGACATTATTATACTTTCATAGGATATCTCCTTATTGGGTATTTTCATGATGTGGCGCAGAGCGCTATATCACCGACTGCTCCAGATCTCTTGAAGGTGGTCCTCTGGGTTGATATCTGGAGACAGTGAAGGCCACAGCCAATGACTCACATCATTTTCATAATCATCAAGCCACCCACTGACCTGTAACACACTGTGAATAGAGCTATTGTCATTCAGATAGAGTCCCATCTGGATCAAAATTATAGGACGAGAGTGATCTCTCGACCATACCATGCAGGCAAAATGCCCCCTTACTGCTCCACATTACTTCTGGACTCTTCACTGTAGCTGTCAGATTCAGATTTTTTTCTTTTAATTTGGTTCCACCAGATTTTTCTCAGCTCATCAGATTTGCGGCGCTGTGTAAACCTTGTTATCCCTGAGCATATACAATCACATTCCTTTGATTTAAAGCCACTCTACAATAACATTTGCAACTGGGGAGACGCTTCTATGTGAACTGAACTGGCACTATATGAGAATGGCAGGAGGACATCAGTGAACGGTAACAATATGGCTCTTTTGTGTGTTTTTGGGAAACAGTGGAGTTTTAAGGCACTGAGCCATAATCTTTCTGTGGCTCCAGCTGCACAGGCAACCTTCCTTAAATGTAGGAATTTATTGTTGGTTTTGTTTCCTTCAGACTTTATTCTGATAAAAGTCGGTAATAAAAAGGTAACGATCGACTTGGCGTCGCACTTAACGTCTTAGGTAAACGCTGATTTCTTCATTTCTGTATTGGTGTGTAATCCGCCGTGTAGTATCTCCCACGACACCGACGCTGCTTCTTCCCCTACGTCTTTGTGAGCTTTCAAAATCGGGCTGTAGCGCAGCCAAAACGCTGAAAGGACCTACTTTAAATTCATCTCCCCCATCCTTTGAGTTAGGGATTGTGTTTTACTTTCCGCTGTACAGTATTAGAAGTCAGAGACAGCAGACATGGCAAAGGGAGACGTGTGAAGATTCCCTATTAAACCAACATTGCTGGCAGGGAGAAAAAACGTGCCTCTGAAGTGTTAACAGCATATGTGGGGTGATTCGTCTCCCACTAATTGGTATCATTTCTAAGACACAATGTTTTTACAGGCCAGAAATAAATTTACCTTGATGATTCAAATTTCCGCAAGTATTGGTCTTTTGATCATTTAAGAGCTTATTATGTTGAATTTACTTTCTGTGCGAGCGGGTTTCATCAATCTGATTAATGCACTTGTCATTTGCCCCTGTCTGTGTGTTCTCTGCGTGCCACTCTGTGTTTGTAGTTTATCCGCACCCTGGAGCGCAGTCATGACTTCAATGCCAGGGCCAAGGTGTACTTCGCCTCCCTGCTGACGGTGGCTCTGCACGGGAAGCTGGAGTACTACACCGACATCATGAGGACGCTGCTGCTGGAGCTGATGGAGGAATACGTCCACAGCAAGAACCCCAAGCTCATGCTGCGCAGGTGAGCCGGCGCCAGCCTGCCGCCGCTCCGTTCCAATATATCAAAAACACTGGCACCGCGACATGTTCAATTCCACGTAACATATCTCAGCAAATATTGGTTTGGCTCTTTTATTTGTCATTTCAAATAAACACAATAAACCTGCATTTCCACAGAATGTCTTTTTTGATCCTCTACAGCTAAAATATCAATGATAAATATATTGGCTGCAATATTTTGTCTGCATATCAAGTGTGTGTGTCTCATCTCCAGTTGAAATATCTTATCATGCCTCATAAGACCGAACTAATAAGCTTTGAGCAAGATGTAGTAGCTCTTTTTTTTTTTTTTAACTCTGCATAACATCAGGACAATAGTCACTCGTTCCTTTGGGATTATTTTTTTATTACTTCCTGAGAAATAAAAAGTACTTGTAATAACATGAAAATGTTTCCACAAAATTATAGGGGAAAGAAAAATCTGCCAGTAGAACAAGTGACACACTGTCTTGCTTTAGAGCCGCAGAGCGTAACATCAGGTGCGTTTGTCTCCCTGAGGTCTAAGAACATGTTTTTCCTGCGTGGTTTCTGTTCCGTTCGGTTTTCAAGAGGAAACTCCAACAAAATGAAATGAGGAGAGGTTAACACTGTTATTATAGTTGATCAAATTTTTATTTTTTTTTTTTTTTTTACTGAATTTTTTGCGAGTGTAAAAGAAAGATTAAAATAATGAAAACTGCTTTTATGCCAAACAAAAACTAGAAACATACTACAATTGCAGTTATTCTTTTCTTTGACAATCGATGCCTACAGTTTGTAACAATATCTTATAGTTGGACATCCGAAAAGTGATTTTTGAGAACACTTCTCGTTATTTTTGTGTGTATTTTCTCTGCCAGATCCTCCCTTCTCCCCTATCTGGTCCTTCTGCTTCTGCACTCTTCCTTATATATATATAAATATATTTGCAGCTCCTGCTCTGAGACTGTGAAATGTCCTCCTTCTGCAGCTCTATCATCACAGTGGCCCCATATCTAAACTCTGGCACCAATTTTATCAACCAGTTGAGGCGGACTGGGACTCGGTTCAAGAAGCAGTGGACTGTTTCATTCTGTTGCCATGTTTTCTGTCGAATTTTTGCACTGACTACTGTAGTCCACTATCAAGAGCCAGACTGCTGCTCGATCTATTCCAGTCATCCTCCTTCTGTTCCTCCTTCTGTTTTTTTTTTCTTTCCTCCATGGAGTCCAAGCATAATGTGCTGAGTGATTGTTTTGCTGTTTCACTTCATCATATTCCTTCTTATCCTGTTGCTCATGACCGTTGCGATGCTGTTCTACATCAATATCGGCTTTCTAGGAGTTCCAGGATCGCGCACAGAATGATTGCTCTGTTGAGATTTTCAATCTAAAGAGCATTAGTAGGTCTTTTCCTCTGTATATATTATGGGTATCAAATAAATTTTAGTCCAGAGGCCAGAAACAGCCAAATTTGATCTTGAGTGGCTGCACGAGTAAAACTGTAGATTCATATAAAATAGCTTTCCCAAAGAAGCTGAAAATTTGGAGCTAAATGCAATGAAATGTCCAAACGCCATGCTATTTTCCAGCCTTCAGCATGTTTTTGAACACATTCGTCCTTGTGGTATGGCTTTGATGTTAATCCTGCTTAACTAGCAGAGCAGTAGCTGCATCAGTGATCTCTGCACTCACACCCCAGTGTGTGTGTTTGTGTGTGTGTGTGTGTGTGTGTTTGTGTGTGTGCGCGTGCGCGCGCGCTCTGTCCACTACTGTCACTCAAACACTTCAAGTACTGAAAGATCATCACTGTAGGAAAGTTGTAACATCAAAAAAGAGAAGTAAAACTCATTCCGGGGTTATCAATCACGCGACTTGTGATTTTAATCCAGTCATTGAGAATGAAATTCAAAGCTTTAACAATCATGAAACTGACTGGAATTTTTTAGTAAATGGACTGATGTTTTAAGTTAAGCAGTTTAAAAGTTTACAAAGGAGACGTACACTTGTGTCAGAAAGTATTAGGGATCCGTGATTTCAGGCTTTTTTTTTTTTGCAAACGCAGTTTTGATTGACATGAAATTACATCTCAAAGATTTTAGAAACTGGCTGAACTAGCGTGGCTGCCTTTCTCTGATTTTCCTAAATGTTAATTGTGCCATATTTTCTACATACCCCCAGCACTATTTCATCATTTCTTTGTATAATTAGGGTTCGTAAACATTCAGATGACTAATTCTCTTGAAGAAATATCCATAAGTGGAGAATTTCCCATTTTTATGAGTTTTGTTTGTTTCATTTTTTTAATTTATTTTTACCCCTTTTGCCACCATAATGATCGCATCAAGGTCAAGTCATCCGCCGGCTGCCGGCCCCCCACCCTCCTCAGGTCCCACTTGTGTGACAGTGCACTCAGTCATGTCTGCTGAGAGCGAGTTATGTGATCTGAACTATCTGCTGTGTCTCAGCACGCTGTGACTGGCTGTTATGCAAGTACACATCTTAATTATCCCCCAATGGAGAAGCTCATTATGCTGATTAGGCCATTGTGCCAACACAGGCACCCTTATATACAAGACACCTAATTAGGCATGCTATGAGCTAACAATGGGCGCCACCAGTGGATATCTGACATTATGATGGGCGATTTGTCAATTGACCACTGACACAAGTTCTGGATTAAAATATTTTGACAGTGACAAGCTGTGCAGGGCTTTTCCTTCGCTGTTATTTTGTTGAAACCTTCTTCTGAGTGATGTTTGAGGGTTTTCAAGAGGACACAGTGAAAGCAGAGTTATCTCTTATTTCTTGTTCAGTGCCGACTGCATTTCCCCCCCCCCCCCCAAGTGTCACTTTGCCTTGCAGCCAGTAAAACGAGGACTATATGGATTTATGAATAGCAATGAACACATATGCATATTACAGAATGTGTCAAAGCAGATGTCGAAAACCCCACAAATGAGTTCAAGGAAAACAATCAGTGACAGCTATAAAATCCATTGACCAAGTAATGACCGTTTCTCAGCATGGAGATTCATAATTTGAATGGCGTTGTTTGTTTGTTTTCCCCGTTTATTTCCATCTTGTGTGTAATTTCCGCAGTGCTTTAGAGATGCAAAGCATTTTAGGCATCAAGTAGTTTGAAATATTAAAGACTTGTCATGTAATGTGTTTTGCAGGTCAGAGACGGTGGTGGAGAGGATGCTGTGCAACTGGATGTCTATCTGCCTTTATCAGTTTTTGAAGGTAATGAAGGAGGGTGATCACCTCAGTGCATCAAAACTAATTTGAGAACTCCAGTTGGTATTATTCAGCACCTAATCAGTCAACAGAACATATATTTTTGAGAGTCTTTTTCTCGCACAGAATACAAAAGAAAGTCATGTTATTTGATGCTTGATCCTGTTTCATTGTAGATATAATATCCGGGGGATTTTTTACTATTTGTTGTTTATAAAGGGACTGTGTTGCACGTACTGCTGTCTGATTATGTCTTTCGCTGAACAAATTTTAGTCTAAAGCCGTCCTTATGTGATTTATTTTAAAATGGGATTCAATGCTGAGTGCGCATTATGACTTAAGCAGAAAATGTGTATAATTACAAGTTTGATCGTTAAACTATGAGGTTTATTTATGGATTTCTCCATTTCTTCCATTAGTACTTGTTTTGACGGTGTGAATTTATTTGCCTTCTAAGCCGCTAATCACAACAATTAGCTTCTTGACAACAGCTGAGGCAACTTCTAAATGGCTTTGTGCACCGGTGCGTGCGTGCGTGTGTGTGTGTTTCTGTCTTTTGTAACAGGACTCTGCAGGCGAGCCCTTGTACAAACTGTTCCGAGCCATCAAGGCCCAGATCGAGAAAGGACCTGTGGACGCCAGAGTGAAGAAAGCCAAGTACACCCTCAACGACACTGGCCTGTTGGGTGACGATGTAGAGTATTCTGTCCTGGTGAGATACACACACGCACGCATACACACACTCATACATACAAATTCCTTAGCCCTCTGTCATATTAAAAAAAAGAAACTGCACACACTGCTTTGAGATTTCATGGTGTTTTGTGCCTAGTGAGCAACACAAACATGCACACGAACACACACACACACCATGGAGTTGCCATGGAAACCACCAAAAAAAGGAATATAAACCCTAAGGCGACTGCCCACTTTTGTGTGACATCCATTTTCAGTGTCAATGTTCTCAGCTCGAGAAACGACACAGCCAACACATTCCAATAAAGCAGAGAAATGTGAGACTGAGGTGGAAGTGCTACAAGTATGGAGCACAAGTCAGTTTCCAGCACCGCTTCTCGACCTCGTCGCAGCCTGCTCCTGGCCTGTATCTATTGGGGCGGCTTTCAGGAGTCAGGAAAAGCCCCAGCGCCTCATTTGGGTATCGTGTTTCAATAATGGAACTAATGTGAACACAGCTGTTTTCTGTTAAAGTCAGCACAAATAAAAAGACCCATGGGTAATGGCGTTGTCGAGGACAATTATCAAATTAGTCTGAATTACACGTCTCCTGCCGTGATGGATCGCCTTCTGTGATTGAATTACATAAAAGAGGGACTGGGGGGGCGGGGGGGAGAGCGGCGACAAGCTAGATTTCACAGGCAGATGCAGGGTTTCCAATTGGCATTAATTCACAGCGCGCTCATTCCAGTCACTTCTGATGTGGACAGGATTACGAGGCTGCTATCGGGATCTGATTGCCTGCCGCGCATTTGAATCTGTTGAGTGCTCAGATATTTCAAGTAAAGCTCACTGAGAGGAGGAGGGGAGGTGGGACAGAGTTCACACCCGCTGAGGCGTTGGTCTTTAGCCGCTCGTGGTAACATGGACTGTCTGGTGTCACCACAGCGTTTGTGTGTGTGTGTGTGTGTGTGTGTGTGTGCTCACAGAGGCCAGTGCAGCTCGGTGTGTGTGGGTGGGTTGGTATCTCAGTGCTCCAGCCAATTTTTAAGAGAGAATACTAGGTTGTGTATAGTAAATAAAGCTGGTGAGTGTGCATCTGGTTTTGTTCTTTTGAAATTTGTGTTTTCATGGTTTGCCTCTTGCTTTTCTTTTTTATGGATCCAACAGTTGTATGACGCAAATTTTTTTCTTGCAGAGTTTCTTGTGACGCCTGACATCTAAACAGAGTCAATGCATGTTGTGTGTTATCTCAGCTTCTATAGTTTCAGCTTGTTAAAGCTGGGAGCTCTGCCCCACTTGGATTTTAAAATACAATTATTTGTCTCTTTCCTTTGTGAAAATATCTTTAATCCACATGAGACAGATTCCGCTTAAAGCTAAACCAGCTGTGCAATTGGAGGAATACACACAGGAAATCCTCAAAGCCAGTTTGACCAGAGAGTCTCTCCCTTGAAAACAGCTCATTGAATATCCAGGCTTGTTTAAATACTGAGACCTTCTGATCTGTAATCGAGCTTCATGTCGGATCTTTGTGTACACACACTTGGTGTGTGGTTTCTCTGATGTGGAGTGTGTGAGCCTCTGTCTCTTATTGGGGCGTATTGTGTGTGTTTTAGACGTTGCAGGTGCTGGTTCAGGGCGAGGGTCCGGACGTCACGCCCGTCAAGGTGCTGAACTGCGACACCATCTCGCAAGTGAAAGAGAAAATCATCGAGCAGGTGTACAAGAACCTGCCGTATTCCCAGAGGCCAAAGGTCGAGAGCGTCACCCTGGGTGAGTAGACGGGGAGTTTGTATGACGCCGGAGCGTCGAACTCTCTAACTCCTCTGTCTAAGCAAGGAATTGATATTTCATTTTGTCAACACTCAATATGTTTCACACAAGAATCTCTGTGTTACCATGCGAGAGGGGGGGGGGAAGAAAAGCATTCCTGAGCTGGAGAAGTGATTCATTAGACACCGTGAAGAAATCCTTCGCTGCTAAACAAAGTTTTGCTCGCTACTGTAGTCAGAAACCTTGGGGACTGACTTGAAAGGCTAAAGCTCTGAAGACATTTTCCAACATCAAAGCCACTTCATATTCCCACGCATGCTGTAGATTCCAGTTCTTTATACATTTTAGATAAGCAGGGATCCATCTTCTTTCATGGTGAATCAGAACGATAACCCCCTGTACTTGGTTATACTTGTAAATTAAGTCGGAGACGATGTTGAGCTGAGGTCTTCAGTGGTACAGAATATGTTGGGACGCTTATTACCATTTTGAATTAATTAAAAAAAAATACTGTTTTGTCACTTTTCACCCCAACTATACTCAAATTTTTCACTTAAACCTCTAAAAAAAAAAACAACAAAATTTCTTGTGGTCAGAGAGACGCTGAACCAGTTCAGTATAAAAAATTCATGCTGAAAAAATGAGAATTATATTTTTTGACATAAACATAAATTCTGTTTAGTAAAAAAACAACATTCTCCATTCAGCCAGAAAAGCCTTCTTGCTGTGTGACAAAGCTCCCGTGTCGGGGGAGTTCTGGGGTCTGAGTAGAGCGCCATGTGTTTCCAGCTCGGGGAGGGAGGCGCGCCACCTTCACGCCATTGAAAAATCCCCTCTTTAACTCACAAAGAAAACCCTCGCTTCAGCTGACGTTCTCTGTCTGCCCTCACCACAGAGTGGCGCCCTGGGTCGACGGGGCAGATTCTGTCGGATCTGGACTTGACTTCCCAGAAAGAAGGAAGGTGGAAACGCATCAACACTCTGGCACACTACAACGTGAGTCCCGTCAAAATTTACCTCCGTGATGAAACATTTTTAGAACGAAGGAGGCTGAAAATAGCAAGAAGGATTCAAGGAGATAGATGGGAACTAAATAGAAAGACGTGGGCGTCTTAATGTGGATGAATGAGCTGTGCGTCATGGTCATGTATGTATGAAATACTGCTGATGTTTAAACATTTTTTGGGGGTATTTCTCTTATTTCAAAACGCTGCCAAATTTCTGATCCCTGCACTGTTTTCTGGTTTGCAATGGCAACAATCCCAGCCTGAGTCACAACAGTGTGGCTGTCTCTCCCCGCTTTATATCTGTGTGCTGGTGTCCTGGAGGACCACGCAGGACAGTCGGCCCCCCAGGGCCATTATTCAGCACCACTGCTGTATATCATCATGTACGCACCGACCCATTTCAGTCAATATTCTGCCTGGGAACAATGTGCATCACATTATGCTCTCAAAAATCCCCGGGAGACAAGGGATAAGTTAGGAATATGACAGGAAAGCTACTTTTTGCTTACAGCTCCCCAACACAATGTGTGACACCAGGCCGGGGGGGGGGGTTTACAAAGGTTTATTTTTCTCTTGAGCTAAAGTTTGTGGTGCAAATATCCCTAAATAAAAAATGATCAGCATTCTTGAAATCAGCCCCTGTATCAGTGATCTCTGCAGAGCGTAGCGATGTTTCCGTGACTGACTGAGGAGGGATTGACTGAGACAGGTTGAGCATCGTGATTGAAGCCTCTGTTTATCTCGGCCATGTAACATTAGCATGATTGAACCTCATGGAAACAAACAAGCCACCGGGCTTGTTAAGTGTTTCACAACTCACACGGAAGATTTGTAATCTTCATCAGTATCAAGCATATGATAATATATACAACAAACAAAACAAAAATAAACATGGTGGATCTCTAGATTATAGCATGTAAATGCAGTTATGGTTTGTTTTTGTTTTTTTTTTCATTTGCATAGGTGCTCGTCTTCTGTTTCTTCTGTTTTCCTCTTCTTAAAAAGAATACAAGACAATACAAAAATAACATTTATGCTTTATTTGAAGAAATTACAGGTTCCGGAAGAACCGTTTCAGCTGATCAATAAATTATGTGAAAGTTATCAAGCATTATGGAATGTGTGTGAAATCCAGTACTTTTGGGAGACGGTTGATTGTACATGTCCTTGGTGGCTTCGCTGCTCCTCTGAAGGATGCTATGTGTCGCTGGGCGCTCCAATTCCCCGCTCTTTGGTTTGCTCTCGTCAGCTCTCAGTGGCAACAGAACGCCACTCAATCCTCTTGACAGTGTATTGATCCTTAGAAAATAAAGGTCACGCACAAAAAACCCCGTACTGGCCTTGCTTTTTGGTCACTTAAATCCTTCTTTTTCTTTCTCTCTCTTTTTTTTTTTTTTTTTTTTTTTCCAAAGCCGCCCAGCTTTCTTTGGTCCGACCTGCTGATGTCTCCCAGTTGTTCCCAGACAGCCCGGCTGCCATAGATTCATTGGCTGTGTCACAGTAGTGCTAATCACAGTATTTGTGGGGTCAATAATGGGTTGACACTGAAGAAAATGGCCTGTAAATACCCCAATAAAGACCCACTGTTCATGTCCACTCAGTCACATTGATTAGAAATTAGTTCTGAGGCTCTAAAAGAAGCTGCTGACCGCAGTCGCCATCCCTATTAAATTCAAAGGCATGTGAAGGCAGTTTTCTGGTGTGCCCGTATTGTCTAACAAAGAAAATGTGTGTGTGTGTGTGTTTTCTTTCAGGTACGAGACAACGCCACACTGGTTTTGTCAAGAGTGCTACACACTCAGCAGAACTATGACCAGAACCAGGAAAACCACGAAGAGCGTATGTGTCCTCAGCGTACCCATAAACACAGTTTTTAAAGCCAAATCAACACACTCAAAGGATTTCAAGCTTTTTTTTTGTTGTTACTGTTGTTGTTGTTTCTCCAGGGCTTTGTCAATCTCCCTACTCTCATTCAACATGCTAATACATGTTGTTTTATGTATATCTGGCTTTGAAATTGTGCTGAAAAAAAAGAGACTTTTATCTCAGTCCTTTTTATGTATACATCAGAATGGCTGATTGTTAAGCAATTCTTCGCAAATATTTCCTCCGCATTCAAATTCCGTTGACAAATGCCTTCCAATTTTTCATCATCTGAAGATGATGTGCATGAATAAATAACAAGCAGAGTTATTAGAAGACAGTCTGAAGTGACTTTTTCTTTTTTCTTTTTTCTTTTCTCCTCGACAGGAAATGCTCTGTTAGAGGACGATAAAGTGTTTCACTTGGTGAGGCCAGCGGACGAACTGGATGAAATCAAGTCCAAACGGGGAAGCATAAAGGACAAGTCGATGACCAAAGCTATTACAGAGATCTATCTGACACGACTCCTGTCTGTCAAGGTACTGCATCCATTCCTGAACCCTCTAGTGTTTTCTCATTTGTCTTTTCAACACCAATAAATGACATTTTCATTAAAAATCTTTGGGAGAGTGTGTTACTAACCAAAAAGATATTAGAATTCAGAAATTATTGTTTGAGAAAGAATCTCTAAATGGGCTGAAAATCTCTTGAGACGCTTTCAAAAGCCTTTCACATTGTTTTGTCACATCCTATCTAGATTAGTGGCGTGCAAAAACAAGGTGATATCTTAAAAATTGTGTTTTGTAACTGTTAGGTGTTTTCACGTCGGCTGTGTTTGTGTTCTCCTTGCCGAGTTTTCGTTGTGATTGTGCCAGTGTGGAAACAAAACTGTGAAGTGCACTGAAGCAGCCGATCTGAGAACGATGCAGCTGCAGTCTGAATGTTTCTCATATCCAGCAGAGATCTTATTTATAGTGGCTTTAATCACTCCATGAAACAATCTGCATGAAGGCAAATAGATGTCCGGTCTGTGCCGTCATTTCCAGTTGTCAGTGTTGAAAGCATGTTAAACACATGTGCATACAGCTGTGTGTCCTGGCCCGGCGGTTTTGTTGGCTGCGCTCTCCGTCTCTGCCCCGTTCTCACATTATCCGTGGCCTCTTCCAGGGAACGCTGCAGCAGTTTGTGGATGACTTCTTCCGCAGCGTGCTGTGCTCGGGGGCAGTGGTCCCGCCGGCTGTCAAATACTTCTTTGACTTCCTGGATGAGCAAGCGCAGAAACACAACAACGTGGACGAGGAGACCATCCATATCTGGAAGACTAACAGGTAAAATGGGACGGCTCCACTTGTTGTTGGTTTGGCGTTTCATTTTTCTTTGGAGATAGTAAAACAGATGTACTACAAAATCAAAACTCGATTAGAAACTGAACTCCATGTCACAAGAAATTTTGAAAAATTGGGAGTAATGTTTCAGAAAAAAGTCTTCTTTCAACTTTAATACATGCAGTTAATGTAGTTGGGTGTTAGTTAGTCACATCTCTTAAATCAAGAGTAATCATGCCTTTTATATGATAAAAAATGGGATAAATAAAGAAGAAAAACTAATTTGTTTTTTTTTTGTTTGCTGTTCTGCAGTTAATACCCATTTTAATGAGATATTAGATGTTTTTTCATGTTAAATACCGATTTGAATTTCATCATTAATGAAAATACCTGCAGCACAAAGTGAGATTTTCATTTGTTTCAAGTTTAATGTTTCCTTTATTGCCATTTTTTAATCCCCGTTTTTTTCCATATTTAGTTGTTGTATACAAGACATCTGCCCTTCCTTCAAATCATCACCGACTGGTGATGTGTTTTAGTGTTTTAACTAACCATCCTCATATGCTAAATGTTTCTTTTCGTTTCGTCGGAGCAATTATACATAGGAAAAGAATGTCTCATTGGGACCTTTTATCTAAACGCAGGCTGCAACATTTCCCACTTTTTATTTTATTTTTCGCATAAACATAAAATAGCGAAACAAGAAACTCGGCAGTAGAAACCTTTCAGCAAGAGTTGGGGCCTGTTGGGTAATTAAGTTCTCTTTAATTTTAAGTAGCAGTTGAGTGTTCTTTCTTTGTTGCTTTTTTCTCCATATAAATGAACAAATTGTCCCAGTTTCTTATAAAACTGTGGTCTCGGTTTTTCAGCTTGCAGGTAAATTTCACCATAGTATTTTTTTAAGCTTATTATCGTGGTCATTTTAAGATACTTCTACAAAACGAAAAAGACTCATCAACATAATTTTTTTGGTGTGCAAACCGTGCCCTGCCAACACCATCATCCAGGAAGATGACATGATCTGCACAGTCACTGTCATATTTGAAAATATTTTTTCACTTTCACGGTGAAAAAGACAATTTATAAATGTTTTCTTTTTTAATGAGAGTTGGTAAATGTGTCATTTCCCAGTAATTACCTTGATTGTCAATTTTAACCCTTACCTCAGTATTTTTATGTATCGTCTCAACCTGTTTGTTTAATTGAATCGTTAAATCCACTCGTATTTATTGCACAGGGCGGCTTCCTCTGGGGATTGTGGGCGAGAGTAAAACTATCAAATATTTGAATAAAACTATCATTTTTTTTTAACTGAATTTATTGTAAGTGTAATAGAAACCTATTATAGTTTCATATTGAATGTAAAGTAAAACATTAAAGTAGCGCAAGAGCAGATGTGCTTGTGATTGCTTTGCTGATGGATTCCAACAGCCGTGAACATAAAATGAGCATTCAGAATTATGGCAATGAACCAAAAATTACGGCGGGAAAAAAAAAACATGTGGCAGACAATCAAATGATCCCTTTAGTCTTAATGCGCTCTATTTCTTAATTTGTAATTATAAACTCATGATCTGAAAAAGTAGATGTAAGCTAGAGACGTTTAAAAGCCCAATATTTCCCTCTGAAATGTAGTGCAGGCGGAGTTTAAAATCCCATAAAATGGAGCTGCTCCAATGAAGAACAAGTACCTCAAATTTTCACACGCGTCCCTCCGAATCTGGCCAACTTCATCAATCCAGCAGCCCGAGATACAGTAACTCTCCAAGAAATAAAAACTTACTTATCCCAGAAAGGGCTGAATACAAATGCTCCATTCCGGCTCGCTTAGTTTGCATTTGCAATCCCCCTGTTCCCATGTGACATTTAAGTGCATAAATTAGTGTCACGTCGGCTGAGGCTCAAGCATACAAGGCGACGTGTTGCATGTAGATGCCAGTGATTGACGCGGGGCTGGCAAGAGAGCACCCACACAAGGACAGGAGATGAGCGATTTAATTACTTACTACACTCCGCGCCGCGCGCTGCCTCCACCCGTTCTGTTTATCAAATCAACTGAGGGGCCATGTATTAAATATGAATGTGTGTATGAGGCATAACAACAAACAAACATGGTAATTATGTCCCAAGCTAATTTAATTCCGCGATTATAGTAACATTGCTATTTTTATGCTTCCATTGTATTCTCACCACTGCCTTCCCAGGAGATATTACCCAACCAGTATGAATTTTACGCGCCGTGCGTTTCCTGTCTCAGATGGCGAACCTTCGCGCCGATTACAGAGGGAAGAATTTTTTTTCTTTTTTTTTTTTTTTGGAAAGCGCCGTATTTTGGGGCGTTGCTTTGAATTTACAAAGCTGACGGGAGGTTGGAACGGGAGCGTCTTGCAGCCCGCGTGTTCCCCATTCAGAAGGGAAATTAGCAGGAGCACTCGAGCATTACATTATGTAGTCGGCGTTTAAAGTTGTCAGGCCGTGCGGAAACTTCAAAGGTCAAAGTTTTGCGAGTCGCTCCAACATTTCTAATCAGTGTTTGTTTGGGCAGCCGAGCATCGTTGCCTGTTGCTTCGCCCAAACGCCCACCCCCCACCTTTTTCCATTTCATTTTATTCGAGAGGCATTAATTGTCTGAGAGGTCAGCGTCACACGAACGAGTCAAACAAACTGACAGTCACAGGCACTGTTCAGAATAAACTGACACCTAGAAGAAAGGCTTTTTTCCGTCCCTGTTATTATCCTGTACGGCACTCGGCTGCCCCCAGGCAAGTGCTCTCAACACGGGAAACGCTTCCTTGACTTAAATGAATTCATACATGTAATGTGGCTGATGAGATTGTCCGCTGTGCCGAGGTAATAACGCGTATTACGTTGACGATGATGGACCGATTTCTCGCCCCTCACAGCCTCCCGCTGCGCTTCTGGGTGAACATCCTCAAGAACCCCCACTTCATCTTTGACGTCCACGTCTCCGAAGTGGTGGACGCCTCGCTCTCCGTCATCGCCCAGACTTTCATGGACGCCTGCACCAAGAGCGAGCACAAACTCAGCCGGGTGAGTGGAAGTGAATGAGTGGAGGGGAAGGGGGCGAAGATGAGATAAAAGAGGAACAAAGTGGGAACAAGACCGATTAAATGGGAAGTAAAACGTATTGAGAAGAGGGAGTGTCAGAGGTCGGCGTATCTGAAGTGCCATCGTTCTCACTGCTGCGCATCCTTCTCTCATCTGCAGGACTCTCCAAGTAACAAACTACTCTATGCAAAGGAGATCTCTACCTACAAGAAGATGGTGGATGAGTAAGTACTGTCAGTGCTTTCCATCTGTTTTCCTCGAGGGTCTAAAATGGCTCCAGACTGTCAGAAAATTTTTTTCACCAGCTTACATCATGCAGCAATTATCACATCTTGACCGCTCCTGTGTGTGTGTGTGTGTGTGTGTGTGTGTGTGTGTGTGTGTGTGTTTGCAGTTACTACAAGGGCATCAGGCAGATGGTCCCCGTCAGTGACCAGGACATGAACACCCATTTGGCAGAAGTGTCTCGGGTGAGAAACAGCTCTTATTTTCTCTGCCGTTTAGTTTACCTTTCTATTAAAGCACGCTGCAGCCCTCCAGTCTGGGTTTGATTTTGTGACATCTGTGCTCACCTCTGCAGCAGCAAGCGCAGTTTAGCTGTGCAAAGATACTTGGAAGCTCGGGCTTTAAACTTGCCATCGTTAGCGGTGAATATTTTTACGCCTGATTTGTTGCTGAAATGCATATTTTTGCTGTTGAGTTCGATGCTCACAGACACAGTACAGTATGTAAAACGTCTCTAATTAAATCTTTAAAAAATAACAAACGGCAGGCGTGATGACGTACTTCTGTTATGCCGATGTCTTGTGGGTAGAGGAATAGGATTTTACAGATAATTGGGAGACTTTGGTGCAGACAAGAACACAAATATTGTATATCAAGGATGTTCTATTACCGGCGGGTTCACATTTTTTTGGGGAGAGTCTTCACAGCACATAATAAAAAAGAGAGGAAAAAGATGAAGGGGGAAACAAAGTGTTTATGTGGCATATCTATAACCACTGGGGTGCAACGACGGCTCCGTGTAAGAGTTTATATAGAGGAAATAAAAAGAGAGATGCATTTTGCAGTTCACTTTTTTAGCAAACTTTTGCCGGGCTTCGTTGTTGGTGAGCAGCTAAATAAATGTACAGAGTTTCATCATGAGGTTTCTGCATCAGAAGATATGATTTTGTCTCGACTCTCTGCCCTGTGTAATCTGTAACAGCGTGATTCCTGCAGCGGCCAGTTTGTTTTTATGTATCTCTCTCGGCTGCCTCTATTAGCAAAGAATTATTCTTCGCACGCGGTTTATTGTCAGCCGTGTGTAGCTTTATTGTTTACTGATGATGCGTCTTTAACCTTTAAATTGTTGTTGATTGTTTTCCAGTCTCACACAGACAAACTGAACACACAAGTGGCTCTCCATCAGCTTTACCAGTACGCCAGCAAATACTATGACGGGGTAAGAGGCCCTTCTTCCTATCGCACCCAAAGGAGGCTATTCCACTGAATGCACTAGTGCCCACTATATTATTGCTTTTTTTTTTTCTCCTCTCTTCACTCTTGATATGCCAGAAGAGTGATTGTATGAAATTTTAATTGAAAGCATTTCTGTGGGATGTGAATTGGAAAATTGCTCTGGGAATTGATTTTTAAGCGTCCATTGTGCATTGCCACTTGAGGTCACGGAAAGGGGGGGATAAACAAAACCTAATGAACAAGTTGGATAAACAAATGGGGCTGTCAGTCTCCCCTAAGTGGGCTCACAAACAATAACAGCTTATATGACATGACTGTTGATGTCAAATAACACTATCCTCCTCTCTCGCTCCCTCCCCTTTTTCCCCCACTTTGTCCTGCTCTTTCTCTCCGTCCGCCATCCTCGGCTCGATTCTTCCTCTGCTTCCCGATCGCTTATTATTTCCTGTCCCTTTCTCCTCCATTTCTGCTCCCCTCACCTTTTGTCCCGCTTTCAGATCATCGCGTCCCTGGACGAGGACCCAGCTGCCCAGAGTAAACAGCTGACCCTGCGGCTGCAGCAGATAGCAGCCGCCCTGGAAAACAAAGTGACTGATCTCTAACCCGCCGAGCAGAGAGGAGAAAGGGGGGAGGCACGGGGGAGAGAGGGGGGGGTTTTGCCAGTGACTACAGGGGCTTATTTCTTCTCGCCACAAAACAAAACATGGAAGTACGGAAATGTGAAAAGGGACTCGTGTTGGGCGGGTGTATTGTACAACGTGGCCCCGGAACGATTTTCCTTTCTGTGGAGTAACAGGAACTAATGAAATGCAGATAGAGGGCAAAAGGAGGGGAAGAAAATGATGGGTTACACTGTCATAGGTACGCCTTAAAGCTCACTTGCCAAACCTTAAAGGTCTGCACAGTCACTCACGCTTCACCGAATATTGCTCCCACAATGCAGTGCGGCATACCTCGCTCTGAGAATTAAGCCCTTCCGTGGAGCACTGGCAAAGGAGATAATCAGATGTTCAATTTCTCTCTGTGTAGAAAAGGTTTTAAGAGTTGTATTATATATTTTTTTTATTGTGCAGTCTTTATGCGGAAAGCTTTATAAGGGAAAAAAAAAATATCTTTTTAAATGGATCACCTTGTGGTGCGGATAGTGTTTTTATTAGCCTGTGTGTGCGTACACGTCTGCGTGAAGTACGACACGTGAACAAGAGCACGTGTTGCCGAATTCGGGTGTGTGTGTGTGTCGTTGCGAATGTGTGAGTGTGTGGGAATGTGCGTACACACACAGGATGCCTACTGTCAGGCGCGAGGGCGACGAGACGCCTGCTTTCTGTCATTTTAATCCCCCCCCTCAAAAACCCAGTAAACACACTGGAGCCTGCGCTCTCACCGAGCTTTATGACAGAGACCAAAGGGTCCTCGCAAGGACGCCGGTTAATCTAGCAGCGCACAGGCTCATATGAATGACAGGTCATCGGTAGGTTCAGACACGTTTGAGCTCAATTCTTAGCTTTTTGACTCAAATCTGCTTCGAGCCGGATCGCCATTTGTGCTGGTGGAAATCGATAATAGCACAGTCTGTCTCCCTTTATTGTACAGTGCCATGAAACATTCCACTTCAAATGAAAGCACAGGAGGACATTTCAGAAGATTTTTTTCTTTAAAAAGCATTTCAGTTAATGACTGTTTTTCAGATATTTCACTTTTGCTATAAGACTTTTAAGTGTTGGCGAGAAGCGTCGCTCTTCCGCCATGGAGCCATGTCACTCATATTAGCCCTGCAATAATGTCAGTATACCATGATTCACAATCACCGGTTGCATTAGCTCAATACATGTATTTGCAAATAGTAGCAATTCAGCAATATGTTAGAAGATGATCCAAACTGATTAATGCATTGTTTGTGTTTATGATTTTTAGTGCCATTGTTTTTGTACTATTCCAAATAATCGCCGAGCATTCTGCCTCTAAAGCTATAAAATAGCTGAACGCTGATTGCTGTTAATAATCTGCCAGAGACGCAGTTGGTACGTAAATGGCATGTTCTGAACAAATTATAGTGGTTTTAGCTTTTGTGCGATGTTGGGGAGGCTGGGCTCAATTCTGTACATAATTGTTGGCGTAATTGGAATATTGATATGTCATTGTCAGAGCCGAGGTGTCGACAGGGTAGGAATGAGGGTTTGATAATTTTTTGGGCCATTAAACACCATCCCTAAATTGTAGGTCTTGCGGTTGACAGATGATTTAATTGTGCTCCCTGTATCTGATCACGGACGGGTGTGTGCAGTTGACGGAGCGTGACGAGCTCCGGAGACCCCAGAATGTTAACGATTCCTGCCTTGGCTGGAGAGAGGTTTGCACAGACCTCGAGCCCGCCCGCCTGCCCGCCTGCCTGCCTGCCGTCTCAGCGTGGCACCCTGGCATCCCGACCAACAGCACTTGGCACTGCCCACTCGGCGCAGTGCAGAGTGGCACTCTGTATAATGGAATCAGCAGGGGAGGCTTTTGATCTTAATTGCATGCCGACTGCAGGCTCCATCCTTGTCTCCGTTGTTGTTTACTGCTGACTCCTTTCTCACTGACAGAGTTGATGCAAGAAGCTTCTTTCAGAGCCTTTCTTTAACCAAAAATGTGCCTTATTGAATAGGATACATATATATTGTTTCTAAATTATTCTATTGGTAACCTAGGTGAATATGATGATGATAGTGCTATAGACACAGCAATGTACTTGGACTTGTGATTTTATGTGTGCTGTCTAAAATGCTAGATGCCCTTGCTGCAGCCATTTGCGTGCCAATAGGCTGAAGACATTTCAGTACGATTTCTTTTACGGTTGCAGTTTTGACGTGTGTATTTCCTTTGGGTGTCTGTGGTGTGCGCTTAGTAGGACTTTGGTGGCTAAGGCAAAGAGCCAAAATGATTCAGTGTAAACCAGTGGCCAATGTGATTTGGGTTTCCCTTGAAAATGTCTGGCATTCCTAAATTAGTCTGAAGTCAAAAGGGTATCCTTATGTAGATTGAATATAGCGCAAAAATTGTTCCAATGGTGTTTAATTTTTTGCCCTGTGTTTCTAAGCTATTCCACAGTGTGTACGATAAATGACTATCTATACTCGACAAACGACCTTTCTCACTGCTGTGCAGTTATTATTTTTATTTCTTGTTTCCTATACCATATAAATCTTTGTAAAACACGTTGAAATACTGTATTCTAACTGTATAATCCTATGCATTGAGTCCTGGGACAAAAGAGAAAAAAAGAAAAGAAGAAAAACATCAGAGAAAAAAAAATGTTTGTGCAGTTGTCGAGACTTTTTTCCATTTTGAAACTTGTGAATGTGCTGTAATGGTAAAAAGAAACTGGGATACTCCATTTTCAGTCCAGGACCATTAACGGAAGCCAACGTTTTCCTCCCCGTCTGAGGCAGCTCCGAAGACGCTCTATCTTGTACCTGATCTGGTTGTACTGGATGAAGTTAATTTTACAGAAGTTGTGTGTGGACGGAGCAGTTACCCACAGGTTTCATCATACACTCCTCCGTGAATAAACTCAGAGACATATACACCCTTCCTATCTGCTGTGTTTCTTTCCCTTTTAGAGTATTGATTTGCTTCAATTGAACACTCGCCCTCACGAATAATGCATGAGCACCAGTCACCTTGGGTGATAGAGTAACACTTGCCACAGGTAGCCAATTTTTTTTTTTTTTTGCAGTAAACCGTATCTTTTTGCAAGTGTTTAGTGGCTGTGCGGCTCATTACATGACCTTAAATTCACTGAAGGGGTTTATACACCAGCAGCAGTAATGGATGGATTTATTCAAATTAAAACCAGGCAGTCACTTTATGAAGGAGAGGGCCAAGTGCTTCAACCTGACAGTTTTCCTCCTTATCGCAAATATTCTTGCATATTACGACCCTAAACGACTTTGTTGATAGCATCAAGTCTTCAGATGCGGCGTACAATATGATCGCTGATGCTTTTTCACCCTCCAAATGCCACATCAGATTCCTGTCACCGGGCTCAGAATACAAACTACAATCCGAGGATTGGCGTCGTGCGACGACTTGATAATACAAATAGCCGCGCCGCATCGCTGTCATCGGCGGCGAAGGTTGAAAAATTGCAGTGAAAACATTAATTAAGCACTGACAGCTGAGAATGAAATTGGAAAAAAGAAAGATGAAAGGCAAAATTGCTTCATCTGACTGCTTAACAAACCCCGACGCAAAGGGTGGAGATATCAAAGACGGACCAGAGGCCTGCGCGGGCCGTCTCCTCGCCGAGCAGATCACTGATGCAGCAACAGATAGAGTGACTTCAAGGGCTGCTTCTAAAGCAAGAGTGATTACGCTTCATTATCACACGCGCTGCATCTTGTAACCTATCCTTGATCATTCATAGAAAATCAAAGGCAATGCAGCGCTTCATATTTCTATTGGGACGGCGACTCGCAGCGTTTCAGGTGTCAACGTTATTTGCCGCGCCCCGCATTTGTGATACAATTTCTAAATAGCTGTGCCCTTCGCTGTCTAGAAATCTGAGCTACAGCGCACCAAAAATAATTATCTTAACTCTGCCTGTGTGCATGGCTTTTTCCTTTTTTTTTTTTTTTTTTTTCTTAAACAAGAAATTGGGTTAAAATCTGCATGTTGCTGGCTTCTGTTCTCCTGCCTGGGAAGCCTCTTCACACACACAGCAGCCAGCCTCTCCTTCAGCAGGAGATGGTTGTGTTTATCACCAGGTTGCGTTTCACCTGCACATTTCAAACCACCTAATGAGATTTGGCTTTGATTTCCGCCGCCTTAGGGGAGAGGAGGAGGAGAACTTGGTTAAAATAATAAAACAATGATGGTGTGGTGTCATTTTAAACAGTTGTTCTGATGAATAATTTAAACCCATGCAGACAGCGCCTGTTTCTCAGGCTCAATAAGCTCATATATCCTGTGGTGTAAATTAAAATATCCCATAAGGTTTAGCTTTTTTCTTCCTTAGCAAACTGACAGGTTCATTATTTTTAGACTTATGAATTGAAAGTTGTCTGAAATTAGTACAAAGTACAGTCCTTTTATTAACTGAGCTAAAGATGCTGCAGCATCTATGGAAAAGTGTTTCCTGGATGGTGCAGAGAAAACCACACCTATTAAAGCGATATTTTATGTGTCACGATGAGCTTCGCAACACAGTGGGCTACATCTGTGAACTCCAGCTATATAACACAAATGTATTTTCACAATCATTGTGCTTGAAAGTTTACCTTTCTGGATTCTAAAACGTAGGTGTACATTAGGAACCATTATTCTGAAGGAACCTCAAAACAATCGTGAGGGGCTGAGCTTAAAATTTTCCTTAATTTTCTGCTCAAAACAAACATTGTGCATTGATGGGTAATGTTTCTGCTCTACATCAGTCAGATTCTCTGTGTGTTTTCACTGATAAAAGTGATTAAAATTTATTCCAACACAGAAAAATATATCCCCACAATCATTGACTGTGTATGAGAGCTAAGAAATATACCAAATTCCGCATAAAGCAGAACAGTTTATTGCATTCAATATGCAGACTCATTTTCATTTGCTTCGGAGTTTCTCATTTCCCCTTTGAAGGTGGGTCAGGGACAGCAAATGCATGTGGCCTGCAGGAAGCATAATGCTCTGGTCTGCACTATTCAAAGCAATTTCACCTTAGAGGAAACATATCATGTACATTAATAGCTCTGCGAGCCGCAGAAAGAAATCTAATCAAAGACAGATTGTCATTTTACCACGGATAGTGCTAAACCAACACTTACTTCCCAGAACTGTGAGACTATTAAAGTCTCAGTTTAGCTTCTTCTGATCCCTGGAATTGTTGCACAGAGCAAAAACTATGGGTTTTGTCCTCCATCAGTAAGACTTCATTTACACCAGGGAACCTATAATTTAATGAGTCACAGTGTTAAATTGCACAAACCGCATAGTTGGAGGCTGCAGTGAGTACCTGTCTGCAGTTTCACAGTGAAGAACAGGATTTTAATCGCTGAAAAAGAGCAAACCATATGTTCCAAGCAGGTGTGCGTGCGTGTACGTGTGTGCACGTGCATTAACCTGTGTTCGACACGCAAGCAGAAAGTGAGGCTGTATGTATACTTATTGTGATTCTAGCCCAGAGGCAGGCAGCAGGTGTGAAGTGCATATTTTCCAGCTCTCATCTGCGGCTTTTCGAGTCCATAGGAGGCCAACGCTATGTGTGGAGAGAGCAATTTAAAGTCACTCACCCACAGAGATGTAAGAAGAAAAAAAATACTTGTAAAAGAAGATATACATAAATCTTATACTTGGTTTGTGAAAATGTATAATGACTTGCTGGAAATTAGTTCAAAGTTGGCTGTAAGAATATTGGAGAAGATCTGCGAATTTCCATCATTTCTCCCACATGGGGAGGTGTCACTGTTCTAAACCTGCCCACCAAGCCTTATCTAGTGTTCTTATTCTCCTTATCACTTCCATCATATTTCTAGAAATCTCAGTGGTTGAGTCTCACCCTTCTGTGTTTTTCATCTGAGAGGGTATCCAATATCATTTCATATTTTTGTATCTGTCTTTCATCAAAAGCACATATGGATGCACAAAGATATTATGTTATTGTGCTAGTCATCCATGTTCTATACCACTTTTTTATCTATTTTGGGGTTACAAGGAGCTCGAGCAAGCCGATCCCAACAATGGACAATGGCAGGATGCACAGTATATTCGCTGACAATCATGTAGTTGAACTGGAGAGGGAAAGCATGCATGATTTAGCAGTGGTTAGCCATCTCGCCTCACAATGAGAAGGTCTGGATTCAGATACCACCTCATCCTGGAGTTTGCATGTTCTCCCTGGTGTGCGTGGGGTTCCTCTACACAAGATGCTCGTGAGCTTAATTGATAGCCCTGAATTTTCATATGTCATATATGCCTAGTGATGGACTGGTGACCAGTCCAGAGTGTACCCTGCCCTAATATATGACATGCAGATGTAATTGACTCCAGCACCCAGCAAACCTGCACAGGATGAAGCAATATGGAAGATGGATGGATCGCAGGAGGCCACAGCAACCAGAAAACATCAGTGCAAGCTCAGGGTGAACATTCCAACTCCACTCTTGAGATCCAGGTAGAACTCAGATTCCCACAATCAGGCAGAATGCTAACCACAGTGATATAATCTCTGATATAATCTCAAACTGACCCAGAATCTGATGATCTGAGAGTAATACATAAGAGAAGGAAACATCACAGAGTAAACAAAGATTGAAAAACAATTATAGTAATGCCTACAGACAAAGAAGCGTTTGTAATTAATCACAGCATAATTTTGCACATGAAGGAAAGCCATCTCGGGATTTGGAAAATATGCAAACTCCAAATTCCAGCTTGTATTTGAATCCACAACCTAAGAGGTAAGAGTGCAAACCAATACATCACTGTGTAGTCCAAAACAAAACAAAATGTACTTATAAAGCTGTATTTAAAATATATGTACCTTCTTTACCAGCCAAGATAAGCTCACAACCAGTCCAATTTACACACAGGCTGAAATCCATCCCAAGTAGTAGAGTAACCATTCACTTGTGGACATTTTAGGGTCATCAATGGAACTGTGATGTATTAGAGAAGACCCAGCAGGCGGAGGTAGAAAGTACACACTGAACTAGTTGTTTTAAAAGTGCTTTAGGAATAAAGCTGAGTTGAACACAGTCATTACTTCTCATGACTTGTATCTGTGTAGTGACAATGCCAACCACATGTACTGTGCCAACTGGTTTTAAAGTGCAATTAATAAAATGAGCAAAATACTAAGATTTTTTTGGACGAGTGTTGCTCAGTTGCTAGAGTGTTCGCCTATCAGTCGGAATGATTCAGGTTCAATGCCCCATCTGCAACAGTGTAATTGAACAAGACGCTGAGTGCCAAATTGCTCCTAATGGATGAATTGAGTGCCATGTATGTCCACCTTCACTGGTGTATGGGTGAATGTGATTAACAGTGTACCTCTATAAGGCACATGGGGGACTGCTCAAGCAATGGAAAAGTGCTATAAAAGAGAAATCAATTTATTAATAAAAACAAAAAATGAGTCATAAAGATACAGAAAACTGAAAGCACTGATCACAATCAGAATCAGAGACAGGTTTATTGCCAATACAGAAGCGTAAACGAGGAATTTGTTTTGGTGGAGGATCCAAACAGTATGGTACGGAGCCCCGAACATGACATGGTAAAAACAGACAAAATAAGAAACAAATTTATAAAGACACCAGTATAAAATTTAAATAGGGAGAATTAAGAGACAAACAAATAACACAAAGAGACAAACAAATAACACAATCGCAATAACAAATAAAGGATTAAACAATCCCACTTTGGTTTCAACACCAGTTTTGACTGTGTTAACCATTCATAATTGGCAGCCAGATTTTTATACTGATTTTCATTTTTTCCACAAAAAAAAAAAAATGTCCATACAAGTGAGCACTCTGTATTCCCATTTTTTTGTGTCACCTGAATGCAGCAAAGCGCGGTGGCGAATGACAGTTCATTTTTGGACTTGACTGACTGACCTGTCTGACCAATCAGCGGACCGCTTCTGACATCACTAGCCAATCATCCGTAGGTCAACAAAGGCTCATCCAATCACATTCAAGAAGGCGGGCTCTCATTTTTGTTGTAGTCCCGCGTCGGTTCCTGCTATATGAATGAAGCGACTAGCTTGAGGTTGGCTAGTAAGTGACATTATCCCGGAATAAGAAGCGCATATGCGGTCGGAACCAAGGTCCAAACTTTGTTAAGACAACTGTGGAGCAGAGTAAATGAGCCATGTACAGTTTTGCGTGCTTCTCGCATGAACCACGCTGGAAGGCAGCCTGAAGCCGGAGCTGTCCGCCCATAAACAACACTAGCATGGCCGAGGTGCAGAGGCTCGGAGTGGATGTGCGACTGAAACTTTCAGGTGACCTAAACGAAATGATACCACCTCAGAATAGTGGACGACTTTATGATGCACTGTTTTAACTAAGAACAGAATAGTTGTTTTTATGAATGTGTTATTTGAGGTCTCAGATGTTAGCAAACGTAGCTAAAGGTGAAGCTAGGCTCCGTTAGCTGTCTGCCAACCAGAGCGAGTGACATTACAGTTATTACTCCAGAAAATGAGGATGAAACAGGAGATTTTCTTATGTGTGTGTGTCAAAGAGAATGGGATTAATAAGTGATTTATACTAAGCTAGCTGTCTACCTTTAACTCGGCTGCTACTGTAGTTGATCAATGTTCGAGCATCCTCAACGTCATGCTGTTAAGATGATCAAACACTAACTAGTCATTATAAATAAGTACACTACGGGTCAAAAGTTTTACAACACCCCAATTTTTCCAGTTATTTATTGCAATTCAAGTCACTCAAGTCCAATCAGTAGCTTGAAATGATACAACGGTAAGTGGTGAACTATCAGAGGATAAAATAAAAAGTAAGGTTACCCAAAACTGAAAAAAAGTACATGTCAGAACAATAACACAAAATGGATTAACAATTGATAGCTGTCCTTGCAGCAGCAGAGGGTGACCAAGCCTTAAAAAGCTGGTGCTACTAATTCCCACAGGTGTTCCAAGTTTGCTTGATTACTAACAAGTCCCTCTGTCAGCATAAAAGCAGTGTTTGAACACAATGTGGTACCATACCCTTGTGAGCATGAGTTGAACAGTATTGTACTGCAGAAAGTAGTGTGTTGCTACAGAAATGGCAAGGAAAAGGCAATTGACAGTGGAAGAGAGACAGACCATTGTAACACTGAAAAATGTAGGTCTTTCTCTTCCTACAGAGAAATTGCAAAGAAAGTCAAGGTGTCAGTGAGTACAGTTTATGTCGCCATCAAAAGGAATTCAGAAACTGGGGCAGACTTTGACAGGAAGAGGTCTGGCAGACCCAAAGCCACAACTAAATCAGAGGACAAGTTTCTGAGAGTCAACAGTTTGCGTGATAGGCGGCTCACAGGACAGCAGCTTCAAGCACAGCTTAATAGTGATCGTAGTAAGCAAGTCTCTGTTTCAACTGTGAAGAGAAGACTTCGAGCTGTGGGTTTGACTGGACGAGTTGCAGCAAGAAAACCATTGCTAAGACATCAGAATAAGACAAAGGCTTGCCTGAGCCAAGAAACACTGCCATTGATTGGACTACTGAAGACTGGAAAAAGGTATTATGGACTGATGAATCAAAATTTGAAATCTTCGGTTCATCACACAGGATGTTTGTACAGCGTAGAGTAGGTGAAAGGATGCTTCCACAGTGTGTGGCTTCAACTCTCAAACATGAAGGAGGAAGTGTGATGGTCTGAGGTTGTTTTGCTGGATCCAGAGTTGGTGACTTGTTCAGAGTGAGAGGCACCCTGAACCAAAACGGCTACCACAGCATCCTGCAGCGCCATGCAATACCCTCTGGTTTGCGTCTAGTTGGTCAGGGGTTCATCTTACAGCAAGATAATGACCCAAAATATAAGTCCAAGCTATGCCAGTACTATCTTGCGAAAAAATAACAAGCTGGTAAACTTGAAAACATGGAGTGGCCAGCACAGTCTCCAGATTTAAACCCCATTGAGCTGGTTTGGGATGAAATGGACAGAAGAGTGAAAGTAAAGCAGCCCACAAGTGCCACACATTTATGGGAACTTCTGCAACAGACATGGGAAGAACTTTCTGAAGAATATTTGATTTCTATTATAGAAAGAATGCCACGTGTGTGTTCAGCTGTTATATCTGCCAAAGGTGGCTAGTTCGATGAGTCAACAGTTTAGAATACATTTTGGTCTATAAATTGATTCCATAATTTACTTTTTCACTCCAATTGCTTATTTGTACTATGCTTTGACGTCTGAGTGCAATGAGACATTAAACAGCATCATTTTCAGTAAAAACACTGGAAAAATTGGGATGTTCTAAAACTTTTGACCGGTAGTGTATATATTGAATACTCTTTCAAACTACTAGAAATGATTTCGAACTGAGGATGTTTACTCATTTAAGAATTTTTTTGGTTTCGTGTTGAGAAACATGAAGTTGTTTGAATATGAGAATTCAGAATTCCTTCCTATGCATATTTAACAATTGCTTGTTTGTTTCTTTCTTTTCCGTCAAACAGGCTAAGGCATCAGAGCTGCCATGTACAATCGCCCTAAAAGCTCCATGAAGGCCAGCAGCAGCAGCAGTATCACAGAGCTGCTGGGTGCCCTGTGTGACTGCAGCCTGTCTGGGGTGTCATGGAAGCGTCGGTCCCTGGGAACTGTTTCCAGAGAAAGTTTCCGCAGAACTCTCAAGAAGCGCGTTTACGGTGCCCTTCTGTCTAAACTCTTCCAAGATGGCACCAAGGGGCCTGTTCCAGGCCAGAGCGCTGCAGCTAACACGCCCCCGAGAAACAAAGTCCTGATGATATGTTTTGACTTGCGTGTGGCGGGATGTCGAGAGGAAGCAGAGAGATTGGAGGGGCAGCTGGAAAGGCTGCCGGAAGGAACGTCCTCAGGGCTGCAGGAGGTTGACGCAGTCCTTGAGCTCCTGGTGCATCTGGCTGGTTCGGCCCCTCCAGCCCCGTCCTCCTTCAGCAGGGACTACATGAGACAGGAGAGGTCCGTGCTGCGGAGGCCTCCGACCTGGAGCTACCAGAGTGAGGAGCTGCAGAGGCTGGAAGCTCAGTCGTGGGGACTTGTCTGTGGGGAGGAATGGGGAACTTTAGAGAGCCTGTGTGGGACTCAGAGGTTGATGGACGCCCCACCAGGCACAGGCCTCCTAACCATGAGGACAAGATTGGAAACGGAAGAAAGGTTTGAGAAAGAGACGAGGATGTCACTGTTTGGTGCCCTGCAACACACCCGCACCTCGGATAACGACATAAGACTGGATCTGCCTCCCATCCCCAGTAATATCGATGTTACTGGTTTGGCTATCAGGGTAAGACACCAATAGTTAAAGTACAACTCCAAACTATATTACTGATTTAACATCATGTGAACATGTCAACTCTGCATCCTGGATTTGTTCTTTTTGGGTATTGCAAAACACTGATTGAATTGTTATATATTTCCTTGCTTGTTGCATTAGTGCTCTGCATGTCAACATATTTGGCTCATAGGGTGGAGTCCTACAGCCTGCTCCTGTGTACATGGTTGGTACGGTCATAAAGTACATGCAACAATTAGTAAGCATCGCGATTATAGGAGAGACAGAGAAGTAAGTAAAATGTGAGTGAACTGGAGTGCTCGTTGCCATCTTGTAGTTCAGGCAATATTCCCATTTTGGAGCAGAATATGATTGACTTCATCCTTCCATGGCAAAAAGTATCTTCCTCCAGTTGAAAACAATTCATGTTGTTTGAAATATATTTTTATAAAAATGGCCTGTAGACTTTATGGATTGTAGTATGTTGGTAGTGGAATAGTTTTTTTTTCTTCCTATGTAATTGATCATTTGTGGTCCATGCAGGTGCCTCCGTCTTTCGATCAGTCTGATGACGAAGGCTTCCAGTCGGCCTCTAACCTGACTCCAGACTCGCAGTCAGAGCCCAGCCCCGTTCCCGACATCGACATCTGGGAGGCTGTCCGCACATTTGAACCTGGCAGACGTCGCTGCTGGGAGAGTGTTGGCTGGTGAGTGACCTGCCAGGTTGGCCCTGAGCAAGGCAATTTATCCTAATAAAATATGCCAGTTTGTAATCATATCACCAACTATTTAACTCAGTAAGGATTTCAGAGACGGTGGGCTTTCCCTCTTGACTCAGAAGAGGCCTGTCATTATGCACCTGTAATTTGGCACTGGCCTCATTGTCTTGCTGGAATCTGGCCCTTTCAAGAAACCCTCAACAAGCCATCGTGTGTGTAGCGGTCTGAAGCCTGAGCTTCCTCCTGAGAGCGCTTTTAGAACACTTTGACACAGACAGACAATACAGAAGAACATGATGGGAGCGCTTTTCTCAAATAGGATTTAGTCAGTTATTTCTGGCTTAATGTGTGAGTCAGAAAATAACGAGAAGTCCTTACAGCATGTTCCAAGAATCAACTGTGTAAAAACCTGTATTTCTCAAAATTTCTGAAGAAAAGCAAGTTTTAGAGTGTTAAACCCAGAAGATGTTATTAAATTTGTAAGAGGGTAATTTTTCTTGCTTAGAAAATAAGTGTGGTATGGAAAAGCCAACCGATGCTTTAGAAAAGTGGAAAAAAAATCTAATTTATCCAGCGACAGACGCACAGTAATTATACTCAAAGGAAATGAAGTTCTCAAAAAGCTTCAATTGAGTTGCCGGTGTTGGGTAGTGGTGGTCTGGAAGTGGTAGAAATGTGGTCGTGACCAAAAGTTTGCTAGTTTGAGTGTCCCAGCTGTGGCTCCCTGAGCAAGGCCTTCAAGCCCCAGCTGCTCCGGCTGCGTCAGGATGGGTATCCGGTGTAAAAGAAATGTCAGAGCAAACCGCGGGATGACATGATTTGCTGTGGCGAACCAAGAAGGGAGCAGCCGAGATGTAAAAACCACTAAGCTGTGCTTTTATTTCCACACCTGCCGCCCAGCTGAATGTCTCTTTCTTTCGCCAGTCCACCGGGGAAAAGAGAGTCTCTCTATCTGACCGAGGGGGGCCGGCAAGCCTTCGACCAGCTCTACCGGCTGTGGGAGGGGGAGATCAGGGCGTTGAGCTCCAACGCCCCCTCTCCTGTCCTCCCGCTGCCCCTCGACTCGCAGAAGCAACTGGTGTCCGACCTCCTCAACGTCCTGATTGGCGTGGCGTCCACCACCTTCCCTCTTAACCAGGTGCGATTAATTGTCTTTGTTTATGGGGCTCTAAATGCTCCGAAATGCCAATTGATTTTCTGTTTTATCCCTCTGTCAGACTGAGGTGATCAAACTGAATTATAGCGCTGTGACAGCACACACTTAGAACAATATGAGAATTAACCTTTTTGTTGTTGTGTCATACAGACAAATCCATTTGACTTTTGGAAAGTTATTACCGTTCAACTAGAGAAAAAGAAAATTGCAATGTCAAGTCAATCGCCTGATTAAATGATCAAGAAATAAATTAAAAAAACTCCACAGTGCTAAAAACAAAGCCACAGGAGAGCTCTTCTGTTGGTTTATTGTTTCCCATTAAGTTTTTATTTCTCAAGAAGATGATAGTTATTTTTACAACCTAAATTGCGTCCCAATTCTCCTGTTTACTCCCTTGGCCCCAGATCTGGTCTTTCCAGCAGACTTTTGTCATTATCATGCAGTATGGTGCAGGACGCAGATGCAATATCTTATAAGCCACATTGTAATCCAATGCGAGATTCCTGCTTTGAGTTCTGTAGTGATGCTGAAGCTGCAGTTGTCCAAGAGGTGTGTGTGTTGGTTTTCTTTTTCTTTTCTTCTTCTTTTTTTTTTTTTTTTTTAGCACAGTGAGCGCAATCTTTGAGCCCGTTGTTTTTGACGGAGTTAGATTGCAAAATGTTATTTTCCCGTTCCCCAGTGGAGTGCTGTCTAGACCCACTATATCCCCTTCTCATAAATCATCCATCGGACAGACAAAATAACACACTCCTGATTATGTAATGCTGTCTCGTGTAATAACACTACCGACCGAGTCCCCAGAAATCCGCCGGCCCGGACAAAATTCAATATCATATGCGTTAAAACAGTCTTTGCTGCAGGACTGTTTTATTGGATTTTATCGGCCTGCGTAGTCACTCATTGTCTTTGTCCGCCAACTCTAAACACGTCCCTGCCTCCGCAGAGCGTCCAGTTTGACGTCAGGCCCGGGGTGTGCGTGTCGGGAGCCTCGCCGGAGAGCGTGTCCCGCCTCTTGGCGGAGCTGGCCCAGTACGGCACCTACTACCTGAGGCTGAGCCGCTTTTCTTTGCAGAGTGCTGACAAGAAGGGCCTCGTCTTCCAGGTATGTTTGTGTAATCATCATTAATACCACTGAGACGTCGCGCTCCGTCTCTCCTGTACTCGTACTCTGCATCAAACACTTGTTGTGTGAAGTAAACAGAAACTAATAGCTTATTCACATTCAGGGGAGAACATGGTGAATGTACAATCGGACACAAAAAGTGCAAATGAGCATTTAATCAGTCGATACGCACAGTGAATACATCTACATCAGCACAGACGATGATGTTAAAAAAAGCTTTTTTTTTTTTCTCTTCCTCTCAGGCGTTCACTGGTGGTCTAAGGAAGTACCTGCATTACTACAGAGCTTGTGTTCTCAGCACTCCGTGCACTCTCAGCCTGCTGACAATCAGTTTCCTCTTCCGCAAAGTGGGCCGCCAGCTCAGGTGAGGTTAATCCATTTCCATTGAAGCTGTTTAGATTTGAAGACCCCATAAAAACACACGTATTTCCTCAGTTCTTATCTTATGTCAGTGAAACCTACCGAATGTTTATCTCTTAGTTTATGTCAAAAGTTATCCATCCAGTCATCTTTTGTAGATGTTTCATTCAACTTGAGGTTGTGGAGAGCTGGAGCTGATCACAGCTGACTGTGGATGGAGGGGAGGGTTCATTACATGGAGAAACACAACGATGCAGAGATTCACATGCATTCACACTGCTGGGCTGTTTTAAAGGCTCCAGGCGTCTGCATGATTTTGGACCGTGTAAAAAGAAAAGTGCACAGAGAAACTCCATGCATGCCTGAAGGAAACATGCAAACCACCACACAGTGAGGACGACAACAGAAACCACCCAGGTCATCCTGCACTTGAGATTTCTTAATTCATAATTGCATATTTGCGTTCAAACATGCATCAGTGTTTATTGCAAATCAGCCACTCCTGAAAACAGAAGAGGTCAGTCACACTGCGAGCACACCTTCTGTACTTTAACTTGAAATATTGAAAATCAAATGTTTTTATTGAGTTTTCTGGGGGAAAAGAAAACACTTCATAGCCTCAGCTCGTGTAAATTGCTATTATTGATCGATTTCTTTCCTTGATTGTGTTTTCTTCATATACATATATCTGATAGAAGACTTCTTTTAACCTCAGGTACCTGTCCGAACTGTGCTGTGTAGATGGACCGCTGGGTGTGGGCAAGGCAACATTTCCTGTGGTGAGTGTTTTAGCTTTTTTTTTTTTTTTTTTTTAAACCTGCAAGGTGCAATCTGTCGTGTGTTTAGCCTATCAGACGAGGTGTCACCTCAATGCCGCTTTGCTCTGCTCAGGGCGTTAAACTGCTGTCCTACCTGTACAACGAAGCACAGAGTAACTGCAGCAACGAGAATTACCCCGTCCTGCTGTCGCTGCTGAAGAGCAGCTGTGCCCCGTACACACGGTCAGTCACACTGTGCGCCTCATACGGATGCGTGTCCGAAAAACAACTTAATGCGAGCCAAGGACGTGACTCTTTACTTCATTGATCGGGCGGAGAGAGTGACTGCTTTCTGTCTGCCTTCCCCCCCAAGGTTCGTGTCCGACTGGGTGTACAGCGGGGTGTTCAGGGATGTTTACGGAGAATTCATGATCCAGGTCAATGAGGAATACCTCAGCTTCAGAGGTGAGACAACACACACACGCGCGCGCACACACACCCACGTGCCGTCACATAAACAGTTCGGCTTCAGTCAGCAGGTTCTGAAAATGAAAAGCCTGCCAGACAGATTGTCTCGCAGAAAAAATAGATTTCATTACTGCCTTTATTGCCTAGTTGGATTTGTCCTTGTGTCTATAAAGGATGTCATGAAGTTATTGGATGATAATCAGCGGGAAACAGAATCAACTATCCCAGCTGTGCAGACCAGAACCTTCTCCGCTCACTGAGCCACGAGGACAAACACAAATAAATAATGGGGCTTTTTTTTTTTTCTTCTGTTCAGTTGGTACACCATGCTGCTTCAGACTTTTTCTGTAAGGAATGTTTTTTTTTTTTTTCCTTCTTTTTTCTCCACATTTTCTTCCGATTGCTGTTGCCCTTGACAAAACCAGAGTGGTTGAATTAATTGTATTTTGGTCCAATTAATGAGTGGATTCCTGGAGGAGGGCAGGCGAGTGGAACAGACAGGAGGAGATGAGGCTTGGAGGGCAGAAAAGACCCATTTGTACTCTGCAGGAGAAGGATTACAGGCTGTGCTTGCGCTGTTAGCTCATGCTGCTTTTCGTGCCATTTATTATGTCATATCTAATTTCCTCTTTAAAAAACAACAACAAATAAACCGAGGCTTAAAAGAATCTTTACTTTTTGTGCAACGTGTTGGACCGAGCAGGACTGTTGTAGCCTTCAGCTGCAAAATTCAAACACAAATCGTAGCAAACAATTTCCTGCAGCAAAAAGACCAACCCTTTGTTCAAATTATTGTTTGAATGACTGTCATCTGACAAAACATGCAGAAAATACAAGAACTTGATTGATGTACATTGACAGTAACTTTTCAATATCGATCATGTGACAGCCTTCTTTCAAACAAATACTGTTAACGATATTTAGAACAAATATTTTTATTAATACACTTATGGAATGGTCGTCCAGAGTAATCAGTTACCTACATTTTTCCACGGCACAGATTTTGAGCCCTTCGTATAAACAAAGATGAATTGATTTCAGAAATGGTCAAAAATGGTTGATGATTGAAAATGGTTTAGATTTGCCAGCAAAACGTTCCACACACTTATAGATAGATGAATATTGCATCTCCACGTTGACCTGATGAACACAACTAACTCATCGAAGGAATTCACACAACTGAGAATTAAATTTCTCCAAATTTGTAAAAAGTGTGTCAAACCTTATGTTAAAATCCTATTTTCGCCATTTAATTTTACTTTTGTTGTCAAATCACAGTTCAACGTTATATATTGATCTCAAAGTTATTCAGGAGGAATTATGAAGAACATGCTTTGGGACCTGAAGAATAATTCCAATAATACTTGCAAAAATCAAAATGTATAGAATTTACTGATTCTGACAGTAAAGTATTTTGTATCAAAAGTTTATTATAAAAATATTTTTCATGGAAGAGCAGAACGATCCCGATATATTTCTCTTCAGCAGAAATGTAAACACTGTAGCTTCAGTTGTGGTGACGCTGCTTCATAAATACATCGTGAATCATCACAGCCTGTCCAAATATTGTATGTCATGCAACACCCCGTCCAAGGTCAGCCCATCACCTCAGCTTTGTATGGCTAAGAGGTTCATTTGCTCATCGGCTACACCTCATCAACTCCAGCGGCGAACCCCTGCACTTCCCGCTCCCGCTTTTTTGGAGGACGCGCAAATGTCATTGTTCTCCTCGAACTCTGTCGGCCAAGGAAGCAATCAGCGGCTAAGCTTTCTTGGCACGCCGCGGGCGCTCTGTAAAGAGCTCGGCAAGCTCGGCGCGTTCGTGTTCTCTTATGCTTTCTGCTTAGGATCACTGAGCTAAGCGCCAACAATTTCCAAGTGTTAATCCAAGCGTCCAGAGTTTTTCCATGCCCCGTAAGTCATACTAATAAGGAAAAAGTTTGGGTCCCGGTAGCGGCTGCGTGTCGGCCCAGCCGCCGGTTCTTTCAGGTGTTTTTCATCGCGGGAGTGATGTCCTGTCATCAGAGGCGGGATAGATCACTTTGATCCATTCTCTCTGAATTGTCAGACAACATGTAATTGAGTTCTTTGAATGTCTGCAGACAAACACTTCTGGGTTCAAGGCTACACTCTGATCTCGAAGGATGTGGAGGACTGCGTACCAATCTTCTTGAAACACATTGCCAACGATGTGTACGTCTGTGGGAAAACCATCAACCTCCTCAAAATCTGCTGTCCACAGGTTCGTTTTTTGCACTTTTAACACATCCGTCCGGGTATTGAAGAGCACAGCTTCCTCCAGCTGATTGCTCCGTGCAAATCCCAGCACATATAACCCAAATGTTCTCCTTAATTTATTCAGCACAAACTGAATTTTTTTGACTGTTGTTAGCAGCGAATGCATTAAAAATTCAATGTAATCGTCAGGATTATCCAGTCACTTGGGATCTGCTGCTCTTCTGGTGATGGAGCGCCGGTTTGCTGGTGCTTAGACTGACTTGGAACATGCACAAAATCCACCCGCAACACACAATTATCCACCTGCCACAACACGAATTCTATTCATTCAGAAATCCATACTGCTCGCAAAGGCTGGGGGCAAATAATCGATACAGCAACATGGAGTATGTCTCTGGTCTCTCGGTCTGCTCCGATGCATCCTCCTGTGGTTTTGCAGGCAGAGAAGTCATTCTGTCGTTTCTTGCTGATGTTTGAACTGTCCATTTTGATGGCAGCTTTGTGAAATACTGCCACAGCCGATCAGGTCACATGTATGTTATCTTTTCCGGACAAACGTGAGCGATTGATCGTTGAATCATTCGGAGACAGCTGGAAGATAATTCTCCCTTGACTGTTAAAGAATGGCTGTGAAACGGTTCTCTGGTGTCAGTTTTCTGTTAATTTGGGCGACTATAAAATGAAGAAAACACATTTGGAAGATGGCGCTGATGATGTACAGAGATCATGATGAGCCCCCTTTGGATCGTCTGATGTTTTACAGGCAGAATGATTCACACAGTAACTGAGGGCATAATTACTGTTGTGATTGATTATGCAGTTAATAGCAAATGCTTCCCAAAAAAAAAAAAAAACCCTGACAATATTGGGCTGCAGTTAAGTTATTTTCTGTATTGATTAACTTTTCTTTTTTTTCTTCTTCCTTCAATCAGTCAGGTAAATGTTTGCTCTTGGAAAGTATTGATTGTAACCAACAGACCAAAACCTCAAGATATTCAGCTGCTGTGATATAAAAACCAGCGAAATCTGCAGGATGTCACATCGGATTTTGAACGGTGGTGTCGGGTTTAGTGCTGGAATATCTGCGATTGAGTCAAAGTCCCCTTTTGTGTCAGGTCCACACGGCCCCCATCTTTGTAGGGTTTATTCCCTGCAGTTCCCCTGTACAGTTCAGTCTTTTATTGTGGCGACGTCCCCGTGTTTGACCTGTGATGGATCGGTGACCCGTCCAGGTCGTGTTCTGCCTTCGCCTCCCCCTCCACCGACAACCCTGAGCGATGATGATAGATTGTTGAACGCGGGGATAAGCAACTGTGATCGTTGCGGGAGCCACAAAAACGTCATACTCACTGGAAGCAGGATATGCGACTTCTGGTTTAGCAAAAAGAAGTAGCTGTATTTCTAAATGACATTTATGACAGCAGCTTACAGGGTTTTTTTTTTTTTCAATATTTTGTACATAAAGACACAAATGTCAATTATTACAGAATAATTACAGTAATATGTTAGCGTTTCCTTATTCCGATCACAGCCTGCTGACTGGGAATTCAGCCTAGAGACCACACATCTCGCTGCATATGGCCCCTGGTCCACCGGTTGCCCTTGTGAATTATAAATGATCATTCTGTTTTCAACAGAGATAGCATAAAATTTCCTTTCAATCACGTCCTTGTCTCAGATTGAAGGATATAGCCTCACAGCGGCCGATTCTACGTCTCCGAACTCCCCGCGCGGCGATGACATTCGTATTATACGATAATCACGAGTTACTTTGTGGCTCTCAGCACCGCTGCCAGCGGAACACAGGGCCTCTGAGTTATTTCAGTACATGAATGGGCCGCTCACTGTGTTGGCATAGCGGGCATAAAAAAGCAGGCTACAGAGAAGTGATTTAGTTTGTATGTGGCCTAATAATATACACTTCATTTTTTATTTTTTTATTTTTTTCTCTCCATTTTTCTGCGACCTGCCTGCTGATTCACCGCTGTATTTGGGTTTTGATGACCTGACCTGTCTGACCTGAACCGCAGGGTCTCTGCCTCGGACTAATTGGCATTCTGTAACTACAGGGTTTCTTTTTTATCTCTTTCATATTCGCCTGTGTTACAATCTCTCTGGACAAATTGCAGGACAGTTTTGAGAAATAATGGATTAAACCTGGAGAATTGAAGCAATGGTCCCTAATGTGCTCACTAATGGATGTTTAATTTGCCCTCTGGTGTTTTTTTTTTTTTTTTTTTTTTTTTTTTTTTATACAAAATACATCGTGGCTTTCTTCGGGATGAAATGCTTAATGCAACACATAATACCACTTCTGTTCACTTAAGGAAATGCAGAGCACCTAATGCACCAAATGTAGCCAAGAGCAGGACAAAACCAGTGTAAAGCCTGCTATTCAAATTGAAATAACAGTACAAGAATTAATTTAGAGGGGATCTCTCTCCATGTCACATTTGTACTGTGGCACGATAAAACATAATTAGATGGTAAAATTAGACTCACAGAAGAGGCTCAGTCACTGTGATTTATGAATATTTTTCAATAAAAGGTCTCCATATTTTGTGAAGTGTCATGTTTCACAATCAATCTGACGACATCTAATTATTCATTTTTTCCGAGGCCTGGCGTGTTTCACTCCTTTGGCAATTATCAGTACAGTGTTCGTGGGGTGAAACTAAGTTCAGTGTTTGAGTGTCGCCTCGTCTGAGACGCATTTAAAGCGGAGCCGAGAGAAGTTTGAATTTTCCCCGTGTAATTTTGTCAGGGAGATACCTTGAATTCAAAGTAGATGTAACCCCATCTCTGCGCAGGTCATTTTATTGCTTCTAATTCATATTTATTCCCATAAGTCCCCCCCTCTTCCCCCATCCCTTCCTAGATTTATTGCTCCTTTGTTTGTGTACGCAGCTGTAAAATTGAGTTACACTTTCAGACAGCTGGTAGCACATATTTTGTTATGAAAGGAACTTTGCAGTGATAAAACATGTCAACAGAAATCCTCCGAATGCACCATCTGAATTAACGCGCCGAGCGAACGAGCAGTTCCGCCGACTTTCTGTCATCTGCGCCGTTCTGTCCACAGCACTACATCTGCTGGTCGGAGCTGCCGGCGCCACGCATCACTGTCACCTTCTCCCTGCGGGAGGTGGAGGAGATCGAGAGAGACTGCGCGGTGTACCGAGGACGCATGGAGCGGATTGCGAAGCACAGCGCCATCAGCAGGGAGCAGCAGGTACTGACACTATAAAGTTTTTTTTGCTAGTTTCGTCTTTAAGCCTGAGCTTTATTCATCCTGCTTCCATTCATTCACCTGGAGGAGGTGGATGTTGATGCGTACATGAACTTGCTTGTGCCCTGAATGTAACACCCTCGTTTGTACAGCCTGTGTCTGGCTTGCAGCCGACATTGTTGACTGGCAGGAGTGAGGGACGAGAGGTGAGCTGCGAGGCAGGCGGATAGATCTCCGTTAATGATGATTCCTTGTCTGTCTATTGTCAGGCCCTGAGAACAGAGCAGGCACGGCAAGAGCTGATCAATCAGGTCAGAGAGTCGGCAGTCAATACCCTGGAGAGCATCCGTGGTTAGTCTTGCACTGACACACACACACACACACACACACACACACACACACACACACACACACACACACACACACACACACACACACACACTTACGCATGCTCTGAATATAACCTTACACGGTGCCTGATGCACATGCACAGCCCATATCCTGTTGTCTCTTACAAATGGCTCATGTGTAAAATGTAACCTACAACTGCTTGTTGACTCCTGACTACGAGAGCTTCCTTCAGCTCTGTTCACGCCCTCCCCCCTCCCCCTCCCCCTCCCTCAGGAGAGCAGGAGATGTGCACTGTGGGGCAACTGCAGCGAGGAATGCTTTGAATGGCTTCCAGTCCTGCGGGCTGTGAAATCTAATCATCACTCGCACAGTTTAGCAAACTCCTCACATCATTTATTACTTCAGAGGATGTGTGGCAGTGTTGCAGAGGAGGGAGGGGTGTGGGGGTGGGGGGTGGCGGAGTGGGGGAATGTCTGGCCTGATGCTCAATGCGTGTCTTGGCATAGACGTGTCTGAGTGTGTTTGTGTGAGGCAGATGGTGATGCTGTTTTCTGTGTGTGTGCGCGTGCGTGTGTGTGTGTGTGCGTGTGAGACAGAGGAAAGGAGACGTTATGTACTTTTCAGTGTGTGGAGAGGTAAACAGCCCACTGTTATCTCCCTCGCCTCCTGTAGGGCGCCAGGTGTCACAGCGTCTGGCTGAGGAGGCCAGGAAGAGGGAGCGTTTTGAGGAGCTGAAGCAGCACCTGGAGCAGGAGCAGGAGGTAGTAAAGTGTGCGAGAGAGTAAACGTAAAACTGCGTGCTCATGAATAGGAGTGACAGATTTGAACTGTGCCGGGATGACTTCAGAAGAGAAACGTGAAGGGAAACATTGACTCGTGTGATCTGCAGAGATTAATACCAATACAGCGTGCTTGACCAATAAAAAACACATGAGTCATACATTTTAATTGTATTTTCTTTGATATAAATGAGAATGTTTGTGTTTATGGCAACAGTGGCGGAACGCAGCCAAAAAGAAGCAGGAAGAGGACGACTTCAGCTTTGCCAGAGAGCTGAGGGACAGAGAGAAGAGGCTCCAAGCTCTGGAGGAGCAGCTGGAGCAGAGAGCCAGGTCCGCTGGAGACGCGTCTCCATTTTGAGTTTTTTTTTTTTTTTTAAAAAAGATTGATTGATTGATCTCTGTTTGGTATCAAATACATCAGCGGGCCATGAGTAAACATGATTGGACTTCAGATCCATCTGTGAGGCATATTTCAGTCGCTGGACTTGTGCCGACTTTCCGTACAGTTGGGAGGACTGTGTGACTCCACAGCGTGAGCGAACGCTAGCAACGCCTGTAATGAGACCAGGGGGCTGTTAGTTAGCTTGAAGACATGTTTCAGATCAGAGTGCGCCAAAGCTGAAAAAGAAAAAAAAAAAAGAAAACACCTGTCACTTGCCACTTTTCCACCAGCTAGTTTACTTTCTGTACTTCTGCTCTCGTCTTGTTATAAATGTCAAGATATAAATACATAATTTATTTGATATGTGGTTGGAAATAAATCCTTGTCAGACTTTCATCAAAGAGAAATATACATTTCTAGCTTTTCAGACCTTGCCGATAAATAGATTGCTTTTATATGTGGGTTATAACAGCTTAAGAACTATGGGAATACTGAAGCCCGCTCTGACTAATGCACTTATCAGAATCCGTCCTAAGTACGAGGAGGAGGAACACTGATTACTTGAATTGCTCTCAAATTCAAGAATAAATTATTCAGAATTCAGACGGGACGTGCAATTTGTAGTCCAATGGGGAAAAAACACAGCTTATTCACAGAGATCAGCCAGTGTGTGTGTGTGAGCTTGATGTTCATAAATGAGTTTAAATCACAGTTTGTAAAATTAAATCTAACCGGAGAGAAGCGAGGGTCCTGGGATGTTTGCCCACATCCGCGGTACTTTTTGCGACTTTTCTATTATACGAGGCTGCTCGCCGTGAGACTCGACTAAATAATTTACTCCTACATTATGTTTCTGCTCTCGGATGGCAGGAAAGAGCTGATTGCTCAGTACAGCCGTCTATCAGAGGAGGCAGCTCGCAGAGAGAGACGTGCCATGTGGCGGGTGCAGCGAATGAGGCTCCACGACGCTCGCGCTCAATTTTTTCAGCTCGACAGGCAGGAGACTGAGGTTTGTAATGAGCGAAGACGCATAAGACACAGATTCTGAGCAAAGCGTTGTTTTAATTTAAGGCTTTGCTTTCCAGGCAATTCTAGAGAAATACCCCCTAGGCCAGGGAAGACCTCCCATCGAGGCGCTGCCACCTGTTCACTCGGCTCAACAGACTGCACTTCAACCAGCACTGGTATGACAGCATGATTATTCTGGAAGATTGTTTCTTTTTTTTTTTTTTTTTGTTCCCACCTTATGCTGCTCTAAAGCAAGACATGTACTCACATTATTAACTTCTGGACAGGAATATCCCACTCAGGAGCTGCCCGAGACTCAAGCATCAGAAGCTGAATCACCTCCACACGATCAATCTTCACCAAGTTTCGCCCCACTCACAACAGGGCCTGCTCTTATCTGTGAAAAAGTTGTCATTGACTTTCCCCCGCAGTTACCGAACCCAGACAGCCAGCAGGTGGATGCAGCCCTGCAGGATATTGGCTCCGACCTGCCAGATGCCGGCCCTACAGCTCAGCTAATAGATTATGACTTCAGTGCCCCCTTTAGTCCGCTCGAGGGTATCGCTGGACCAGCCTCGGCTCAGCCCAGGCCTCGCTGGGGACCTGTAGTCCAGCCCAACATCTTCCAGCCAGCGCCGCCGCCGACGGAGGACGGCGTGCCTCAAGTTCAAGACAGGAGCTCACAGGCCGTTTCTTTTGGTCCAGCGCCAAAGTCAAGCTTGTCTTCAGGTCAGGGCATTTCACACGAGCTCCAGAATAGCAGTGTTAACGGACAGGAGTCAGTGAGTCAGCAGGATGAGGGGGAACCAGCAGCAGAGCTCATGCAGAAGTCTGGACCTGAACCGAATGTGGGAATAAAGACCAATGAAGAAAAGAGCATAGCTGTTGAAGATGCAAAAGTCATTTCGGCCGAGGATTCCCCTTCCGCCGCTGGAGATAGTGGATCAGACCGGGGAGGAACGAAGCCACTGGAGGCAGACGCTGCAGAACGAAGCTCGGACATGCATGATCAAGCTACTGAGAGCGTTCCTCCGCCTGGCGAATTGACTCCCCACTCTAGTGCTCATTTGAAGGCTGAAGAGTTGGTTTCAATTCAGCCCAGTCCCAGTGTCCACGGCCATTCGTCTGACGCTCACATAAAGGTTGGAGAGTATGTGTCTGGGGTAACGGCTCCACTGGTGTCTCCCAGCATCCACGGCCATGCCTCAGACTCGCACATCAAGATCGGAGGACATGTTTCAGACGTCGCGGCGCCTTCACCGTCGGCCAGCGTCTACGGCCACTCCTCTGAATCTCACATAAAGGTGGGAGCGAACGTGTCTGAGGTCGTCGCTCCTCTCCCCGCTCCGAATGTCCACGGACACATTTCCGAAGCCCACATCCGAGTCGGGGAGCTGGTTTCAGACGTCGACGCGCCTCTGCCCTCAGCCAGTGCGCACGGCCACAGTTCCGACGCTCACATTAAGGTTGGGGAAAATGTCTCGGACTTTGTTGCGCCGCTGTCTGTCCCGAACATCCACGGCCACGCTTCAGATGCGAACATCAAAGTGGGCGAGTTCGTGTCGGACGTCCCTGAAGCGAGGCCCCGCTGGAGTAAGCACGGCCACGCCTCGGACTGCGCCCTGCAGCCCGGCTGTGTGGTGTCCGGACCGGAACAGCACCCGTCCCCTTTGCCTGGAAGCGCCTACGGTCACTCCTCAGACTCGACGCTAGCCACTGGCTGTGTCGTTTCCGGAGAGGAACCCAAGCGTTCTCCTCTGCCAGGCAGCGCCCACGGTCACTCCTCAGACTCGACGTTGGGCATCGGGTGCGTCGTCTCCAAACCGGAACCGCTCCCGTCGGCTCTACCGGGCAGCCTCTACGGCCACGCGTCCGATTCCACACTCGGAGTGGGCTGCACGGTGTTGGGGGCGGAGCCACAGCTCTCTGCGCTGCCCGGCAGCAGCTACGGCCACTCGTCAGACTCCTCCCTCGGCGCTGGGTGTGTGGTGAAGAGCAAAGGCGGCGGAGACCAGCGGAAAACGAAGGACGATGGAGATGAGCAAGGTAGGAAATCAGACGTGGCTCAGTGCAAACATGTTGTGCATATGTCGAAGAACATGACGGGATTGGCAACTTGGATCGTCAGAACTTTTACCACAATGATTTATGACTTATTCATTAAAATTCCCAACTCTGTCTTTAATTTAGGTTTATTAGATGAACATGCATCCATGACTTGGTTAATTAACGCAGCTTAATGCAGATTAATTGCCATCGATATCTGGCTACATCACATTAAATAACGCTGCTCCTGTCATCACTTGAGCGGCCACAGATTTCAGTGAATTTTTTTGGGGAAATTGGTTTATAGGGTGTAAAGTAGGGGGGACGGGCGCGAAACTCGCCAATTTCCTGAGTCCATTATAAAGCCAATAAAAAAGTCAATGTATTCAGGACAAAGATCAAGTGTAAAATACCCTCTTAAGCACCACTCAACTGATTGCAGCTTCACCTCCCGTTTTTTTTAATTATCTAAACTGTTTTTTGAGGACTCGGCGCTCTGGGACCTTACACGTGGATCCTCAGTAGAAAATTATGCCGTTCGGATCTTTCTAATTAAAAAGGTGTACCACTCTTGAATTGTGAAAATAACTGCAGTGTTCTTTCCCCTCACTGAGCCCGCATTGAGCTGTTAACTGTAAACAGCGTTCTCTCTCTGTGTGTATAAGGAGTAATTTGCTGTGCGTCCCTCCTCAGGGTCGAAGTCGGGGAGCCCCAGCGAGCAGCTGTTTGAGGGCATGGGGTCCTGGGCAGCCGGCGAGGGGCCGTCGCCTGGAGAACGGGCTGAACAGGAGTACCTCTTGGCCTTGTCCGCGCAGTACCAGGTGGAACACTACGACGACTGCTCCGACCTCATGGGTCAGTGAGAAATATATGACCGGTTCAGAACGAACGGCTCCCCGGGGACGTTGTTACTGTGGGAAAGGCGGATGTTCGAGTCCGCGGCTTTCATGTACTTGCTGGGGGGAGTTTCGGCAGAAAGGGGGAAGATTTAAGGCACTGTGCTGCCTCGAAGACGTATATGGAGGATGTAGAGACGTTGACATTAGAAAAACAGAACAAAAGTCTATTTTGACAAAAAAAAAAAAAAAAAAAAAATCAGATTTTTTTGGTCATTATTTGCAAAACCCAAAACACTGAATTATATTATTACGATAGATAAAATAAATGTGGATCCAAAACAGAACCTTGCAGAACGCCATGGGTAAAGTTTAAGTAGAACATCAGAATGGTCGGTTGCATTAAACTAAAGCAGAAAAATAAAATGTGACATCTTCATTTCATAGGATCCTGTGAATTGAGCAACTTTGTTTTGTTTCCAGTTGCTGCTTAAATTTCACACAGCCTGAAAACAGAGTTTGCATAAAGACCTGTAATCCCTCAAAAAGCTGGTTTATCTTTCAGAAAGATACAAACACAGCTCGTCTGAATAATATCCTGTCTGTTTCACTCTGCATTGGTAATTCAGTCACTCTGCTATTATTCACGCCTGTTTTCAAGGTCTCCATGAAATCAATCACAATCTAACCAGCCAAATAAATCTTCCACGCCACTGATCAAAGTCAGGAATTGCAATTATGGCAGGAGTGCTACTATAAATACAGAGGTGGACAAAATAACTGGAACAGCTTGCGATACAGTGCTTGATGATATTTGTTCTTTCTTGATTTAGAGAAATGCTGATTCAACTCAGTTTGACGATTTAGCTTTGAGAGTGCATTTTTAAAGTTGATTTATTTATTCTTCCCAGATGGGATTTGAATATTTATAGAGTTAAATCGTATGAACTGTCACCACTGGGGAGGAAAAAAAAATACAAAACATTCAGCAATTTTTCCTCTAAAAATAATTCAGACAGGTCAGCTCCGTCCATATTCCAGGCATTTTAGTCATTAAAGGGTTAAAACTTCATAAATCAGGCCGGTGTTGTGCAGCCTGTATGAGTGACATTTCCTCAGAAACCCTCTCCTGCCTCTGCCTCCGTCCCACTCAGCCGCCTCCCCGGAGTGTCGGCTGCTGAAGCAGGTGACCCGCGGCCCCTGGGGCCTCCCGATGGACCCCACGCTGCACCGGGCCACCGACACCACGGCCGTCCAGCTCAGCGAGATGGTGTCTCTGCCGGTTTTGATCAAGCACTCCGTCACCACTCCGCTCATCACACAGTGAGTGTCTTAGAAGTGAATAATAACCTTAGTGGTTTCTGTATAGGATTTTATTTTTTTGTGTCTTTAAGACAGCGCAGGTTTTAGTTTTTTTTTTTTTTTTTCTCCTCCTGACATTTTCCTGCTCCTCCGGGCCTCTGTGGCTGAGTGCATGTTGTGCACTGCAGGAATAATTTAAATTCTTACGACTTGACACCTTTTGAGAAACACTTTTTTTCTTTTTTCTTTTTTCTTTTTCAGTTTAAAATCCCATCAGAACTCCAAAACCTGTCGTTTACAGCATTTCTGCACACAAAGCAGTTTAACCTTTGTACGTAAAGAAAATGGCTTTCTCATCCCCTCTTACTTACGGAGGGGGGGTGCAGTAAGATTTAGTGTTAAAATTCCTAGATCATTATTTCTATTAAAACATTTTCTTCCCTCACGCTCAGACTGGAGTTTGACAGAAAATGATTGAACCTATTTTTATCTCCTTTTTTTTTTTTTTTTTTTTGCTGCCAGTTTCCCGGTAAAGAGATTTTTTCCCTCGAATCACACTGTTGCATAAATGTGAATTGCTCGGGGATAATTTAAAGTAATGGGAGAAAGAAAGTTGTCCCTAAAGTGAGCGAAGCACGTCTGCATATTCCCCGAGCTGACGTCTGTCATCTCTACAGCCTGTAGGGGGAATTTTTTGCAAGTCAGCAGTATTTTCACCACTGATCATTGTGTCAAAACTTTCCCGCGGCGCTCTCCGTCATCCTCCGTCCCCAGTGTGTCTCTGGTGAACAAGGCCGTGGTGGACTACTTCTTCGTGGAGCTGGGCGTGGAGCGACACTTCGAGGCGCTGCGGCACTTCCTGCTGATGGAGGACGGGGAGTTTGCGCAGTCGCTCAGTGATCTGCTGTTTGAGAAGGTGACGATCCCCGCCATTCGTTTCATTAAGTTCCTGCTGTTTTTATACGAAGCTGTTTTTGTTTGCGTGCTCATCGTGTGGGCTTCTTTTATATAGTGTGTTTTCGCTGCTTTAGCAGACTCGGGGTGCTTTATCCTGTCAGAGACATCGACCCGTTCAAACAGACCTGCCATGAGCCGCAGATGCTCCCTCCATCAGCAGCAATTCTGCGTTCAGTGTTTGGGCCAAGGACTGGACTCAAACGCCAACGTAAACACTGATATACGTCCCTCCCGACCCACAGCTGTCGATCTGAGGCTTGTTTTTGGTGAAGGCCTTCAGGGAGGAGAGCAACTTTTTTGGCATACTTCAAGATTTTATTGCTGTTCGTATTTTCGCCGGCTTGCTAACTGATGCTTGTTTGAAGATTGTTTCCTGTCTGCAGAATGAAGTTTATCCAAATAAAACAGTCCCATCGGTCACAGTAACATTCGACAGCTCAATGCCACAAATTTCTGCATTCATTTTTAAATAAGAGGCCCAGATTTATGTGTAATTTCATTCTATATTTGATTATTTTTCTGATAATTTGTCAGAAAAGTGAGAGTAATGAAATGACGTATAACAATTTGTTAATTAACTGAAGCTTTAACAGCTTTACATCCCTGCAGTGTTTAATATGTGCCGCTGCTCTGGGAGCAGGTAGAACTCGAACTGTAAATTCCAGGATTGATAATTCCCCGAAAACTTGTGTATACAGTTTGTGATGGTCCTCATTTTCCTCTTGCGAAATGTAATCCAGCCTCTCACATCCTGTGAGTGTTGCTGTTCCATCACACGCGGCCTCTCCGGAGAGATTGCTCTCGTGAAATGTGCAAGCTGAACGGAGAGCCGCTGCAATCAATATTTTTATATTAGTAATGGATTAATGTGTAGTGTAAAAACGGGGGCTGCTTTTTGTGTCGGCCTCATGGCGGATTATCGCCTGACTCTGCACTTTTTCCCCGGCTCTAAGAAGCAATTCCAACACCTAACTTGTTTAGCGTTGTTGCCTGCAACTTTTCTCTATTTTCAGTTATTTTCCACATAAAAGCTGTGAAACGGCGTTGTACGTTAGCTACACAGCGCCAGATGTCATTGAGATGCATTCAGCCGCGAGCCAGTGAACCTAATGGAGCATTTAAGAGTTTAAAAGCCAGATACTTGGCTTCAGGAGTCAGTGGAGAGTAAAGGTAGAGCTTAGGCTTGTGGGCTGCACAAATAATATGAAAAAAAACAAAACAAAAACAAAAAACAGCGGCTCGGCAGGATTAAACAGCACTGATGTTTTTCCTTCTGTGTATTCGGCTTTATTTCTTCCTCTGCTGGACGTTCAGCATTTGATGCATTGATAGAAGCAGGTTTATGGCAGAACATGTATGTTCAAAATGTGTTGCGGCTCCAGTAAAATTGAATTCTGTGGAAAAAGCTCGCGGAGTCATGCACGAGTGTTTCCTACCAGTGAGCTGGTGTCTGCTGCTTATGTTCCTTTCCTTACCGATGCCACAAACCTGTGAGCCTGTGCTGGATGTTAAACGCATATCGTGACTATATTGGACCAGCACCTTGTTATTTTGGCTCTGAGGCTGGAATGCTAATATCCCCTGAAACAGGTGGATTTTCAGCCCCCTTTGTTCGATTATTCTACATTTCCCACCTGGCTACACCGAAGACAAAACTTCCTACTTAAAATTAACAAGCGCAGCCTCTGCTTACACCTTGATTGTGGTCTGTGGAAACATCTTTATGCTTCCTCTTCACGAGGCCCGTGAGATGAGAGGCTTTACTCTCATAATTGGCACACCTTTCTGCGGCGGAGGGAACGGCTGCAACCAGCCACCTGTAGTGAAAACCTGTCAAAACACTCAACTTTTAACTGCAGCTTCCTGTGATAAATGAGCGTTGTGTTTGTGTGTGTGTGTGTGTGTGTGTGTGTGTTCGTCCTCCACCCAGCTGGGCAGCGGCCAGACGCCCGGCGAGCTGCTGACCCCGCTCGTCCTCAACTCCATCCTGAGCAAGGCGCTGCAGTACAGCCTGCACGGCGACACGCCGCTGGCGGGGAACTTCACCTTCGCCCTGCGCTTCCTCCCCGACACCTTCCACCCGCACGCCCCGGACTCCCTCAACTGCCTGGAGCTGCGCTACAAGGCGAGGCCGGCCGCCGTCTCCGTCCGCTTCCTCGTCTTGCCTTTCCTTCGTTCCTCTCCTGCTTCCACCTCCCGTCGCACGCCGCTCCGTCTTCCCTCCACGATCTCCTCACCTCCTTCATCATCGTCTGTGTATTCACACCTTTCTCCTCTCCTCACATCATCCATCACTCTCCCTGGAAGTTTTTTTTTTTTTTCTTCTTTCCTCAACTTTTCCCTCCACTTTGTTGCTTTCCTTCACACTCGCTCGCACCTCCGTCCGCCGTTCTGTCTTTCATGCGCGTGTCTTCTCGTCTCCCAGGTGGACTGGCCGCTGAACATCATCATCACAGACAGCTGCATGAACAAGTACAACCGTCTGTTTTCCTTCCTGCTGCAACTCAAACACATGGTGTGGAGCCTCCGCGACGTCTGGTTCCACCTGAAGAGGACAGGTGAGACGGAGAGGCGGCGGTCCGGCTTCGCGCCGCGTCCGATCGGGCCGAGTTAAAATTCCTCGTGTTGCGCCGCAGCTGTTCATAAAATATTCAAAGTGAAGAATGTTGCAAATCTTTTTATCTTTTATTTATACAAAGCGCCCCTCAAGCCAGTGGGATTGTTGTAAACAGTGCGCCTCGGCGGATTACATCGTATCGATCAGTAACGGCTTGTTTACTCGCCACAGAAATGGAAATATAGACGGGGGGGAAAAAAATCAGTTTTAACTTAATAAATGGTTGTTAAATTTAATAATTACAAGGTTATTACTAGTGGTGATTTGATGCAGGAGTCTGTTTGTAGATTTGATGACTCATTCTGAGTGAGCACTCAGCTGAGGGCTGATTTTTAATGCCTGAAGGTTTATTAGTTGGTTCCTGACCGGCTCTGCCTCTCCGGTCCCCTCAGCGCTGGTGAAAGGCGCCGGCCGCTCCGTGCAGTTCCGCCAGCTGCAGCTTTACCGGCACGAGATGCAGCATTTCGTCAAGGTGATCCAGGGATACATCGCCAACCAGATCCTGCAAGTGTCCTGGAGCGAGTTCACAGCCAAACTGGCCGCCGCCAGCGACCTGGACGCCATCCATCGCACGCACGCAGACTACCTCAACAGAGCCATCTTCAGGTGAGGGCCGGCACTGCGGCGGTGCAGGATTTATGGCCGTCTAATGCTTGTAATTTTTACTTTTCAGTTTCAGAAGTGATGTAGGAATTGATCACAAAGACTTCCTCAATCAATACAAGTTTAATAATGAAGATATAGAAGAGTGGGACAAGAGACGGACAGGACAGTTTGAGAATGATCACCAGAAATCTGGGAAGTCTTTTGGTTAAAGAATAAAGTCCAGTAAAAGAATCTAATCTGCAAAAAAAATGCAAATGCGGAACACTTTATACAAACTGAGACAATTTCCAAAAATAGTAATGCCAGTAAGATGGTTAAATAACTATATTTAAACCCATTATTGCACAAATAAAAGCATTTCAAGGTGAAAGTGGCCACATTCATTTATTTCGATACTATAGGGCTAATTTCCACTTTCCAGTTATATACCCCATTAAAATTCAGCCGTCTGAATCTTTCGTGGGCCCTCACTCTGATCCCAGTTGTCCATCCCCGGTGTGGCTGTTAGACGTGTGACAGCTAAAGATGCGGTTCTGCACCAAAGATCATTTCCTCTCATCCCTCAAACTCAGAAACATCCAGGAGGTATCGACGTACCTCTGCCCTCCGCCTCCATTCGTCAAGCGCCGGCAGCTTTCAGACCCACCGAGGGAACGAGTCGGCTGCATCCTGAACCGTGGAGCCGAGTGCCGTTAAAACACACTCCGCAATTGTTCCCAACTTTGCTTGATGGTTCACTTTGACAGTCATTGAACACGCATTAACCACGGTGATGGAGCAAACATGGGCGGCGGGCAGCCAGCAGGCTGCGTTCCTCTCCAGTCTGCCCCAATATTGATGTATGATTCAATATGCTTCCTTCGCAGCCATTCATTCAGCTGTTGATGTTGAATTAATGCCACTTCTCAGCAACCATTAAGGAAAATCTGTTACAACCCTGCCTTGGGGTAGAGAGGATGAATTTGTTGTAGTTCCCACCATGATCAATTGTTGCCCATCTCTGGGTCTGGAGCCAGGGTGTCCAACATATGGCCCGTGAGCCCAAACCGGCCCGTCTGGTCCGGCCCGTGGAATGACGCGGCGGTATTGGATCTGCCGATTGAAAGAGCCACATGTTGCACACAGATGTGAAATCGGCTGCCGCTCGCTTCGGCCTCGTTCATCCTCGGGCCTGCTTCTTGCGCCGTGTTGTTTCGCTCCTCTGGCTCAGATAATATCCCCCGGGGTCTGTTTCTGGCTGGGTAATTGGGCCGAAAACTATAAGTTGGTCGAATTGAGCTTCAGGCTTTTGTTCAACTCATTTTTGAGACCAAAACACAGCAAATTGTCTTGTTCCAGCTTGTCAGCTGTGAATATTTGTGTTATTTTTTTTTCCTTCATCCGCCGTGATGGAATTGAAGCATCATCACGATTTTTCACTCTTTCTGAAGTTTAATTGTCACATCCTAGAAATGTTTTCCAGTTTTTTTTTGCTTTAAATTGCCTGAAATGTTGTCCTGTGATTGATTAATAGTTTAATCGACTAATGGCCCCAGCTGTAGAGAGCAGGCCACTCAGTACGTCATGGTAATAGCATTTAATTGCGGCGCCGCTGGGGACGACTTCTCTCAACCTCATCAGAGAGAAATCAAAGTCTTGCAGTTTCAGTCGTGCCTTTTATATGTAAAGCAACGAATCTCACTTCAGCTTCAGTCTGCAGCCGCGCCGAATGCACAGGAAAAGAAAATTCTGCGGAGCATTAATATTTTCTGCTCACAGCATGCTAAAGTGGCAGTCTTTGCTCTCATAATTTCATATAAAATTAATTTCCCCCCCTCGTAACAAGTTAATTAGAATTCCAGCCGAATGTGAGGCGAGTCTCCGAACCCGCCGGATGATCTGATCTCATTAGCGGAGGTGCGCCGGTATCACACTTCAGCTTGTACCATCCCAGTCCTGTCTGAGAGCCCTTCTTGTCGCGTTCCTTAAACTCTGCTCCCTCCCGCCGGTCTCGGCCGTCCCCCCAGGGGTTTGCTGACGGAGAAGGCGGCTCCGGTCATGAACATCATCCACAGCATCTTCAGCCTCATCCTCAAGTTCCGGGCGCAGCTGATCGCACAGCCCTGGGACAGCCAGCAGGGGGAGGCGGTGCACCCCAGCTTCATCGCCATGCAGCAGTCGTACAACACCTTCAAGTATTACTCCCACTTCCTCTTCAAAGGTAGGAACAGAGAACAGGAGGAGGCGTTTTACTGAATGGGAATTTTCTTGTTTATTTGCGTTCGAGCAGCGCCGCTCTCTTCTCTCTTACTGAACAGTTTGGTTATTCGTCTGTATCTGTGTCCCTGCGGAGCACTAAGAGCCTGCAGGCGCCACGTTGACCACCCCTGCTTCAGAGTCTGTCCACATTTCGTTTGGTTTTGTTTAATAGAACACAGTTTCATTTCCTCTAACGCGCCTGTTTCTCCTCTCAGTGGTGACCAAGCTGGTGAACAGAGGCTATCAGCCGCATTTAGAGGATTTCCTGCTTCGCATCAACTTCAACAACTACTACAAAGACTCCTGAGCTGCATGTGAGTTCTCCTTGAGCCAAATGTCCCAACATGCTGCTGCTGCTGTACGCAAATCCACTTTTTCCCCCCAACACCCCTTTGCACAAAACCCCCAAAAGCAAGACAGATGTGTTTTGCTCACAAGAAAACCACTTTGATCTTCAGAGGTGTAAAAGATATCAATGCCTTACAAAACAGTTTTAATGTCATCCGCATGATGCTAAATTAAAGGTCCGACAGGAAACACCACCTCCGCTCTGCTTCCACTGAACGTTTGTACGTTGTTCCTGTGTGTGATATGGAGGCCGTTCGTGCTCAGGTGTTCTAAGAACAGAAATGAGATGTAAAGGCAAAAGCTTTGTTTAATAAAACGTCTTTTAAAAGAAAGAAATATCAGCCTCTTTTATCATGTAAAGAACAAAAAATACCAGAGGAAGAAAAAATGACTTTTAGAAGGCATTTTAGCATGTTTTTATTTTTTTGAAAGCAGATTAAGTTTGATGACTTCAGCCGTTTAAAGAGAAAAAAAAAACTTGAATGAAGGAAGAGAAAATTCAGTCTCTTTCTGCGTTATTGAAATGTTTCCCTCCACCACGAGGAGCTGGCTTTCTCCTGGCGCTGCACTGTGTGCAAAGCGGGAATATATCAAGACCGTGCAGCGTGGCTTTAGTGAGCGTGATGGTCCGCGGCCGGCCGCACGCCGCCAGAAGATTTAGTTTCTTTACTGCTTAGCGAAGCCATCGGTCAGAGAGGGAAACGCCGCTGGCGAAGTGTGAATCATCAAGGTGGAGAAAACCTCCGACAGTGTAAACATTCACACAACCAGGGTGGGGAGAGAGAAAAATAACTGTTTAGTTTTAATTGAAACAATTCTGTGATTCATTGTAGTGGCATGAGAAGCTCGAAGAAGAAATCAAAACACACACTTTGACGGTTCAGGTGAACAATAGAGCCACAACTGATTTCTTTGAAGAAGATTATGAACTTGTGCAACAGGTCCAGCAGTTTCAAGGCGTCATGCAGAGAAATCGCAGGTTATTCTACCGTCATTTATTCTCTACGTCGTCTGACGGCTGTGAACAGCTGCGTGACATGAGAAGTGTGCACAGTCCAGTTTACTGACTGGAGTTTTTCCCTCTGTTCTTTCTGAGCTCAGGCTGCTGCTGAAGTGTTTTAAATGTTAACGGGGGAGATACTTTTCACCCCTCGCTGTGGCAAAAAAGTAATTTAGGTGCAAATGTGATCCTGCGTCTTACGTTTGGTGTAACAAATGTTGGAGGAGCTTCTTCTGTCTCCACCTGTGTGAAAGTGAACAAAAATGTTTCCCCCAAATTTATCTTTTTTTTTTCCTTTTCTTTCGAGAGCAGTGTAGTGAAAATGAAAACCGAGTTTCTGTCTCATGAATATAAAGAAAGACGAGCGGGACGACAGGGAAAGCGCGTTGGTCAACACAAGGTAACGTTTAATGTCAGCTTCTTTGACCCCCGTCTGTAAAAAGTGCCCGGCCCCCCCACTGCGCATCCAAATTAATGCAGCAGCCAGAAACAAAGTTGAAAGAAACCAACCTGAAAAACAGAAGAAGGTAAAAAAAAAAAATCTGCACCGGGAACCGGCGGGGAAAACTTTCACAGATCACTTTCTTATTAGTTCTCCTGCTTTGATTAGCATTCATATGTAGAAGCAAAGAGCAAAATTGCTTTTCCAAGAGCGCATGATACCCAACCGTGGTCTGCCTTCATGCATCGCTGTGACATTTCAGAAGATTTTTTTTTTTTTTTTTTAGTATTAGCACTCAGAGTACAGGCTTTAATCTTCTTCAGAGGAAATGAGAGAGAGAGAGAGAGAAAATGTCATTATTTAATCATGCACAGCAGCATATTGACTCAGCTTAAACACGGTGTAGATGCTCAGACGGATCATATTTACACTGGGTTTCAAGGAACGAGCAGAAAGGAGGAGGTCTGGGGACGGCTTCATCGTTAAGACGTGTTTTTTGTACAGGTAGTCGACGGTTATGTAAACCAGCGCAGTGGGAATGCTTCAGGAAGGACGGGGCAGCAGTGCAGGAGAGGACAGAACCACCGGGGGCAGACGCAGCCGCTCGCTCAAAAGCACATCAATCACACAGGAAAAGAAGAAATCTGTCCTTCATTGTCTTAAGAGTCTTGAATTAGTGCATCGTGGAACTGCCACCAAATGTTATTTAACAGATAAAAGCCTTGGAAGTGCAATAATTTCTTTGTACAGGAATAATCGAGGAACGATCGGGTTAACGAAACAGGATTAAGCTCTTCAAACAGGAACACTTCAAACACTGTAAACCTAAAAATGACAGAGTGAAACTAAACAAATCGTCACCTCCCTCAGTTACACGTCTGGGAATATTAGAAGACAACTGAGCACAATCAGTACCGGTGCAGGGTCCCTTCTCATGTACAGACAACAACCCAAAAGCTCCAACCGCAAATACCTGTGACCACAGACAATATCTTCTTCTTTTTAAATTTAACGCGGTCCAGTCACGCCCTGGTCAGGAGATCTAGTAACACAGGATGAGCGGAGGTGAAACTACACTCTCTAGTATGGCGGTTACAGTACCAGAGTTAGAGCTAGGAGTGGTAACTGTCACCCAGAGACCCCCCCCCTCCCCCCCAGGCAGGGGTCAGACGGTGGCCCTGGGCTTCATTTTTCATTATTATTATTAATTGATCCTGAGTGGAAACTAGGCCTCAGACTCCAGGTCCTCTTGTCCGGCTCCGTCGCTGGTGTCGCCCGTCTCCGGCTCCAGGAGCAGGAACTTCCCATCGTTGGTCAGAGGCATGTTCTTCATCAGCTGAGCCAGGGCTTCTGGGTCCTGGTTTCAGTTAGAATAAAAACAGAAAAAAGAAATTCAATTCCTCATATCTTCTCGATAAATTCTGAACTGACTTCTTTGATCTTGCTGGATTGCAGCTTTTGAAGGTGAAGTGTTCCCCCTAGTGGATAAATATCTAATATCTCCCAGTCAGACATCTTTTTCTTTTTTACCTTCTTTGCTTCTGTGATTTCTTTTGCCAAATTCATGGTGTAGCATATCTGTGAAGACAGAAACGTTGGTGTGTATTCAGACATTTGGGTTCTGTAAATATGAGCCGCCGCCGCTGCTGAATCCACCTTCTCGCCCTCGGTGTTGCTCTCGAAGACGAAGGCGCTGAACGACGGCTCCCCCTCCTCGTCCCCCTCGCTCCAGTCTCTGCCCTCCACCACGAATCCAATCAGCCTCCCGTTCTCCTGGTGGGCGGCGAACTGACACACCTCCTCCAGCTGGAACTGAGGAATCAGGAAGATGTTTTCCTCCACTGCGGAACTAAAGATAATACTTAATAGGACTGATTGAGTCTTTTTTTTTTTTTTTTTTGGTACTTACGCTGATTCTTGTCACCTGAGTCTGAGGGTCAATCAGCCTGAAAAGAGAAAATAAAAGAAGAGAAATGTGAAATCACTACAGCGTCTCTCTGAATGCCTTCAGTCACAATAAGAAACAATGTGACCTTATCTGTGCGGCTGAATGAATGTAAACTAATCACAGACGCTTTGATTGAGCCGCACGCTCTTCAAGGTTTTCTCCTTTCTCTTTAATCACTTCAGTCGACAAGCGACAACTTTCTGAGCTGGTTATCCGCTTGCAGTGACCGTATTTTCTCTTGTTTTTTTTTTTTTTTTTTCTTCAACGGTTCCTCTTCACCGAGCAACACGAGGGCAATCACGGGCAAATGTACGCACAGATGGTCACAGAAAGTACAAGACGGCTTTGATATCGCCGCGCAGAGACTCCACCTGAGTGGCTCAGGCAGAGATCAGACACCAATCTCGGAAAGATCCAAAGGAATCCGATCAGAGAGCGGATCACAGGAGACACGGCGAGGCAAAGAGCCGAGCTGAGCAGGATGCTTCCAGCAGCAGTTCTCCTCCTTTCCTCAGCATCTCTACACGTGTTTAATGTGAAGTTTTTCTGCCATGAGAGTTGGATTTGCACCGGTTCAGATCCAGTGAACTAAGTGCTCAGCAAGACGGCCTGTTAATTTTTATGTATTAAGAACCATGAGTCTTATTTCAGACCAAATTAAGGTCAGAAAATGCTTGGTATTTTAGAAATAAATAAAATTTCAGTCATCCTCTACAGTGCTTTTTTATGAACTGAGGTTAATTAAAACAACAGAGCTGATCACAGCGGACCACAGCTGGAGGTGCGTGCAGCTGTCAAAGGTTCTCTGATCTAATGTCAATTAACAGCTGTGACATTTAATTAAAAGAATTGTAGTTTAAGTAACCTGGAAAAAAAAAAACTGTGGACTGGATGATATATTTTGTACAGACGACACTCTTTAGTAGGTGTGATCAAAGTCCTGCTCTCATGAACAGTTTATGCTCGATAATATAACCTCAGATGTCTTTTATTGTGCTGCACTTGCAGCACGGTTCATGCCAACACATTTCATCTCGATAGTAAAACACTGTAGCATTTGCTTGGAGACTTTCTATTACTAACTTAAGTAAAAGTGAGCGTTGCGCTACCTGAAGCTGCTGCTGGTGACCATGAGGTGGGACTCTGTGGTCCTGAAGATGTTGTGTATGGCCCGTGCAGCCAGCACCTGCCTCATGGCCTCGTAGATCACCTCCTGGTTGTCGCCGCAGCGAACCGCCATGGAGCCCAGGAAGCGCACGGCGAACACCTGCTGCAGGAGGGAGTCTGCGCAAACGCACCGGAATCAACTCGGAGAAAGGCGGAGACGTAAAAAAACACAGTCAAGGCATTAAACTCCGGCGAAACAAGAGCCGGAGACAGAGTGCACCATTAAGGCGCACGTGGAACGGGGAAATGGTTACCGTCACTCTCCGCTGAACAGTCATCGTCTGTTTCTCCAAACGGATTTGTGCGTCTGTCGGGATGGGAGCACACACACACACACACAGCAGCAAAAAACCAATTAACGCCCCCGTGCTTTGCCATTAAGACTCATTCAGCTTCCTGGAAATGGTGTAATAACCACGACGAGGCCACTGTTTAGGAAGTTAGTCATCACCCACCAGTACCTCGTCCACACACACTCTCGCACACGCACACGCACACACACACACACACACGCACACACGCACACACACACACACACACACACACTGCCTCGGCTGTCCCCTCACCTCCCTCCGGCTCTGTTCTGGTCCTGAAACTCGGAGGCAGGCAGCATGATGTCGAACTGGATGGGCGTCCCGGGGGCGATCAGGTCCTCTGGTTCCGGAGCCGTCTCTGATTTCTGGGAACCTCCCGTGGAGTGAACGCCGCCGGGCTTCGCTCTGCAGGAACCAGATGCAGAGTGAGAATGAAGACCAAACCCGGGAAAACACCCACAAAGTGCCACTGCTTCAAAAAGGAATAGAAAACATACTTTTATCTGGAGTGTGTGTGTCTATGCTTGATTACTATACTTAAGGGACAAACGTCTCGACTTTGTATCAAATCAGCAGCAGAACAGTCGCCATATGAAGAGATTTGAACTCTCCTGCAGTCATTCAGAGAGCATAAATATTGATTTCCTCAGCCGAGACGTAAACAGCAGTAATTATCTGTGACAGGGATGTATGGACTGGATTAATACAAAAATCAGATTTCAGCTAAAACATTCAACATGGGTATCAGCCTGAAGCAAATCAATGAAGAGCAGCTTGAAATATTTGACAGATAAATGCCAAAGAAGTGATCTTTTACATAAAAATAGACTAAGTAGTTTTAATAATCACTAACTTGTGTTTTTTTTTTAAGTCTGAAATAGACATGAAAGAGCAGTCATATATCAAAATATTTTGAAAAAGAGCATTTTCATCCCCTTTTTTTATACTGTGACTATATTGATTTTGAAATGAAATAATCAAGGTGATGAAGATTAAACTGAGGAGAAAAAGCGTCAATAAGAGTCTCAGACAGCTTCAGAGGAGGCCTGGCAGATCAAACCCAGTGTCTGCTCGTGTCGGCACCGTCCACAATCACTCTGTAAGTGGCTGCAGAAGACTCGCAATGAAAAATGAATGTAGTATTGATTTAGCATGGAATCCATTGGCCCAATTACTTTATACATCATTTTCAGTCCGCTGAGCTGCTGTGCAGAGCTGAAAAGCTGAGAATTATATCAATGTGCCATCATTTACGGTCCTGATTGCATAGCAATTCCACTGGAGATGAAAACCTGGAGCTGCAAGTCAACAGGTGTGTGACATGTAGCATGTGAAGAATTGATAAATCTCTTCAGATCGAATGATCTGGGTGCTGATGCAGGTTAAAGTGAGGATATGAACGAAGAGAAATCAGCAGATTCTGAGATAACGAGCTCTGAATGGTTAGATATTTTTACACGAGCTGACGTTTATTTACGGGACACGTTTCACGTGTCAGCCTGCAGGGACGGAGGACAAACCCGTGAAGGTGTCTTGTTTTTCAACAGTTAGGAGTGTCGCGGCGACGCTCCGGTTTCACATCCACTGTGTGAAATATGTGAACGTCTTGTCTTCCTCTCTGTGTCTTACACACACACACACTCACACTGGCAAAGAATCTATTTTGTTTTATCTATCAAAGGGATATAAAGCGATGCGCTGAAGCACAGACGTGCGCTGGTCCCTCACGGCTGACCTGTCCGGGTTAGGCGAGCCCTCCTGTCTCTTCTCGAAGCTGGTGATGGGCGTCACGGCCTGGATGGCGGTTTGATTCAGTCGAATGGCCACAGCCTGAAATCAAGACCAGGGGAAACACTGAGGCAGTTTACTAGAATATTAGACTTTTTTACTCGTTCTGACCACAATGTGTGCATTTTTTTTCTTTTTTGTTTCTTAAAAAAAGAGGCTCAAAAGATTACAATATTTTATAGAGTTGATGTATTTTCCTTCTTTTTAACTGGTTGCCAAGATCACAAAACATTTTATGACATTATTTTATATTCCCTGCTCGAGTTGTTAAAATCTAAATTAGCAGAAACAAGATGGTAATGAGATTTTTTTTTTTTTTTTTTTTTGCAATCTGTGAACCAACAAAAGCAAATGAGAACTTAATAGGAGAATGAGTGATGAACTGGGTAAAATGTTTTTTTTTTCTTCCTTCTCTCTCACGATTTTCCCAACATTTATGCAGCTATTCGTAATTAATCCTGACAGAGCTGCCGCTTTGCACGAGTGTCGGCGGTGAGACGAGCCGATGATTAGTCCCTCAAATCTTTTAACAGTTAAACATCAGGTGGGAAAATCCTGATTCATTACCGCGTGAGGGTGGAAAAAAACCATCTGTGAGTGACAGAGATGCATTTATACTGGTGTACTATAGTCTGGAGAAGCTGGAAATCAAAATCTTTTAGTTTTTTGGATGATGAGGATGATCGACGTGAGAAAACCACAGCAGAAAATTTTGTTTCTGTGTTTGTGGTTATCAGGTGGTGACACTGTCCTGCGAAGACAAAACTACAGTTCTATTCCTGGACGTCGGGGATCTTTTTTCCAACCTGCCACGTGTGTGTGTGTGCACGAGTGTGTGAAATCTTTTACCTCTGGGTTGTCCGTCAGGTAGATCTGCCTGGAGATGTTGTTCACGGTGCAGATCCACTGAAACACACAAAGCAAGATATCGACGTGGGGACTCTTCCTCCGGCTCCGACCGGAGTCGCCTGAAATCACTTGAGTGATACCGGCTGTGACAGGCCAGTCAGATGTGTTCAAGCACAAAACCCGGCATGAGCGGCGCGCAAATGAGCGCGGACAGCTCCTCTATTGTTCACTGACAGATACTCCTAGCTGGGAATGTGGATGTAAAACAACAGAGATCAAACACAGCTGTTTTCTGCCGCCTTTCCCCCCCCCCACACTCACTTCTTCGTATTCCTTTTTGCTCTCGGCTTGTAGGATCATTGACCTGGAGGGGCACGAGATTAAAGACAGGATTAACAAAAAATCCTTGTGTATGGATCTCATTGCGTGAGATTGGAAGGGAGTCCGTACGTTTTCCCCGAAGGGGACGTGATCTGAAAGCAGTAGCGTCTGTCCTCGCAGTCCACGGCCATGACGGAGCTGTTGTCCAGGTCCAGCACCATGCCGCCCGCCACCGCCCCCCGCGGCTGGCACATGAGGTTCCCCCCCTGGGTGAAGAAGTACAGTCGATCCCAGGCCGTGGTCACCAGGCCTGTTTTGCTGGAGGGAGACGCAGGAGTTGTAAAACCCGCCTTGTTCTGCCGCACTAAGGTTTCATTGAGGACTTTCTTTAGGGCGGTAGAACAAACAAACACACCTTTTTCAACCCACATCTTACAAATTACTACTTTTCTATGATCCTGAAAGAGAAATTCTCATCCACAAGAAAATTCTGAGCTGATCTCATTATTTGTTTTGTTTCACGCTGTGATGAAATTTATCTTTATGAGTCATTTCATCCCAAAACGAAGTGAAGTGAGTCACTCCACGTTGCTCTTCTCCCTTCTAACACGTCGGCACGCAGGAAGCTGCTCCTCTAATAGATTCCCTCCGCCCGCGACGCCCCGGGTGACTCCCAACACCCCCCTAAATATTTGAGAAACCGTTTAAAAAGAAAAGTAAATGTTCTGTGGCCTCGGCTCCACCTGACGAGCGTCGGTGGGGCTGCCGGCAGCCGCTGTCATTAAACAGAATGGAAACCTTTCCTCCGGTGTCGCAGGCATTTGTCAGAGACTTTGGATGTATATGAGGGAGAGACAGAGTTTGACAGCTCTGACATTTCACTAAATCACAACGCGAGCTACGCTGCAGTTTTCTCCCCTGAAGCCATTAAGGAAGTTTCCCTCCTCGTATATCTACCCTCCAATAAGCTGACAGCGCACACTGTCAACATGTGACTTGACCCACCTTGTCTGCTGTCACAAGCTCATTGTTTACTGTGTGTGTGTGAGTGTGTGTGTGTGTGTGTGCGTGTGTGTGTTTTGGGCAACTTCAGCAAGAAAAGCAAAAACCATTAAACGTGGGTGTTTTCTTGGTTATTAAAAATCTGCATGTATTCTTGTACTTCCTGGCAAAATGCAGCATAAGTGAAATGAGGCTGGATTTAAAGTTCATTCATCAGCTGTTTTTTTCTTCTTCTTCTTCTTCTTCTTCTTCTTCTTCAAACATGCATTCGCGAGCTCGGAGAGGCTCTGCATGCAGATGGAAGTGTCCCCGGGTTTCAAACAGGGCAGTAATGAGCGTAATTAATCTTACTTCCTGATGTTGAGGTAGCCCGCCTTCTGGATGAGCGTGCGGTTGACGGACTCGGAGTCGGTATCCGGCATGTAAACGGAGTCGTCCACCGACAGGAGCTCCCTCTGCGACACACGCATGCCCTCCGCCTCCGAGTCCAGCTGGGTCTGAATACTGGACAGACAGAACCCAGCCAATGACATGTCTGAACACTCATCCAGAAGTGAATGTAACAGAGGAAAAAGACATCGACTGTATTATACCCATTCAAAAGACAGATTTTTATTCATGTTTTTTTTTTTTTACCTTTTTGTCATTTTGCTCACAGAGGAGAGAAAACTGTCCATCTTTTTTGACACCAGCTCGATTCCCTTCTTGAAAAAGCTGATCTGCAAGATGAAAACAACAGAGATGTTCAAACACCATGACGACGCCAGACATAAAGATTTCTCTTCAATTTTCATAATTTTCTCAATCTAATATTGTGTGTGTGTGTGTGAAAGAAAGTGGAGAAACAGGCTTAGGTTGAACAAAGGATGATGATTCAAGAAGCTATTGTGGTTTCAGTAATCCGACAAAACGCAGACAGGCTTGGTTAATTGCAATATTTGAAAGTGTGAAATGAAGAATAAATGTAGTAACACCACTGTATGCTGTGTTTTACATAAAATACAAATACATAACTGGCGATTGTCACATCACTGACCATCTTTTAAACTCTGTGGAGTTTGCATGGTCTTAATATTAATGCCTTGGTTTAGACTCTACTCTGATTTCCTCCCATTTTATCCAAAAACAAGCATCGGTGGTTATTTTGTGACTTTAAAGTGTCTGCACATGCGAGAGTGAGTGATTTTCTGTGTCTGTCTTGTGACCGACTCTGCCTCCTTTGCTCGTGATCAGCTGGGATCGCCTCCAGCACGCTGAACTGGATAAATCAGTGCAGGAGATAGATGATGAGGAGGTTTGGCTGCAGCTCAGTACCTGTGCCTGCGTGTAGCCCAGCATTGGTTCCAACATGGCGACTCTCTTGCGGTACTGCAGGGCGTTCAGGGCGCAGTAATACTGCAGCGAGGCCGAGTGCTGCTTCCTCCGGGTGTAGGCCACCTCCTTCACCAGGTCTGCCTTCAGCTGTCCAGAGCAGAACAGGAGATGGTTAACCATGCAAATACACACATACACACACAGTCAGTACATGCTCACCGTCAAGGTTTGCACACACACAATCATACATATGCAAACACCTGTTTCGCTCGTATACACATACAAATGAAGAAGAAGCTTGCATATCTTTTACATGCAAGACTACACGCTGTCATGCTGGAGAAAAATGCATCTCATCTTTGCAGACACTACACAGTTGGTATACTTCAGATGTTTGCAGTGGGTTTTCTTGAGCTACAAAACATCTGTAAACTCCAAATTGAATGTGAACAGCTGAGAAATCTCTATATGTAGTTTTTCAATAAGCACAGAAACTGTTGTTCACCATGCTTTCATAAATCCGCTGGCTGCTCTTTTAAAATGTCATATTTGACAGATACAAGTCGGCCAGAAAAACTGCTGCGTACCAAAATTATAGAACAAATGTCAATAGTTAAAGCTACAGCGTGAAAGAGCTGCATGTGTGTGTGAAGACACCTGGTGTAGCTTTACATCAGCGGAGGATTATTTAATTACAGTTATTTGTATTTATGCTGATGCATCAAACGAGACTATAACTGCCCTGTGAGGCCTTTCACAGCCTGTGATGAACAATGAGATGAAGCAAGCTCCATTAGTGGGGCTGAGAAAGCACTTTGGAGTGACGCCACCTTCTCGTTCTCCCTCTTCTTGGGCAGCCGGCTGTACTTGACCATCGCCGCCTCGTGCTCTGTGGAACAAGAGAAACAACATGAGTGCGAGAGAATGAGAAATGTTTGTGATTCTTTCTCAAAGAAAAGAAAAAAAGTCAGATTTACCATCAGTGGCAATGCCGTAAATTTCCTTCAGTGTGCTAATCTCTGCAATATACGACACAAAGGTGTTAAAATACAGAGCGCCAGCAGGTTATTTTTTGGTTTTTTTTGTCTTTGAACAAATGTTCCTCTCTACCTGTGAGGTCTTTCTCTCTGAACTGGATCAAGGGGAAGACCATGCCGTCAGCCATCTGGTTGGCGAGCTCGGTGTGGAGCGAGTTCAGCTGGACCGGACAGAGCAGATCACACGGATCAGGATGAACCCTCGCCGAGCCATTTTAATATTTACAGCAACATTCCCTGCCAGCAAGCTGGAAAATAACATCTTCAGTGAAATGGGGGGAAAAAAAAAAGAAATCAGTGCCTCCCTACTTCATAATGAAACCATACTGTGGAAGAGTGCGTTTCATGAGAATAATAGTACTTCTTGTTTACTCTGACGTTGGAATCAGGAGTGCATATTGCAATAAGCAGCAGATCCTGCAATTATCCCCTCAGTTTATCAACAGCTACAACGATCGAAGGAGCTGACACTGAGATTAATTGGAGCGGTTTAGTAGGTGCTAAAGTTCACCGGATCAGGTGCTGCAGTGGATCTAACTCTCATTGTGAAATGAGTTCCCCGCCCCACACGTGGAGGTAAAAGGTCACGCAAAACAATCAGCCTGTGTCCTCCGAGCATATGCGTGTGTCCCTCGTGCTGACTGTGCAGCCCGGCGGACTCCCGGCGCCGCCGCTGACAGGCCCATCTGTTTTTGTCTGTATACCTGGGTGTGCACAGCGCTCCTTCGTCCAACCATCCATCCACCTCTGTTCCATCTATCTGGCATGACACACATAATAACCACCGCACCACTCCACCTCTCAGACAATCAGATCTGCCCGCACAGGGACGGCCGTCCTCGGGTCTTTTCATCGAGGTCATTTTGCTCCAGGTGAAATATTCTTTGTAACGTGATGGAGAATCAACTCCGGGCTCAGCAGCAGTTCATCATCCCTCTCCAGGTGCTCAAGGTGCAGGTACTGACGCACACAAACGCTCACAGAGAGCGACACACAGCACAGGCCTTTACCTCTCCCACACTTTTGGCGAAGCTCTGCAGCATGGTGATTACTTCCTCGTCTCCTTTTCCAAGGGCAAAATTCTAGACAGGAAAAAAACAGAGAGGAGACGAGTTTAGGCTGTGAAACTGCATAATGTGGCACGAAGCTCGCCTATAAGAAAGGCCAAGATGTTAAAAAATAGCCCATTATCCCAGGGTTCCTGGCAACATCACATCCATGGAACAAGGCCAAAGATGCCGATGAAGCCAGAGTGAAGGCGCTGAGTTTTAGCCTCTGTCTAATGCAGGTAATTCAAGTGGATCAGTGGCAGCTCAATGCCACCGACATTTTTTCTACCCAGCATCCACTCTGCAATCTAAAACAAAGTGGCACTGCAAAGTGAGATGATCCACATATCTGTCATTTTCTGCACACTTTAGCAACAACGCTGGGGTTTTTAGCTTCACTTTACTGTACACTGCACACTATATATTTAGACATTTCTAAAGATTTAAATAAAGAGGTAAATTTAAAAAAAAAATCCTGCAGCACAGAGTTAAGAAGATCCAGTTCTGTACTTTTTTGCATAACATGTTACCTAACGAGCCGTTGAAACACATTTGGGTTAAGGTCTGATTATCCGTACTTACTTTCTTCTCATAATCCAGAAGTTGCTTTGAAAGCTGCTCTGTGGCCAGTCCCATCTCACTCTGTGGAGTAAAACGACACGTTCATACATGGATTACATGGATATTTGTGTCCCGCATCCAAACCGTGTCAGGCAGTTTTATTGTTTTTCACAACATGACAGAATAAAAGCAAATTATTCTAAACATGGCAATCATTTTAGAAGATGGTTAAGTTGAGTTGTCCATCAATACAATCAGTACAGGAGATGATGGATAATGGAATCGCCACTGGCACACATATCCATCTAGTCCTCCTGTTAACCACTTAAAAACTCAAACTGTCAGCTGGATCAAGACCGTATACATCGACTGGACAGGTTGCCAGTTCATCAAAGGCCGAACAAAAGTTCCCACACCAAGTTCTGTGCTTGAATCACAGTTTTTCACTTATCTGCTCCACTACTGTTGATTTAACGTCATGATACTATTACTGGGTATAATTTATTCCAATAAATCAGGAAACAGTTGGAGTATGGAAAAAAGACGCATCTTTCTTGACTGTCTGTGTTTTCACGTGAGAGAAAACCAAAAGTGGCGGAGTTTGCGTTGTGTTGAGTACCTGAGCTCCAAACACCCGCTGCATCGATTGCAGCAGCTTGTTGGTGTAGTCTGTGAGATTTGCCGCATCTTCCTCAAACACACTGAGCAAAGAGCGAGTCTGTAGAACAAGACAGTCACACACAACGGCAATGAAAACACAAATACGCGAGACACCAGCTTCAAAACTGGAACAAAAATAATGTTTGGATGATATGTCGAGCCATAATGCTAAACAAGGTGGGAATTACTTCGTTTTCTTTGAGATTCAAGTTAGGAAACTGAAAGTTCTGAAATCAGGATCTGTTTTTCAGATTGAAATTATACTAGTCATTTCATGATAATACAATTTAAAAAGAGCAATACAAAACAGATTCAATTGGACAATTGTTGACATTCTCTGTCCATATATTTGTGCAAAAATTACAAAGAAGATATTAACCACATGTTCAAAACCAGGTAGAATACTCATTTCAATTGTTTGAGCCCAGACTTAAGACTTTGCATGTTCTTCATGTGTACATGGATTTATCTCTGGTTTCTTCCCACAGTCCAAAACAATCAATTTCACAATAACTGTTGACTCTAAAATTGCGTGTCAGTGTGGATGTGAGTGTGTGTGGTTCTACTCTGCCTTCACCCACATTCAGCTGTCACTGGATAAAGCACTGAGAGAGATGGAAGGATCACAATATAAAAGTAACCTCTACTCTTAATTTATTTCCAAGGATGGCAGTGTTTTTGGCGGAACAGCTGCCATAACACAACACTGAGACTCAGAGCTGAAGAGCAGAAAAGCCCACAGCAGTAACAGCTAGCTGTGTTACTGTAAGTGAAATAAAATGACCATGAAAACTCAAGTGTGAGGGAGAATTACTGTAATTTTGCACCATGATAGCTGCAAAAAGCATACCGCCTAGGAAGACAGGCTTACCAACAATGATCGGAAAGGAAAGACTGTGAGAGGATTTCAGAATTGAGAGATGTGGTATTACAGTGTATTGGCATTTGTTTGTGTAGTCTTTTTTCAACTCACTAAAACAAAGTAATATTGTTGAACTGTTTTTATTTCATGGTTATTACACTTTATTTTTTCTGGTGCAGCTCCATTGAAAATATGTGGCCCCCGAACTGAAATGATTTGTGGATTTCACACAGACACAAATGTAAGTTTGGTAAGGGACCTGCAATTCAGAAAGAGATGACAAAGGACACTGCTGAAAGTTAGAATAGGACACAAAATGAAGAAGCGTGCAAGGGCGCATTCAAGTGCAGCTTTGAAGTGAAACCAAATGCATAATGATTTTACTGCAGGCTGGCTACGCAAAGTAGGAAAATCCCGTCTGGGTTCTTTCTCCATGAACAGGTGCAGCAAGGTAGGGCAGATATGGCGGAGAGAAACACACCCAGTGGGTAAAGTCTGTTTGACTTTCACTCCAGCAGACTTTTAGAAAAAAGTAAGGGCCAGAGCAATTTCAAAGAAATCCCCTGGAAAACTGTCAGTGTGCTAGCTATATTTGCATTTTACTATGAAAATACACCGAGCTTCCTACATATTAAGAGAAGTGCACTTTAACAACACCAGGACAAATGAGCCTCCGGCCTGTTGGACTTAATACTGTTTGCATCAAAAGGGGGTCTTTCCTGTTTGGAGGAAGAGTGATGCAACAGCTCCCAGTATGTGGATGCATGAACAGAAACATCATTCACATCCATGTACATTATGATTGCGATTAGTTGAACAACTACTTTTGACAGCTGTAAACATTGACCATAGTTCAAATACCATGACACAGCCCTGATCAGGCTATTGAGTAATTCTAGGGGCGTCCGATAATGGAAACCCCTCCCACATCCTAGGAAAAAGGCCCAGTTCTTCTTCAGAAGAACATTTTAGACCAAATTCGCTCTTAGTGGGACAATGGAGAGTCAAATGCTGACAGGTAAATGATACTATGTGAGCTAGGTGGCTGTGACTGACACCAGTCTGAACGTACATCTCAATATTGCCCCTAACAGGGGCATTAAAGCCCTGTAACGGGTGGTAGCTGTGAAAATGCAACAATAGCACACAATTATGACAGGCTGTCTGAAGTTAAACGGTATTTACAGACGCCACTGCTGTCAGGAGGATCGCATTCCCATAATAATGTGCCAACAGGGAGCTGTCATCGAGCAGTGGAAACAGCCCACCATCGGGTACAGGGCAGTGTAAGCTAACTGCAGCGCTGGTTACGCCTTAATTACGACAGAAACGGCTCAAAAGGTGTTTAAACGCAGGCAGGCCTACCTGAGGACTGTCCTGTAAAGCGTCCTCCAGGAGCAGTTTGTGATGTACGGCCGGCATCTTGTTAGCAGTGGAGGAGAAAAGACTGGCAGCTTGAATTATTCAGACAGGACTCAGTTTCCCAGAAGCCTCTGCGCGGGTGGGACACACGTAGACTCACGTCTGAACTCACGTCGCTCGAAGCACCAGACTCTTTTTAAAGACACATTTTTAAATTATTTTATCTAATTTATTTGTTATTTAGTATTTTTATTTATTCACAGTAAAGCTTTGGTATTTGTAAATGAATAAAAATTAAAGGAAACTATTGTTCTAACCTTTCATTTCACTGGCAACAGTGACCTCCTGTGGTCACACCAGGAACTGCAGTTCAGTTTCAGAATCTATATTACAATGGAAGCGAATAGAAAACAACAGAATATAAAATACATAATTAAGCCCAGAAAGAACTTGTTTATGTTTTATTGGCCGGGTTTGCGAAACAAAAAAGACATTTATTTCCACTGTCTGCAAATATGATGAGCAAAAAAAGGCAATAAATGCAACAAGAGAGGTATTGTGCACAGAAACATGCATTCCCAAATGACAAACATCCACAGGACTCAAAGCACCAACTGTTTTCTGCAGCTAACAAAAATACTGAATTTGAAATCATGATTTCAGAATCAGAAATATAAATCTGGCCCCTTCTCAGTCACCCAGCAGCATAGGTGATAAAAAAAAGAGAAGAATTTAAATGCTGAAGTCAAAGTCTTGCTGTTAAGACTTAAAAAATTCAACTTGTGCATCCATGCTGCTGGATACCTGAAAATTTACCATTTGGAAAAGTTCCAATTCCCGAGATGACAATGCATTTGTCCCAAGAAAACATGCAGATTGGAGAAAAATTATTATTACATCATGGTTAAAATGATATTTGTGAAGTCAACATCATTGGTAAACATGTCAAGAAATAATGCTGTTGTCTGGTTCTGCTTTGATTGCGGTAAATGTTTTTTTTTCTTTTTTTTGAAAGGGTGTATTATAAAGTAATCCCTCTTTTTTCATACTGATGAATAATTTGACCTCAGCATTCACCCATGTTGTTGTTTTTATGAATTTCCCATGTGATATTGGACCTGAGTGTAATTCAATATGATCAGAGTTTGTTTGGTTGCTGGCTGACAGCCAGTGTTTCAGGATGTCTTCCTGTGCAAGACGGGTAGAAATCACAGTTGAGAGGAACAGCATGCTATCTAAAATGGTATTTTCCTGTAAAAATGTTCAGGAAGTAAACAGCTCCTGCCTTGTCATCGGTGCAGCAATACGATGTGTTGTGGACGCTGCCTCTGTAATTTAATTGAGCCACACGTCCTGCTGAGGCTGCACACAGTCAAGATAAAGAGAAAGGAGCTGTCTTTGACTGGTCGTGTCTTAGATGATAGCGTTCCAGCTACACTAACCAAATAGGCTTTCCCTCTCATGTTTATCGAATCTGACTTAATTCAATCTGTTCAATAATGTGTGTGTCTTGTGAAAGCCAGTGATCATATAGGTAGAAAACCAAAGCTCCCATATGTTGTCAGCTGTGAAAGAATCATCTGTAATGAAAAAAACAATTAAAATAACAAATGTATTTGCCTATTAATAAGGCTTTACTTAATGAAATGTGGATACAAATTAACCAGTTGATTATCATTTACCAGATGCTATCAAATCAAATCACATTTAATCCAATCCAGTTGAATCAAATCAAATCAATTAGCTGCAAAATATAAATAATAATGCAGTCTATAGTGTCTTAGACCTTTTCTTGTGATATTTGATTAATTTAAATATGTGTATGTTTTCAGGGTGAAGCTCAGTATCTCTACTAACAACCACCGTGGCTGTAGGCTTTAGTCTACAAAAGATTAAAGGCTGCAATAATTGATCAAATTACATAAACTAACTGAAAGCAGACCACAAAGTCAATAATTTAATTATGCTGAAGTTTTCTGCAGAATCACAGAAAAGTCTCAATAACAATCTGACTGTCTTGATCAGGCGGTCATGCCATGTTTTGCTGTGTGGTGATAATGGAGGCAAGCCGTGACAAGCAGCTCGCCCTCATCAGGCTGAACAGGATCACATCCTCCCCTCCCAAGATAATTTGTGTTAGTTAATTGGTTAAGTTGTGGGTCTTAGTCAGAGAAGGCTTCTCAGATCAGACTTTGATAATTAAATTAAATAAGTTTGTTTCCGAGGTCTGGTCTAAAAAAAGAAATGCTTAATGTCAGTTTATCGAACCAGAATTAAATCAGGTTGCAATAGCAGCTGACTAAAGACTACACACAAGGTAAAAACAGCTAAATTAAATTAAATGAGCTTTATCTGGAAGTCAGGAGTTGGTCACGTTCAAGAGATTCAAGATGTATCTATTTTAAAAACCAAGCAAAACAACATCCAGATCTCAACAACAGCTTGAAGTGTGGGAATTCTTGTTCTAACCGACTTGTTGCTTGGTGAGGAATCAGAACAAGATTTATTACTTCAACTTGTTTCTAATCCTTGTGCTCACTAAGCTGCTCGCTGTAACACTTGAAAGAGACGATGATGCACACAGTGTCATATCGGAGACGACTGGTTTGATTGTTCCCCCAACAATCCAAACATGTTTGATCGATTGTGATCTGTAACTCACTCGTATAAGAGTGAGTGCATGATAATAGCTCTTCATTCCTGTATTAAATCTGAATGATGTGCCTTCTGGAGAATGTGTCCTTCAAACCTGGTCTCTTCAATTGTTCTCCTGACTGAAGAAACAGGTGTACAACTGTACCAGTGTAAAATACTATTCGTTAAAAAAAGCATTGCATTTGAGTAAGAACACCATTTCTACATCTTGGTTGTTACAGCCTTCATCCTCTTGGTGTGTATCACTGCACTTGTCTGATTCTTGTAATGAAACAGCTTATGAGTAAAGATCACTTCATTCTAAAATGACAAAAGAGACTTAGTTTTCATGGCAATCATACAGTAATGACATTAAAAGCTTTCAATGAAGTAAGTCATACTTTCAGACACCAAAAAAGCCTTATGTGGAAAAATAACGTTTGTAATTTTAATGACCTTTGCCAACAAGAATTAGCTCTAAAATACATTTGTCTGAGCAAATTTCTGAACTTCATCGACTGATTCAATGTAAGAAATAAATTCAAACCTTAAAACTTAAAAACTTGCTGTCAAAAATGTATGTCTTTGATAAATTCTGCCAACTGTAGGCTTTTTTAATTCTGCCAGATATCACCTAATAAAGGAACATAAGTTTCTGGTTCACACCATGCCTTCCGAGTGAGAGGATCCCCAGTTCCAGTCTGGATCTTCACCCCAGCATGTGCTCCGCGTTCCTCCTACAGTCCCACACTGTGTTTGCCGGGGTGTATCCTGCCGTTGCACGATTCCACCCCCAACCATCTGCAGCAACCGTACGTTAGTTTAGAACTTGGATGGATGAAAACATTTTAGGTTTTCTGACATTGCGTGGCTTCCTTCATCATGGACGGTTGAACAGGAACCATCCAGCTTCAAGCAGGAGATCATCGCTGATGTTATTTTGTTTTGAGGCTTTGTCAAAAACAACATTTCACACTGAAAACCTCTCATTAGAATAAAAAAGAAAATGTGACTCTCTCTCTCTCTCTATCACACACACACACACACACACACACACACACACACACACACACACACACACACACACACACATCTTAACAACGTAAGATAGCACTGACTGGATGTGTGATTTGGTTTCACTGTCAGAGAGTGCTAATGCAATGCATCTTACAAACCTAACTTCACTTTCCTGACCGGCCTAGTGCTGTAAGAAAATACAGCAGTTTGAGGGAGATGAGACAAAGAGGAGCCCCGAGCGTGACGGAGGACTTCCCCCCTGACCCCAGCATGACCCTCGTACCTTCCTGCGGTTTGTTATGACGCTCTTCCAGCTGCTCATTTTCAGTGACTGAGGTCAAGAAGGTTAGTCTTGAGCATTCGTTACTACGTGTGTGTGTCCAGCTCAAAGTGGAAGCACAAATGAACGTCCCCTGTGGTTTAGCACAATGACAATTCAGGAATTTTACAAAATATTTTACAGGCTCTCACGGTCAGATATGTTGATGTCCTTAAATGCATTCCACTTTTTTTACACCTTTATATAAAACTGGAGCTCCCCATTGGCTGAATCACACTCCACCCTCCGCCTCTTTTCCCCTGGTTTCCCGGGCAACCATGTCAGGGTGGAGGAAAAGAGCAAATCATATGAGGGCAAAGCATCTTTCACTCTCCCCTCTCTCTCTTCCCTCTCTCGCTCTCTCACTCGCTCTCGCTCGCTGTGTGTATGTGTGTTGTGCTGCGTGCATGTGTATGTGTGTGTGTGTGTGTATAAAAGCCTCTCTCTCCATGCTTTCACTCCACTCTGAGATCTCCATTGCATTGCAGAGAGGATAGACGCACGGGAGGGGATACAACTAGAAGAGAGCCCTGTGAGAGATTTCTTTGACCTTGCCTCTCTTTTTCCCTCTCTCTCTCTTTCCCTCTCTCACTCTCTCTCACTTTCCCCAATGTGCCGGGGGTGTCCCTCCTTTCCCCCACATCCTTGCACTCACTGAGTGTCTGTGCTCTGCTTGGACGGTGGCTTCATCGATGCAAAATGGGTTGTGGCAATTCCTCAGCCACCAGCACTTCAGGAGGGGGTGAGTGTTTCAGGAACCTCTGCTTGCATCTGTTTTAGTGTGTGTGTGTGTGTGTGTGTGTGTGTGTGTGTGTGTGTGTGTGTGTGTAATAATGGGTGAGTGTGTCTGAGAACGAGCTGTCACTGTATCCGCACCAAGGGGGGGGGAGATGCTGTTTTGAATGTAAATGAAGTGTGTTGGGGTTACCCCTGCATTTGAGTGTGTCTCTATATCAGCGCATGTGTGTGGAGGTGGTTGCTTGATTTCATTCATAAATAAACGGGCATCACTGTATCTTAATGTTTGCGTCTTAAAATGAGCAAAACTCATTTCTCTGTCCTCCATGCTGTGTAATGTGCAGCATTCTGGCTCGCAGCTTATGCGTGTGTGTGCGCTCCGAAGAATCACGAATGGTCTCTCATATTCCTGTTCAAGACACACGAGTAGACCGATTTGCTTGAGAAAAGACACAAACACCCCAACATCCACATGGATGGAGCCACTCTCTTCCTTTCAGCTGTTATTCCCTCCTCTCTCGGTGCGTTTGTGATGGTTTCCAGGGGTTTCCGGGGATGAAAGACAAACATTTTTACTGACCTTCTCTTTGTTTCCTCCACTTGACTGATGCTTGTTGTGTCCTGCGAGGCAGGCAGCGCTGACCCCGTCGATCGCCTGGCTTCATTCATAAAGCATGCATTTCAGAAGAGAAAAGTCATTACTTTTCAGTTGAACTCGTGCTAATCAAGATATCCCGCTTCTTCGCTGTGACTTCTGTGTCCTCAAGTAACTCCCTCAGTCAATTCATCTTGACTCGATACATGCTTTAAATGAAATCTCCAGGCACCACAGTCAGACTGAGAGCATAATTAGACTGAAGTACCTGCAGGATTACCTCACCACTACTGCACGCTCAAGCCGTACAACGTGTACTCGAACATGTGTGGATGTGCGTGTGTGTTTGCGCCTGCAGGTACCTAATCAGTGTTTGCCAGGCATGTTAACAGGACCACAGACAGCCGCTGGGAAACACAAGCTGAGGTTCCTCTTCTTCTTTGCTTCAAATGTGATCTGCTTATGTGGTCACCCCACCTGAAAGCAACATCTGAGCGCACGTGACTGCGCTGGAAGTATGGCATGTCATCAGCTGCGTTTATTCCCGTGCAGCGGGCCATATCCAATTGTCCTGCTGCTTCTTAGAGGTCAGTGTTCAGCACAGTGTCAAGGACATGTGACACCGTGTCACTCTGACAAATGTGGACGACCTGCTGCACTCAAGTCTCTCCCAGCTGACACCAGTTGGTCAGGGCATTGCTTTTTCTCTGCAGACAAACGTCTTTCTGTTCGAATTTCACCTGTTTTTGTCACTGCTGATCTGGAGTTTTAAGGAATCAGGTTCATTGAAACATTTAATAAACTCAGCAGATTAAAAAAGAACATAACATGCACTGATGTCAGAATACTTTTTTTTTCCGTTTTGACTTTCAATGGTCTGTAGTCAGTTTTTACCCAAGATTTGCTGTAGTCTACAGCTGCTGTGATTAAATACGGTCATCAGATTCAGAGGGTGTGAATGACCAGTACTTTTTCAGGTCAAAAGTACGTCTAACAGATCAAAAGTATTTAGGTAAAACGAAAAAAATAGTTGAACTTTAAGCACTGATTTGACTAAATTCAAACGGCCGTGCTCCACATCACATTGCTCGTCCCTAATCTTATGCACCCAGATGTGCACCCTTGGATATAAATGATCTTTTGTTAGGTCAATGAATAGGCCTCTGTGTCATGTCAGCAGACTCCGGCTCCCTCTGTGAAAGCCATCCCTGCTGCGAGGATGAAATCCGCTATACTTGTTTGCTTCGTAGACACTCCAGTTTTGTACTACAGAGTGTGTTTTTTTCTTTTCCTGTTGCTATCATTGCTATCATCCAAGCTACACCACTGTTGTGATAAAATCACATCAGGCATGGAGAAGTGATTAAAAACAAGAGTGTGGTTTCGGTTGCTCAGCTGTGATCAGTGTGATGCTTCACATTTGAGAAGGAATTCACATTGTTCTCCAGCTGAAACGTATTGAGATGAAATTACTGTCCAGCTCGAGGCTCGCAGCCCGACACGGGACACATGTGCTGTTGTGTCGGTCCATAAAAGAGTCAAACAGCTCCAGGACGAGCACAATGGGAGTCTTCTGAACTGAGGAATTTCAAACTAGAGGTTTAAAATTATGTATGTGATCTGCTTCAAGCAAGTTTAAGGCAAATAAGGGAGAAAAACAACACAGTGTGTTCTGTTTTAATAGTTTATATGTTTAAAACACACAAATCACCACCCTAACCTTCAAAACCGAATCACATAATAGCAACAGTACCCTTAAATTCATTTAAATTAATTAAACTAGTTTTGTTGTGCTTTCTTAAATTTTCCTTGAATTTCAAGCACTATAAAGATGTTTTAAAACACATTTTCAATCAATTTTAATGGTAAATATTGAAAACATAAGCTATATATACTGTGAAATGTGATTTTTATGATTGTAAGTATGTGTTCGGTAAACAATGTGTAGATATGTATGAATAGAAGAACAAACAAAGAAATCCATACTCATATCATTGAAGTTTCATGAGTAAATTATTGATAAGGATACAACATTCTGCATATCGACAGATACCGTTTATCATATTGACTGTATCCTTGGTTTCCTTGTTAGGATTTAGCAAACTACAAGATAAAAACCAACAGAACAGAAAGGTTTCTTGGAATGATGACTCTGCAGATTGTAATCACCTCCCTTTGCAGCTGCCCGGCCCACAACTAAACATCACAGATGACTGTGGCTGCTTGTTTTCAGCAACAAAACCTCTACAAGTGCACTTTAACTCCAGGTTTTAGCCATACATCTGGAACTATTGTAGAGTGATGATCAATATGTTCTCAGGCCATTCTATTCAGAATTGATTGCGATGTGTTGAAAAACTCACTGCAGTTTACTGAATCCAGCATCCACTTTGACCACGCTTGAAGTAATAAAATGCGACATTTCGAGACCGTCCAGGGATGCTCAGGGTCAGCAGACTCTGATTAGAGGAAGCCGGGTGGGCCCGTTGAGCTCCTCTGTGGAGGTCCGCCGCAGGTTTCAAACATTACAGGGGAATAAATGTGTCATTTGCATTACAGAATGGTTCAATTGCTTGTCAAGTGGAAGATGTTTCGCATCCCACCCTGTCACCTTGACAGTATCTTTTACTTACGATGCTGAAGCTTTAAAACCGCAAAAATTATAAAAATATGAAATAAAACGTTTGAAGATCAAGCAAAAACTGTATAAAGGTCAAAATGGCTAAAACAAACTAATAATGTACCAAAATGTCTACTGCTGTAACTTTACAAACTGTTATCCCCATTTTAAAGGTTACATTTTCAATTTAATTTGATGCAAAGTGGCAAAACAGCTTGTTTGACCTTAAAGATTACTGAGCTCTAACCTCAGCAATCTGACATTACTGATGTGAGTTACAGGAAATGAAGTTAGAGTGTAAAATATTTCCTGGACGGTTGATGAAAAGGAATTTTTTTCTGCACTTCGCTGCTGCTGCACAACTGACAACTCATGAACAAGAAGAGGATTTGTATGGGTCTGCACTGATCATACTGACACTGAATTCTACTTTCGTATCTGTTTCCAGGGCCAGCAGAAGCCTCCAAGGATGTGTAAGTACATCAGCCATTTTATTATCATTCAAGATACCTACATAGTTCTAAACTCCAAGGGGCACTGAAATCAATAAGAACAGTGAACGGCCTTAAAACTCAATAATCATGTGTTTTCAAGGCTGAAATTTTAGATTGACATGAATTTGGGAGTAAAGAAAATATTTAAAGCACATGGAGCTATCACTGAAATTTGGTGAGAAGACAGTCGAACTGTCTGGAGTTTCCTTTAACGGTAGATCGACTCTAAAAATGACTGATCCAGGCATTTCATTTTCTCCATATGTGAACACCTGTTTAAAAAAATCATCACATGTTGAAAGAAGTTGCAAGAGAGCCTTCAATAAGTTGTATGAGAGACACTAACGTTGGTTAATACTGTTTACTTTTTTTTTTAATGACCTGAAAAACAAAACGGGCCTGGAGACGGTTGTGCGTCTGAGTGGCTGTAGATGTGAATAGACTGTTTTCTGTTGGTAAAATGGAGCACGATGATCTCAAGAAAGATGAAAGTAATAAAAGAAAAATCACTGATTTGAAGTTTAATTTTCAGAAAATTCGGGAAAACATAGTTTAGCTCAATTAGAAGATACTCTCGTATTTTGTATCATGAAACCAAACCAGGCTGGCTCTGATTCTGGTTCTCCATTCTTTTAAATTTAACTAACTTGAAGCAAGTTTTGTTTTTTGTTTTTCTCCAGAGGGGAAGTTTAGAGTAACTGTAACTCTATCCATATTTTCTCTTCAGGTTTTCAGTGTTTTGCTCTACAGAGCCAAACTGAGGCAAAACACTCGGCGAAGCTTTATAGAGAGGGATGGCATTTCTGATTCCTTTCCTGGATCTGTTTTTGCGCGTGCATGTGCGTGCGCGTGTGTGCGTGGACTCTATATTCTCTGCCTTGGCCTGTCTCTGTGTGTACGCTCCCTGATAACCATCTGAGCCGCCAACTTAGGACCCATGAGAGCTGACAGTACGGCACTGACTCACTGAAGCTAATCACAGCTGCCTGGGACTGCACTGCACAGCAAAACATCACAAACAAACGCATGCAGGTCGACACCGTGCATATGCACGGAGAGAGCGGTATAACCAGTATTTGGAAAGAGACAACAATAAGGGACCAACACCCATCCATTGCTGTTTTTGCTTGTGCATGTAAAACAGAAATAATGGGGTAAGGCCTCTCGTCAGCCCTTTACACTCAGGCAGCGGCAAAACCTGAACAGGTTCAGTCGTCTGACCTGAAATGAAAATTGTGCTCCATCATCAGTAGTTGCCATCAGGGATTTATCAGTATTCCCCTCAAGGCCAAAGCAGCACACCTCAGATATTGTGCAGCTCAACAAAAGTAAAATAAAACCACAGTCCGGTGTTCCCCGCTTCTCGTTATTTCTATGTTTATGAAGATAACCTGCTCGTCCCCTGTGTTCTCATTAAACTGACATGAGCCGTGTTTTTTCTCCCGATCAGGACAGAGGATCCATCAGCAGAAGATGAGAAAAGAAGGTATTTTACCCATCATTTTACATTCATATGTACATATTCATTGGAGCTTTGTCCCTGAAACCATCCAGCTCATAAACAGTGAAAAATATCCAATAAAAATATACATAAATCTAATGTAAAACAGTTTTCTATTTCTCTTTTCGAAAAGACTCTAAAATGATGGATTCTGTCTTGTTTTTAAGCAAAAGCTTAATTCTTTCTGTAGAGTTATACTCATTGCTGACCTTACTGGTCTGCTTCAGGAAATTATTTTCCTGCATTTAACCCGCTCTATTCACAATTAACCTTCAGAAGAAAGAGGAGGAGTGGTGGACGGCCTCAGTGCATCTCTGGGGGGGCTGCAGGATGTCAGGGACGGACAAAGAACAGTTAGCAGAGCGTTTCCAACCTCTGAACATCTAAACACAACATGTCGGCCGTCACTGCCCTTCATGCAAGGTCGTGCATTCTGTGCCCGTGCATCATCGCAGTGAATGGAAGCAATTCACTGAGAAAGATAAAAAGAATCAATATGTTCATCAGAAAAATAAGCACAGTGTTTTGCCAGACGCTGTGCCATGTTGTTGATCCACGCTGCAGCTGAATTAGTTTTCTTTGTTACAAGCTGCTGTTGGCTTCATTGTGATATAGCAAAATCAATCAATAGCAATGTGGTTTTAGCAGAATTTTCAAGAAGTGTTAAAAAAAAAAAAAAAATGCATTAATTCGTGGAGTATTTGTTGGTTTTATCTTTGGGTCTTAAGGTGATTTGATGTTAAATTTCTGTTTGAGAGTGTTGCTGTTGTGTACTTGCTGTGCTGGTTCAGTCTCTTGGTTTTGTCCTCTCAGAAACTATGGCGGCGTCTACGTCGGTCTCCCAGCAGACCTGACCACCGTAGCTGCGAGTCAGTCCAAGTCGACGCGTAAAGGTGAGCTCCTCTGAAGCACGTCCTGAAGCTCTCCATCGAGGACGTTATTCATGAAGCAAACTGCTCGCAGTAATGAGATGCTCTGTTCTGACACTGATTGGCATCTTGTAGTGAAGCACCTGAAGAGATAACAGAGGAAAAAAAAAAAATCCCTGGTGGCTGAAGCACCTTTTAACGAAACCCAAAATCGCCTGCAGCGTCTTTATCATAACTGAATATTAATGAGAAGTTTTTCTCTTACAGCCATCAGGGCATTCATGTAGCGCACAGAAATGATTCTGACTCCAAGGCAAAATCCAGGAAAAAGGATTTCTCATGAATGCATGTCTTCACAGAGGGCCATTTATTTTCATATTGACTATTTTGAAATGTTACATGTTTACTGATTTTCACAAACTCTCATTTCTGTTCTCAAGGCAAACACTAAATGCCCGGAAAAAGTGATATCCACCTGTATTGTGATCAATAACAAAAAAAAAAAAAAAAGAAAAAAAAGAGCTGGAATCATATTTTGCAGTCCTGCTGACTTTCTCGTTGTGTGCTTGCCCTTGAGCTCACTGAGGTTAAATACTGTTTGATAATCAATCGATCTGTTTCTGTATCCTCTGGCTCTTGCTCTTGCTGAAGTGGAGCAGTTCAAACTGCTGGCTGAAAGGAGTGTGTGGGCGGGCTCCAACGCAGTCTTGCCAGTTGAGACAGAAACATCAGAAAAGAACAAAAAAACGTGTCAAATAGCTGTCCCCTATAAATATCTGGGCACTGAGTCTGTTTTCTTTCCTCTCTCTCGCTTTTTCTTGCAGACTAGTGACGATTAAACCCAACAGGACGCAGGTACCTGCTCGTTCGCTGCTTTTCTATTGAAGAGGAAATTGGTGCCAAGACTCCATGCAGGGCGATGACTGTCTTTTCTTTTGTACTGACAGGATTCTGTATTTTCATTCACTCGTATAACAAGCCAAGCGCCCGGATTGGTGCTCGCCATACACTGACTGCAGTCTGCAGCTTTTTGCACTGGCACCGAGCGAGATGTGGACAGCTTGTCTGGGCCCCGATGAAATGACCCCAAGGAGCCATGGGTGGCGCAGTGACGCAGGGACGCGCCGCGGAGGTCTGCATCTTGCATCCGTCATCACCTTTTTCACTTTGCAAAAGAGAGAGAGAAAAAAAAGCGGTTCTGGACCGGCACCCACCCGGGGACTGGCGGCTGTGGGCGGCGGCGGCAGCAGCAGGCATTGTGACAGCCATCTTGGCTCTTCGGTGGCATCTCTGGAACATTCTCTGTTCTCGGAGGGAGACGGAGGATCCGGCCAACTTTCTGACAAACTGCGCGGCGCTCGCACTCCCTCCTGATAGCCCTCTGCAGCAACATTCACTCCTCAGTCATTTCACTAAAATGCCGTCAGTGATTCATTGTGCTGCTCAAACGGGGCGATAAAGAGTCGGGGAGAAGTTCGCAGAAAGCACCAAACACACTCCTGTTAATGCATTATAGAGCATCTCGGTGACATTGAACATAGCCCTGATTGCAATCAGGGACCTGCTGCTGCAACAGAAAGGCGGACAATGACGTTGATTTTAGGAGAGGCTCTTTAACGGGGACGACAGAGATAAAAATAAGTGGAGTGTTTTTTGTTGTTTTTCGTTTTCCCCTGATGCTCCAGAACGTCCTGGGTGTGCCATCGAAGTCCTACCTGGTGTTTTCACTTCTCTTCTGCCCCAGACAGATTACGTAACAGCAGCATATGAGTCATGATACTTAGAGGAGCTCTCTCTGTTTCAATATGTCTTTCTCCCTGTCTCTCTGTGCTGCGGATTGTTTTTTTTTTTTTCTCTCTCTCTTTCTTTCTCCTGAAGAGCTCTGATTGTGGTGCTTCTGGGTCATTCACATAGCTCGCACAAACTTTCACAAGGTCCTCAGAAGCAGAGCTGACACACAGCTTGTTTCCCGATCACAACATACACACAAACATATTGTTTGATAGCAAAACAAACATGTCGGATATTCACAGAGCATCAGTGGAAGAAAAAACACGTGTTTTTCACAGCCTTTTCCTTTTTAATTCCAGTTTCCTTTTGTTGGTCTTGTTATAATGTGGCTTTTACTTGATTGGACATTGAATGTTGTTGCCCTCCGACCCCCCCAGGCGAGTTTATTCTAGATTTTTCTAGCTTTTTATCACATCTCATATCCATCCACTGTGAGTGAGAGGTTCAGTTGTCATAGGGATGGTTTTTATCATGAGTATCAAATGGTCTAATTTGCTTTTTTAATTCATTTAATATTTTAAAGGTTAAATTCAGCACTGTTTTACGATTGTTGTTACTCTTTTTGCAGCTTTCAGCTCTAATTCCTCTAGTTAATATCAAAAGGGCACAGCTATCTGCATACACTGCCTGAGCATTGTTGAGAAATATACTGGCGGAGCTCCAAAATTTTAATTTATTTGAAAAAATGTATTGTTTTGTCACTCATTCCAACACTCACAGTGCATAAACAGTTCAAATTTAATTGGGATTATTATAGTTTCTGGTTGAAAAAAATTGGTGGGAAAAAAACAACATACTATATACGATTGCAATATTTGAAGACACTTCCTATCACGGAATCAGGGAATAAAACAAAAAAAGGCTTGAGATAGTTTAGTTTAAGTGCAATTTGTGTCAAATTTAAATTTAAATTTAAGGATTTATTTCTTAATGAATGAAATGGGGCAAAAATGAAGGAGCTAGTTTTATGCTTTGCAGAAAATAAAGATTCAATAAATAAATAGACTTCTCTTATCAAACAGATTGTACTGTACAGCTGCCTTAATGCTCCTCACAGCATCAGTCTCATGAACCCATTCATGCCATGTGCACAGCATCGGAGCCAAGTGCGGCTTTTTATGCTATTTATTCACATAATTCATATTCATCTCAGCACAGAGCAACACTTTACAATAGATGCTGAAAACTCCTTTATTAAATGTTGCTTTTGGTCTTTTTGTGGACTTGATTTGCATAAAGAAAATGCAGCGATCTCTGGTCTTTAGGAACAGAAAAAAGAAGAAAAAAAAGAAAGAAAAAAAAACCCCTCACTAATCACTGCAATGTTCCCAGAAAAGAAAACATGTCACAGCTGGGTGGACGTTCGGGGGCCAAGGTCATTTGTCAGCCGTGCTCTTGACAGTTCTCTCCACTAATGAATGTACGACATCCTCCACTCATCAGTGCCCCCAAGGAGCGCGGAAATAGGCCAACTTTAAACACTTGAGATTCAAGAGATGTTCTGTCTGCACTACACGAAATTCTATATGTGTGTGTGTGTGTGTGTGTGTGTGTGTGTGTGTGCACCACATATGTGTGTAGCTCTGACTGCCTTGACTGACCGGTCTCATAAAAACAGGGACGTATTTTCCACCCAGCTTACTGTTTGTGTCTCTTCTGGAGGGTGCACTTCACCACGACGCCCACGGGCTGCCAGGCCGGGTTGTCAGTCGTCAGCCGCGCTCGCGTCAGTGGATTTTGTGCGTCGTCTCCATAATCGCAAGGCGTTTGTTGAAATCGCACCGTTCACCTGTGGTTAGAGGTAGAATATACTGCACAGACAAAAACTGTTATGTACCATGTAGTTTACAGCATACAGTAAAAGGAGCTGCGCAGCGCTGATTTTGATCTGAACTCCACCTCAGACGATTATATTGTTGCTGTTCCTCGTCCTTGATGTCTCCATTTCCTCCTCGTTGCTGTTTAGGCCTTTCCTGCATCAATCCCTACTGGAGGCCTTTGACTTTTACAGTGTTGTGCTACCTGTCTCTTCCTCTTCTGTCAGCCTCACGTTGCCCTTTGTGATCGTTCCTCCTGTATATGATGAATGCCGCTGCCTTTGCCCGACTCAGTGAGTTCAGCAGGGACAAGAGGACAGAATGTGGGCGATCGAAGCTTCCCGACGTCCTCTACACCGACATGTTGCAGTATGTTGTTTGAATGTTGGAATGTATTACGAGTGATTTTACACTTAGAGAAGAGCCAACCATTGTTGAGGACACCTTTGTTTGATTTAACAAAGAAAGAGAAAGTGCAAAAAACTGATGATCTCTTTTGTGTTTTTCCATTGTTTTAGGCTTGGGTGATTATCAGCATTGCTAGGTGTTCGATGGTTATTGTACTTGTACGATGATTTGGCCGTTTGTACCGCGTGACATCCATCGTCCCAAAAATAGGCAAAATGTAGGAAAAGTTGTGGATTTTTTTTTATGTTGATTTGCATTTGTTTTTCTGAAAAATTCTGCATTATTTATGATCACATGTGAAAAAAGGGGTGCAGTCTGTAGCTTACTGTGGTGAGAGGCGAGAGGCATTTCCTTAGCTGGCTCCCCACAACTTTTCTTTGTGGTCTTTATGATAATTCCTGTGTCGTACCCCTAAATTTCACTTTGTGACCGATCACACTCCCATATTTTTTTGTCGTTGCTGTTGTTGCTCCACTATAATAGCCTCCCTCACCATCACATGTAACTCTTCTGTATTTGAATTTGTGTTTGTGGGGTTTGTTTCATTAATTATCTCCGTAAACAACCACAGCGGCAATGCAGTTTTCCAGCAGATGGTTTCTCATGTAAACAGGATGTTTTAATTCTCCTCCTCACACATACGGTCTCAGTTGATAAATCACACATGTACTGAACGAACAACTAATGTGAGCATTCAATTTCACACTCCTTACATAGAGCATTAGTAAATCAGGTTTATAGAGGGATTATTGTAGGGTTGTAATTTCGGTTATGAAGCCTGTACGATATTTCCTCCGAAAAAATTAGAATAATTGTGAGCCTCATTGTCCTACCTTTTCTACCTGGCAATGCTGATAAGGACAGAATCAGGAGGGTATACCTGTTTGGCTCTAAAGATGGGAAAAAAAAACAGGTTTGTATCATCTATAAAGTGAAAAAAAAACTCACGGTTGTTTTGGGAAAAAAAAACCGATTCCTCTAAAATGTCATATCTATTTATTTATTCTAAATAATGGATAAATTATTATGGCACAGCTGTGCTTAAAAACATGGAAGCCACTTGAGGTTTGAATTATTTAAGTGATCATCTAAACATGGGGAGCGTCTTGGGGCGGCGATTAGATAACACCGGTGTCTCCTTATTTTACTGACTGCTTTAAAAATGTATGACTGAAGGACGGTGGTTTTGAGATTCAGAAATATTTCATGCTGGCTTGACAGACACTTCACTCACATACAGATTTAAAAAAAAAAACATCCCTGTGTCACTACTGTCCAATCATTTATTTCACCAACGATGCCGACATGAGAAGGAAAAAAAAAGCGTGTGCAACAAATCCATGTTCATGTGACTGAACCGTTTATAATTAAATACTTTTATATTGTCCACGTATTGGTGTCCTCATTGACTGGAGTCTCCGCTGAAATGTATCTGCCTTTTGTAATCAGCGGCTTCGAGGCTTGCGGGATTTAAAGTGTTCTTAGCAGTTGTTACAGACAAACTGCCTGACAAAGTCAAGTGAGGATGGCCCCGAAGAACATTTGTCATTATTGACCCGCAGGGCATCGGAGCAAGCCGCCTGCAGCTCGATCAATCTCAGTTCCATCTCAGTAATTGACTGCGTTGGGAGTGCATGGAGGAGCGGAAGCGAGGAGCCGGCTGAGTTAACTGACTCCTCTCTCGTTGCAGAGAAATGGTTGCAGCCTCCTCAGTGATCCCACATCAAATTATACTGTAGAACTGTAACTAAAGAAATTCAGCTTAATAATAGACCTCAGGGGAGAGAACTGGATAGAACAGGTGTATTTCACTGTATTATGCTAATACATGCTCACATAGTATTATAAAATGGGACGTTACACTCTTTATGAGACGTCGTGTACTATAGAATTAATGTGGTAGAAAAGCTCTGTGAAGAACAGCTCCATTCAGATTACTAATACCATTTAGTCTTGGATGAATCTGTCCATACAGAGTTTCTTTCTCACGTTACCACACTTTGATATATGCATCCGTGATTTTCTTTTCAGTGTCCTCTGGTCCTAACCGTCTCCTGAGGATTTACACTCTCTTTAAACATGTACATATCACACATTTTCAAACTAAAGTCTATCAACAACTCAGGCACAGAAAGGGGGAAATCAATCTAAAAAGATATAAAGTAAGCAGGTGGTGGAAGGCATGGTATACGAACATGAAGTAATGGCGATTTTTTATTTTTTTTAAACACAAAAAGATACAAAAGACAGCAGTTCCATGTAGAAAATGTGCATCAATGCATGACGTATTGTTGAAGCTGTGGGACCGGAAGTTTCCACTTTTTCACCACAACTTTTTTCTACGGTAATAATAAGCCAGTGAGAGATAAAAGTCAAAACTTAATTCTATGTCTATGTGTTTTGTGCTGCAGCTGCAGAAAGCTCAGACCAATCTGCTGAATCTAATAACTCTGACATTCAGTCGGTCCTTGGTCCACTAAGGGGAAAACATGATCGTGCCAGGGTTCACGCTTTGTGTTCTGGTGTTATTTTTATAACTCAGTCTTTCATTTCAGGCTCCTTGACTTCCCGCCCTCGTGTGTGATTGCCGTTCCTGCCCTGATGTCTTTCACCTGTGCCTGACTGTGTGATTGTCTTGACCTGATGGTTTTGCTATATATTAAAGCTTTTCTGGTGGGTCTTGTTTGCTGGTCAGCCTGTCTTTTAGTGTTGGTTGTGTTTGATTTCTACGTTACTTGTGCTTCAGGCTTTTTCTGTGTTTGGACTTTTGTCTCGTTGACATGATTTTGTTGGCGGTTTGTTCCACTTCTGCTCTCCTCAGTGCTTCAGATAATCCAAGCTCGTGTGACTGAAATGACAGTGTCTAGAAATCCCTGCCACACCGCAGAAGACAAACACACGGACTCAAACTGGGTACCAGAGTGACTTGCTACTGCTGTTAATGACACAAAAGGGTTATTTGAAATTTTCTTACTGCGCCATTATTGTGTGTACTGTGCTTTTTGCTTAATGTCAGCTTAAGTGCAGGGAAGGAAGATGATTGAATGGGTGGCAGACCCAAAATGGTAAAAAGCAACAATAAAGCCCACAGTTATTGAAATCTTTTTTTTTTTTTTGTTTGTTTTTGCTTGGGAAAAAAAGACAAAGAAAGGAACATGATTAAAATTGGTTCTTTTTTAGATTTAGTTATGTAATGCTGTGTTATAGAGAAGCATTTACCAACAGCGCGTCTGCTCGGGCGCCGAACTGATCTCTTGCCTTATAGAGGCAGCTGAATATGTGGTGTATTATGCATGTGGGGCAGATAGAGATCTCACTCTGTGTGAACCATGAGAGCTACGTGATGTAGAACACATCCTTAATCATATCATCGGTGCATCTGGCCTGTCTCAACAGTGCAGCTGTTCATTTTTCCATCTGGAGATTCTTAGTAAACATTGGCATTCCTCTTGCTTTGCCCCTTCACCCTCTGGATTTAGAAATACAAATGTATGATAGTTATTTAAAAATGGTTTGTTATGGGATTTCTCAAGCTTATTTTATTACATTAGAGATACGTTTTCTATATGTTGAAATGGGAGTCATTGTACATCTATATCTATTTCATTTATTTCTGTATGTTAGTATGTTACACATTTAATCCAGTGAATGTAAAGCCAACCATGTTTGTTTCCTTTTTGCCTCTCCCTGATTACTTGGAAGATTGGCAGTGCTGTTCAAGCACTGAAGCTGGAGGCTGTCAGCATGTCCTTTGTTGTGTGCACAACCATTTCTCTTTTCTTTGACACTTTGTCTAGAAAAAAAAACACTTTTTTTTTTTTTTTTTTTTAAAAAAGGTGACCTGTGACTAGTGATCAGTATTTTTCAGACGCGTCCATCAGCAACGTGAGATTTTACCCCTCTTAGACATGACAGTTCTTATGATGAGCACTTCTCATTCTGTGAAAATAACCATCCTGGTCCTTGGCAATAGACTGATGGGAATTTATCTTGCTGAGTTATTTGTCATGTCGTCCACAGCCTGTTTCATATTCATCTCATTTCTAATTGCAGTAACTAAATTTTACTCTGTAATTACATTGTAAGAGCCTGAGGAACATGAATATGATGGATTTTCTCAGAAACCAAAGAAAATTAAAATGCCATTTTTAATCACTTTTCAGACTTCAGTGCACCAAGAATGGTTTTAAAAGGGAGTCAAGTAGTAGGAAAACAGAAAGCAACCTCATACTGGCCGATCACAACAGCTCCAGATGATTTCTTTCAAGCAAACTCCATTTTCCAGACAGTATTGGTTTCACAGGTAGAATGACGCTCTCTCAAAAGATCAAATACAAGCGTGATGATTAAAATTACAGACACAGTGTGTTTTTTGTTGTTGTTCCTCTTTGTTATATTAGTTCCCATAATTGTCATAAATCCCTGTGGCAGATATGCTTGATCACAGTTCGGCCATGCGGTAGTGAGGGTGAAATATTGTGCTGTCCTCCGGTAGATCACGTTCTTCGTCTCTGTCCTGGGTGCAGGCATTTCAATCAGTTTCACATTAGCAACACATCAAACACCTAGAGGGAAAAAAATTAGAGAAAAAAAGTCCATTGCTAAGTGTGAAACCAATTTACTTCTGCAGCAATAACAACCTGGCAATATCCATTGTGAAGAAGGGAATTTTATTCTTTTCTACATTCAGCGTTCTATTATTTTTTAACATTTGAGACTGAGTGTCTCCTCTGAAGGACTTGTCTGTGAATCTGCCTTTTCTTATTTGTCCCATAGAGAAAAGCAGAATTGTAAGACACTGAGAACCCCTTCTGTATGATTCAGTTTGACATCTTTATTGAAGTACAAGTGAAATTCCAGTGGTAGCCAGCAGAGGTCAGTGCAACACTGCTCAAACACTCCCCTACCACCAGATCCAGGATGCTGGAGCACCACTCTGGGTTCAGATCCTTTCCTCTATGTTATCCATGAAAAATGAGAAGCATGTCCTTCTCCTGCCCTCGAGGCCTCTGCAGCTGCTTTAAGCTCAGCGATAAAACAGTTAAAGCCAGCCAGGCTTCTCCATTTGACTTGCGAGACCGTAGAATTGCGCAGTCTTTGGCGCCGGAGTTGCTAATCTACCCCAGCAACTGTAAGAAGGTGATAATCACAGTTTTTGGTGGAGGGAGGGGGAGAAAAAAAAAACCCTTTTCCATGGCAATCAGGCCATTTAAAGGCCCGTGCCAACTCACCCCAATGAGTTTACAGCCACTGTCAGGCTCAATCAAGTGCAATATTTTATAGTTTTCATAGTAATGAGACTAAATCCTGAAAATGCAGGTTTTCAGTGCCCAGTGTTCCTCTTAATGAGCTTTCTGCTTTTTACCCTTCCACAGGAGGAAAAAAGAAAAAGAGGGAACACTGTTTTTGTCGACCGTATTTACTAAAATATTTACAGAAATAGTGAACCTTTCTCAGCATTTTTTAAAATCTGCCTGCCTTATGTTTTCATCTACGGTTCCAAACTGGCTCCATCAGCAGAGGACATAAAAGCTTTCTCAACAACCATGTTGACCATTTTATTTTGTAAACTTCATACAAACATGTTGTGTTGCATGTGAGAGTTTCCACATCCCATCATGCTTTTCATTTGTCTTATTTTGCAAAACACCACAGCGCTTGGAAACACTGAAAACACAACTTTTTGCATGCAACTTCCAAGGTGGAACTTTTCAAAAATGCCCGTCACCATGGAAAATGAGAAAAATGTAGCTTTTCTTATACGCTGCTACTGCTCATGTGCACGCTGTGGTGAAAACTTCTTCTGGACACGTACAAGTGGATCGACAAGAACAAAAATGGCGGCCTTGAGCGTCCATGTTCTCCTGGAACTTGGTAGTTTTAAAGTTGTGAGTCACCTCGCATAGCAAACCACTTCGTCTTTTGTCCATAAACATCTTGATGTACTTTATATTGTTAATGTTTATGTGACAATGATTTGTCACCAGCATGTGTGTGGTTTCATTACGGGCATGCTAACTACATTTTTTCAGTGTTTCTGCCATGTCCTTGCATATGCGCTTTGTTCTCAAAACGTTGCCGTGTAGATGCAAAATGAACATGAAAAACATGTGTTTTCATTTGAAATGTTATTGGTTAAATGGGACCTAAAAATTTGAAGAAGAAAATGATGCTATGAGACTCATACACTCTTCATTCAAGTTGTTAATATCACCGCCGTTAGCAACAATAAGATCATTCTGCTTATGAACAGACGCCAGGATCTGAGGCACTGCTGTCCATTCCTCTCTTGGATCATGTGGACGTCAATGCACGGAGACGCTTGCCTGCAGGCAGATCCAGTCCTGGTCTGTCAGCGATAGTTCCAGTTGCATTCAGTTGTTACTGGAAACACACAATGGATGAGTGGTGCATGCTAATCCTTCTGGATAGCGCTCTGATGCTCTGGCCAGACTGGAGAATGTCAACCATCAAAATACGCCGCCGTGCCTCGGTCATCCGTGGCATCTTACAGGACGGTGACTCTGACATGTGAGTGCGATCTTTTTATATCCAGCGACCAGACGTACCTCGGGAGCTGTATTGAAGGATTACTGGCTCATGCTGTGATTTGGAACTAATAAATGTGACAACAAACACAAAATGATTTTTGTAAAGCAAGGCCAGTGAAGTGTTGACTTGATTTTTATAGTTTTTCCCAAGTTAAAGTGCAGGAGGAAAGGTTGTTTAGTTTTGTATCTAAATGCAAAATTAATCTAACCTGTATTTTTAAATTCCTTGATATTGCATCATATGACAAAACCATCCAGCTCTTCTATTTGGGTGGTGGTCATGGACTCACTAAGAGCCCATAAAAACCATACAGGGGTCAAAGACTTGTTGCAAAGACATGGCAGGTCTGGCTCATTCAGACTGTGACTGCTGAGTTTTGCTGAGTCTATTGAACTAAACTGATGGTTCCTTTTCAAATGGTCGTGGTCCACATCTTTTGGTTCACACCGGGGTTTAAACTTCACCGTTTATACTTCCACAGATGAGAAACAATGACACTGGGGTTCATTTTAGTTCATGTTTAAGATCAAGATCTAAAAGTTTTTAATATTTGAAAATCGCTCAGCCTTGTTTCCAACACCTGGCCAGAATTTTTCGAAGGACATGGAACCTCTTTGTTTGAAAAAAAAAAAAAAAAAAAATCCTGGCTGTTCCTGCCAAAAACCTTGTGTTATGCTAAATGTAGAGAGTTTTGTTTCTCCCCCTCTGGATATAACAGAATTCTTTACATCACAGACAGACATGTTAAATTAACGTGACTGATGAGGTTAATAAGTATCATACATTCCTCTCTTATGCAACGGCGTTCTGATACGACGCAGTGATGTAAGAGTCGGCGATCTCTCTGCCTCTCGCGTCCGTGGCCTGTCCCATCCAGACATCGCAGACCGTGGCGAATGAACATTACAGCACTGCCCGTGTTCTCAAAGCACGTCAGACTCGATGTCAAGGCCTCCTTCCTCAGCAAACTCCCCGCTGTCACTCACGTTTAAGTCGGACGGCTTGAGAGAGTCGCAGAGACACATGATACAGTCTTCCCATTCAACTGGATTTGACGCGTAATGCCCGGTCAGTCCGTTCAATAAATGCACTCAGACTCTGTGTTGCGGCCTCCCACTTGGCATGAACCAAAGCGTGGCACCCCAAGATCTAAGAGGAAGGCGGGGGCGGAGGGCAGGAGGGGGGCGTTGGAGTCGGATGGAAGGAGAAAGAGGAGCCTTGTCGGTCATGTCGGCTTTGCGTTACTTTTGACTTCGCCGTGCATGTGCTTCCAATTACAGACAAAGGAGAGGCGGTCCTGTGCAGCATGTGGTTCCATTTAGAGCAGGTGAAACAATGTAGGAAAATAGATCCGTCATCCGTCGCATTCCAGAGGCCAGTGAGAAACGGCGCTAAATCATAGCAAAGCTAATCCTGAGAGAAACGGGTGGGGTAGAGGCGGCTGAGGGTCCTGGAGGCATCTTCGACAGGGGCGTGCTCACATAGGTCAAAATGTCCGGCACTTCAAAGTCTTATTTTAATCGGAACATCCCCTTTCTCTTCTCCCTTTACAGTGGAATTCCATTGTTTTCCTCGAGTCTCTTGATTTGCAGCCATAATAAGCAGCGTGGCTCGTAAAGGATGCCATCGCCAGCCAGATCAGTTCTCTGGCCCAGACAGAAACGTCTTAACTACTATTAGATGGATTGCCATGAAATGTGATACAGACATTCAAGTCCCTCTAAGGATGAATTGCAATAGCTTGGCAAACCAGACTTTTCATTTTGGCGAAGACTAAGTGAAGCCATAAGCTCGTATTCGTCTTAGTCTTGTTTTTCTCTCAGTTGTTGTCGCTCAAGTCCCCAAGTGTTACTGCCCAAAAACACCAGATGAAAATATTTAATATTAAGGCAAAATACATCCATCCATCAACCATATATGCGCAGCCATATTATCCAACTTGGAGCTGATCCCAGATCTGTATGAGCGAAAACAGGCTGCCAGTACAGTATATATCACACACTCACGTTCACACACAAGGACGATTTGGAGTCAAACACATGTTTTTGGACTATGGGAGCATCACATAAATAAATAAATACACATAATCTTCATGCTCCTTCAGGCCTGGACCGGCCCCGGGGATCCACACTGCATCAATATACAGCTTCAACTCATTTTATTGATGTTTTAGTCTATGAAGTGTCACCAAATCATCAAAATCACAAGGCTAACATCTTTAAATGCCGTGTTTTATTTGAAATTCAACATTTGAACTATCTCCTGAATGAACCATGTCAGGGATTTTTCATACAGTTACCAGTATTTTGAGGCCAGACGAGGCTGTGTTATGTACAAGACAAGGCACCCATTGACGGAGCGAGAGCAGGTTGGCAGCTGATTCTATCAGACGGATCCTGCCGTTCGTCATTCACGTGAGCTCCCTGACGGGGCCTGGAGGGCTTGTCTCTTTTCAGCATGTGGTTATAGTTGGGTCATGCAGCGTCTCTCCTCCGCTGGAAAGAATGTAGGTTAATATAGCAAACGGGATCTGGACATCTCGCTCTCATTTGCCTTTTATAGCCCATAGGAGCACAGGAATAGCGTGTGCTCCAAGCCGTAAATCAGCGGACGTTTGGCGTACCCCTGCTTTACAGGAGGGGTGCTGCAGGCCTCGGTTCGGCCACGGACCAGCAGCACCCAGTAAAGCTCTCACGTGCACGATGAAAGGGAAGCGAGATGAAAGGAAAGCAGGCATATTTTTAGCTTGGTGAAAGCTCAATGAGCGTCGACTGGAGTCGGAGTTAACAAGGACGTGTTTGGGTGATTACTTCACAGTTCACACGGTTTCAGAGGGATACCTTTCTCTGTGTACCTCCTCCAAAGCACACATTACGGGAAATCATAAAGATGGTGTAGATTCCAGGGTGGAGCTCAGGACGGCGGCGTGCCAGAATTAATCCAATCACAGAGTTAAAAATGTGGCGGCAGGGTTTTCCATCAATCACCTCTCACACTTCTTGTTCTGGTAAATTGGCATTTTCTAAAAACAGAATTGAAGTGGAAATTACATTTTTTAAAGCTAATCGCTGAGATTTTTTTTGCAGACCAATTAGGCTTTTTTAACCCACTAGTCTGGCTTTTTTTCTTTTTTTTTTTGATTAATCTGATTTCAAGAAGCCAGTCATTGGTGGTATAGGAGATGGATGGATAGACTGATTTCAAAATTTAAAGACCTATAATGTGTTTTTACAATGCCACAAATGGCTGTGAGGGTTGATTGCTGATTGCAGTTAATATCAGGAAACAGACTATTTCAATCCATTTTGCTCATTCCTCAGGCCTGATTATACTCCGATGCCTCCGGTCCATCTCTGCCTGCTTCTACTCTCATGAACTCCACCGTTCTCTGTCCTACTTACTCTCTGTTTTGAGCTCAGTTCACTCAGTTCATAAAAAGACACATACCCACCAACTCACCCAAAGTTACAACCAGCCAGCTTTTATAGTTTTGGTTTTATGTGCTCAGTATTTGAAATACGATCTCAATTTTCTGCTGCCAACCCAAAACAAGAGCGCTGGATAGGATTTTACATGTTTGTTCCTCTTAAAAATTCAAAAGCAACAGATGTGCACATGCACACGTTCACACACGCATGCACACACACATGCACATTATCAAAAAGAGCAATACATTTCTTTAGAGACTTGCGCCAGAGCTATGCATGAGTTAAATTCCTCTTCACTCTTTCTGTGGAGGAGGACATGTAAACAGTCCCCACCTGCTCCTGTTTCTCGCACAAGTCATGAACCCAAAAAAAAGGCTTTTATCAGTATCCTCATACTTCCTGTACCTCTTTGCAGTCAGTTTTTAATGTTGTGTCATGGCGATTAAGGATTTCCAGTCTTTGTAGAGGGCATCCCAAATTAATCACAGTCCAAAAATGTACTGAATTCATTTTTGTTGTTTTATGTGACAAAGGATGGCTTGGGGAAATCAGCACTTTTGTATCAAATACATATATATGAAGTCACTGAAATTTTAGATTAAACATAAAGAAATTTGGAAATTTATGTCTGAAAACTGTGGGACCAAAAAGAAAAACAGTTTTTGTGTTTTCACTGGTCTCACAAGACCATGAAGCGCTACACAATGGTGCATCCAAACTATGTTGAGATGTGTTTTTCTTGCTTTTATTGACATATTTACCATTATTGCAAGCCTTTCTATTGTCCTCCAAGTGAAAGGAAATTCACTTGGAGAAGAAAAAGGAAATTCCAATAAAACAGATAAACCAGTTTGGGCTTTTACAAAAGCTTTTCAAAAGTTAAAGACGACATACAACATAAGATTTTAAACATACATGCACATACACACACGCACACGCGCACGCGCGCGCGCGCACACACACACACACACACACACACACACACACACACACACACACACACACACACACACACACACATACATAGGAGCGGCAGCTTGGTCACCGTTCAAGCACAAACCAGCATGAAGAGACGGAGACAGAACCAGAGTCCGAAATGTTCAGTCTGATCTGATGAGACTAAAACACCTTCAGTCAGGAGCAACGAATCAGGAAACGTCTTTTGATTGACAGACTGTCCATTTCTGAGAACCAAGAGAGGAAGATCCCATTTACACGACGATGATTCAGGTGAAAACGCAAAGTTTTAGCTTATTTGTTTCAGGAAAGTTTGATGTTTACACAAGCGCTGAAAAGGACGTGGTTAGCCGTTAGCACCTCCGCACAAACGTTGCCACAAAGTGTTGCTTTTCCTCGTTCCCATGGAGACAGACTGTTTTCGAGAAGTTCCACTTTGGGAGCAGCTGTCAACAAGGTGCGTTGCACCGTTGTGGAGAGTCTTGCGTTTTCACTTGAAAATGTTTTTGGTGTAAACGGGGTCTGAAACCGACGTGAGGCCGGAGTTCTAGTCAGGGGTGACTGGATTCTAGACTCTTCCAGCAGGTATTTACTGACTGACCAGCTTATGGATTTATTTTATTTTATTCTTTTTATTTTCAATAAAACAGACGTGTGTCTTCATAGTGGAGAATGTGGATCTTGATCAGCTGATCGGTGGCTCCATCAGGTCAGGGGTCAGAACCGGGACTCCACTGGATCAGCAAGAACCGTCACAGCTGTAGACTGAATCGGTTAGAGGGAGAAAGATTTTCTTCAATTTGATAGCAGCTCTTGAAAGACAACAGTTTTAATGACAATAAGAAGCAAAATAAACTGAAAAAAAGTACAAACAGCAGCAGAAATTTCCTAAAAGGGAAAGCTTGGAGGTTTTTAAAGGTTGCTGATGCATTACTTACTGTGGCTTTCAATGCTAATGTTATTTTCAGTTACTCTTCACTGGAGACAATCTGGTCTAAAGATTTGCACATATAAAAAAAAAACAGGTCCAAAGCTAATATTTGAGGCGCAGATGTGGCAGCTGATCTACTGATAGGAAGCTGTGCTCAGAAAAATCCACCATCGATTACTGGGCGGACTGAGATTTACAATGTCTGAATATGTCTGTGTTGCTTACTGCTGCATCTGTTTTTCAACATGTTTAATATTCATCTCAGGTCGTGATTGGAAATGAGAAGCAGTTCTCAATTAACTTACCTGGTTAAACAAAGTTAAAAAATGCATAACTCATAACAATATGCATTAAACTACATTTAGTAATAATTCTGTTGTTATTTTTGAGATGAAACAACTTTTCTTCGTTGCTTTTCTATCAGCAGCTACACATCTGATATTTGCTCTGATGGACTGTAGCTACACACACATTGTCACTGTAATTAATGAACGGGTGCAGGAAGCCTTTGGTTTTGTCTGTCAGACTGTACAACTCTACTGCATACGTAGAATATGAGCAACAACTCTGGACAAAATATCCTGCAGTCTTGGTCAATTTATAGAAAATTTTCTTTTTTATATACTTTATTTGCACATTTCCTCAATGCACACGCATGCAAGCATGCACACACACACACACGCAGCCATTGTGACATAAAGTCTATTCTTCTTTTCCAGTGTCACTGTTCCTTATTAAAAGACACTTTTTTTAACCTATTTGTGCCTTTTTTTTTTTTTTTGTTTAATTGAATTGTGTCTAGAAATTAGCTCTTTTTTATTGTTTTGGTGCCTGGAATGTAGCTCTCTTTTTTTTTTTCTTTTTTATCCTAAATTTGTTGTGAATTTCTTCTTCTTTCCCTCTGTCTTCTTTTTCTCCGTCCCCAGTTTCCTTTCGATTTCCAAATTTCTGTCCAGCTGAGCGAACTGGACAGAAATCAGTTCTTCTGGCTCTTCCGGCTCTTCCAGCTGCAACAGCTGAATAGTTTCCTCCACCAGGTCCACCGGCTCGACTTTTTTACCGGTTTCACCGGCTCCACCGACTTCACCGGCTCCATTGGCTCCATTGGTTCCGTAGGCTCCACCGGTTCAACGGACTCCACCGGTCAACGGTGTGGTTCAACTCTCTCGCAGTGCATGCTGGGAGTGATTGGTAGTAGGAGTGTGTGAGAGCGTGGTGTGTGCGGCGTTGTTTTTTGCGTGTATTTTCTGTTTGGGGATGAACAGCGCCGTGGTGGTCTTCCTGGACCAGGTGGAGCAGGCCAACGCTGTGGTGCAGTCGGGGACAGGTTCGTCCCGGTCCAGCCGGCTGTCCGGGTCGTCCTGTCCAACGTCTGATGGTGAGGTGGAGGGACGGGTGGAGACCGTGGTGGAGGAAGAACAGGATGGAGGAGCCTCGTAGTGATTTTAATAATGAGGCTGAGTGGAGGAGGGAATGGAATTTACTTCATGCCAATAAAGCTCTTCTCATCAGGCCAGTTGGTGTCCATTGCTGCTCAGCTGGACTCTGTGTGGCAAGTCGTCTTTCATTCCAGGCAATGGTGTGTGACTTCCTGTGTTTAACATCTCACTGAAGCACTATGACACTTAGTCAAACATTCGGCTGCTGTTACAGCTAAACGCCTTGAAGATGGACAGAAGGAGTCTGAAACACTCGGCTTGTTGGTTTTATTGAAGAAGAGAGATATGAATCGGTAGCCTTTTTTTAAGGCACCTCCAAAATGTACAACAAAAGCTGAACCATTTATTTATTCAGAATACAAAAATACACATCTCAGTGACTCCAAATAGTAATAAATAGTTAACCATACATTCTAACCATAAAAAGGCACAGAAAACAGTCACTTAGTAGTCATAACAATGATCAACCACTTTACCAAAAATCATCCAGATAGCAATACAGGTGACGACCGTAACATTATTTTCCAAATGTGAGAACACAAAACACGTCATATCATTTAACCTTAGGCAATACATTTGCAAATATTTGTTTATACCTACATATATATCCTTACAAATGAAAACTGTGCCATTGTAAAAGTAATGTAAACAAATAAAACTCACTTTTCTCCCATAGTTTCAGGACTACACGCCAGCTAGCCTGTCTTCTTAAAGATCGTTGCATGGGTTCTCCAGGGGTTCTGGAGAACCAGGCAGTTTGCAGCATTATATACAGTCCACTGAAAAGACACGGCGAGGGGGGTAGGCGGCCAAACACACCCAGACGGTTCACACACACACACACACACACACACACACACACACACACAGGCCAGGATTTCACATGTGAACAGACGACGTGGGGTCATGATCAGGAGCAAGCTGTGTGAAGCCTGCAGAGGTTTTTCACCCAGCTTTATGGTGGACAGACACCATGCAGCTGGTCAGTACAGGAAGTCCTCCAAACAAGTGGCCCCTAATCACGGCAATACCGCAACATACCGCCCGGTCCCTGGACTCGAACTTTTCCCCTGCGCGGCCCTCAGTGGTCCAGAGACGCACTGGGAAAGAGAGCGAGAGGGAGGCGTGAGGCCCATTAGGAAGCTAATGAACTGTATGCAAGAGTCTGAAAGCAGGTGAACCCGTAATCAGTCCGCAGCTCGCAGCCTGCGGGTACAATTCCCCCTCACCCGACAATTAACCCGGCGATAAATCATTCCGCAGCTGCACCGTCACATGGGGTCCATCCCCTCCTGAAAGCCCTCACCATGAGATAGGGGTCGATGAAAGAGGGGATCGCGCCCAGCGGCTGGGGTTGGGGTTACAGATGGAGCGTTTGAAGTCTGAGATGTTATGTTTGGTGTAGGAGGGAAAAAGCCCCCATGGAGAGGCTGTTTAGGGTTTAGGATGAGAGCCTCCAACAATGTTTTCGATTAGGCTTCTAATCCCTCTAATGAAGGCCAACTTTAGCGCTCAATTGTTGTGTAAACCGTCGCGCTCGTAATGCCCGCACGGCAGTGACAGAACCAGCTCCTTGTCTTTTAACGGCACAACACTTACACACACCAACAGATGTTAATCAAGTCAAGCTGACGCTGGAGGACGGTGTCGACGGCGGTGGTGTGTATTGTGTGTGAGAACATACGGATGCATGCATGCAGTTAGTTCACAGTGTGTGGAAGTGTGTCCACACACTCGCGGTATGGTGCGTGTACATTTGTTAGCATTTAATCAACGCTCCGTTGAGGGGAAATGGCGGCTCTCTAAATGTGGAAAGAGGGTGATTGTGCTTTTGTTCGGAGGAGAAAATCATTTTGCCGCTCGCAGCTGAACTACTGTAAGTGTTCACTTCTTATTTCCTGAGCGCAGCCTTGATGTGAATTTAACCGCCATCACATCTGCCTTCCCTTGTTGAGTTTCGGTGATTAGTCTCGTACATCAGTCTGATGTTTACCAAATGGATGATTTTCAATCAAATTCAGATTGTTTAGAAAGGGTTTCCTGCATTCACTCGCGAGCACTAGTTAAATTACAAAACATTAGGGGCCTTAAAGGAAGTCCTAATCAGATCCTCAAAACTCTGTAGCTTTCCAAACAAAGCTCAGTTTTACATGAATCACTTAAACATTTGTTTGGAGTCTGATTAAGGGGAGCAGACAGTAGTTGCATGGAACGGCGCTGATGCTACCAGCGCTAGAAATTTCCACTGGGGACTTCTATAGCTGAAGTAGTCAGTAGGCATACTTTAAGACAAGTTTTACGTTTCACATCAAATGTTCACAACACAGGAGGTCAAACCGAGTCTACAAACCAACAATGCTTTCATGTCAAGCAGAACAGGGTTGCATTGTGGTGTGGCGGTTCGTGCTCTCTTACCTCACTGTTTCGAGTCTGCAGGGATTTGTGTGAAGAGTTTGCATGTTATTCCAGAGCACATGTGGATCTTTTTCTACTTCAATTTCTTCTTATATACCAAAACACATGCTTATGATTGGTGATTTGAAAGAGTCAGAAGGTGTGAGTATGACTACTTTGTCTCTGTGTTTGTCCTGTGATGGACTAGAATGTCCCCTGCCTTCATGGTTATCAGCTAGGAACCACAACAAATCCATATAGACTGGAGTTTTCTTTTCACAATCAGTTGGTGCAGTATTATGTGAAGACCCAAAAAGAGAGAGATTTATGTAAACGAATCTGAATATTTCCTATCAACTAGAATTGTGGTGACATGTCAGATAATATACGAGTACATTTATGTTCGCACCTGGTTTCTGTTGTTTCAGCTTTTCAAAACATTCAAGCAGACGTCTCGCTTTTTCACCTGACTTTTATATGCTTTTTAAATTACCATAAATCATTTGAATTCTTTTAAAAGCAAAAGAGTTAAAAAAAAAATTGTATAAATGTATAAATATACCTGTGATGGTATGCTGTTTTATTACACAGAGGAAGAGAAAAATATGTCTTCAACACATACACACACACGGCCAGCCGGAGAGACGGTGAGGCCCGTCTCTCTAATTATGCTATTCCAGGAGCCATAATGATCACTCTCTCCCTGGTTCACTCTCACTCTATAAAAACCCTCCAGCGCACATCTCTAGCACGACGTTCCCCATCGCCCATCCGCTGAGGGCCAACGCTCCGCCGCAGCGACTGGTGCCAAGCCGCAACTGTCCTCCCCACATCCTCTCACCTCGCTCCCCCTCCTCCTGCCACCCAGAGCTTCCCTTCAGCAGAACCCACAGTCTATACAAACAAAATCGCCTGGCAACGGACTCTTCCTCCTGCGCGCTGTAGGTCACTAAGCCCGCCCTGATCACGCTCAGAATCGATGAAAAAAGGACGAAGAGAGGAATTCAAAACAAAAGGGGTGCCGCTGACAGATGCAGCATTTTGCTGTTGCTCGGAAACAAAAGTGTTTTTATTTTCTTCACTGACCCCGGCGTGAGTGGAATCGAAGGTTACGTAAGATTAAAGGTGCCAGTCATGGGTGTTCGCCGTGGCAGCAGGAGCTGCTGATAACCTGTCAGCGTGGAGAGGTGTGTGGCTTCACTCAGGCACACATCGGTAACACAGTCCAAATATCATAATTCAAAGTAATAGATGCACTTATTCCTCTCTTAAGAGGAAACTGGACTTGATTGAGGCTTTGAAGACATTTCGGCCTTTTTCTGGTTTTGAAGTTACTCACACTACTCAAGCCAGGATGCAGGGACACTGAGACAAACTCATGAGAAGTCATCGCTCTCACTTCTGGGAGTAAATAGCTCTGAAAGTTGGAGTGAAGAGAAACAAAACGGTGCATCAGTTTGATTTGTTCAGTCTTCCACAAGTGCTGACTTGCACTGTTTCAGCCACCAACCATTTGAAGTTTCACTTCGATTTGAATTACCTAACTCTGAAAAAAATGTGGTATTTTGTAATGTAGAGCAATGAGCAGGATCACTTAAAAAACAAAAACCAAAACAACTCAGTACTTTATGTGCTTCTGCTGCATTTTTGTTTTGTGATGCAGTTTGTTTAAATATTTCTCTGAGTGTAAAAAGAGAAAAACATCAAACTCTTGGACCGCATGGGAAGTCGAACTCACCACAGTTTATTTCAACACATAATTTCCTGTCAGTGTAATGCGCCATTGATAGTGGAGGCGAGATTATGTAACCTACACAATTGAGAGATTCTCTACAGTTTTTCTTTTTGTTTGGACACGAATAGAAATCTTTTGATCTTTATTGAATGTGAGTTGCTGGAAGAGAAGTCCTGAACCGCTCATCGAGGTAACGCAGGTATGTCTGCGTCACGCTTATGTGGTGCGTCACGTCTTCTCAGCTCTGCCTCAGAGCGACTCCCGTGTCAGGGGTCCTGTTTGGTGTTGAATTCACGGAGGCCCCGAAGATTAGGCCTGGTTTTTGTTTACAGTTGGCCGGGTCAGGGGGTCGAGTGCTACGGTGGCACCCTCAGAACAGGAGCTCTCAGTGGACAAGTGCTTCTCACTGCCGGGGCTGTTGAATAAGCCGTGACAGGGCCTGTAATCAGCAGGCATATATGAGACGTGTTCGAGACGAGCTGGTAGACAGTCGACCGCCCGCCCCCCCCGATACGTAACCGACCTGGGGTCACACAGACATCCAACACGCACGGAACCTGGCTGGCTGGTTATGACTGCGGTGTCAGTGGGAAAGGACAGAGTTAAAAATAGGATGCGGTGATGCTGGTATCTCATAATGACATCCTGGCTCGAGACCCGCGCGCTGTTTACTTCTCCACACGCCTGACATCAGCGTGGGGGAAATTTCTGAGGGAAAGAAAAGAGCGCAAAGCAGAGCCGGCTGAGAGGTATTTAGGGCTAAGTGTGGGGTAGCTTTTGACTGCATTCTTTTTTCTTAAACTGAGGACGCGATGTACCAGCAGCATCGTTAGCCACACCCTACTGATGGAAATCTTATAGGAGAAACAACAGCTGCACTTTCTCCCGTACCTGTAACCCCCTCCTCCATTTAGACTGACAAGAGGAGCACACAGGTGGCAAATATCTGTCTTATTTGATTCAGAAACATCCCTCCATCAATCCTCTCTTCTACAGGGCGCAAACGTGCACAGCTCTCCTTACATTCTCCTTACAGTAATAGCTTCACTGATAAATCAATTCAATCTCTCACGTCTGTAAAGCAGGAGTTGAACCGTCCTCGCATCCCTGCGATTGTTTGCATTCATCTTGTCTGTTTTGATGACCTTTGGCCGGACGTGGACAGAGGTCAGCAGGTTTGTAGACAGGTTGGGAGCTGCTTATATAACCCCACAGCTGCTGTTTGAGGTGACTGCTTATGCGCCGGCCTGTGAGATAGAGGCTGAAAGATCGGAGCGGAGGTGTGAAAATGTCTGAGCGGTCGACACCCGGAGACATACGCATGAAGAATGTGCGAGAAGGTTGAGAAAACAAAATGCCTGTTGTGACTAAGACTCTCTTGGACTGTGTGCGTGCAAGTGTCCCTCCGAGACGTGAACGCTTACGTTTGGATGTGAGTGTGCGTGTTGATGTGTGCGGCTCCCCGACAGTCTCACCCTGTCATTACCACCTTTGACTGCTGATTACCGGCACTGCATGGCCCGTGGAGCTGCACCTGGGGAAGCTGCTCACACCTGTCCCGACTCCGCTCAGGTCTTTAACTGATTTAAGGCCTCCCGTCTGCTCCGCTGTCCAGGTTGAACTCAACAGACTACTCATTTCCACGTTTTATAATGTTTTTACACATGTGAATCAGCTTGTAAGAATGCTTCACCCCAGTCTAGGGGGGGGGGCGGGGGGGGGGTTATGTAATGGCACAGAAGTAACATGTAATAGCTCCTGCTGCAGAGGACCCACACCTGTCAGGACATGCTTCTGTAGGACAACGCATTTCTATTCCTGTGTCTATGTACGAGTAATGGACGAGATAACCATCATCGCCTCCAATCCAACCTTCTGAGCGCAACGGATTGAGGTTGATGTTGTATGATTACCTGTTCTAATGCTGATTGTGTGATAAGTTATGCAATCACCTCTCAGTCATCAAATAAATGCAGTATAACCTGCAGAATGAATGTATTTTGATGGATGATCAGGGAATGATGGGATTCAAACCCGCAACCTCCAGATGGAAAGATGGACTGCCCTATCCGCTTATCCACAGCCACAACCACAGCAATGGAAAAAGTTACAGCTCAATGCTCTCTGTAGCACTCTTCATTTTTACAAGGAACACTCTAAGTGTTTGTTACTGAATCAGACCAAAAGCAAACAGGGAGTCTCCACCTGGAACAGCAGTGATGCTGATCGGACTCAGTCCACTTAAATGACGTTACATGCAGTGGTCCTCACACAGGATGTAACTCGTTGGAAGAATTGTGCAATCATCAGAAAGTTTAAAAAGTTTTAAATACATTGATTATGAGAAGTATTTGAAAAACACTAAGTGAAGGTTATTTGTTTAAACACGATTTTCCTCAATGCAATCCTAATGATTGTTGTGAATGCTGAACGAAAACAGAGAGTGTAAAAATATGCTGCAGGCCAGGATTTTGACATCTGAAAGCAGCAGCCGACATTAGTCACTTTACAGCAGTCAAAAAGACGGCGGTCTTCTGTCTTCTCCTGACATCTAAAAGTAGTGCTTGTCAGTCGTCCTTTTTGACATACTGTTGAAAAAGGTTAGGGGTCAATCTCATAAGAGGATACTTTTCAAGTCTGCACCTCCGTGTTGCTGAACAGTGGATGCTGCCTGAGGCTCCTGTTTGAAAGGTTAAACAGCCGTCGTCTTTTTCCTCTTGACTTCTGTCTGTGTTTTCCTTCTGCCGAGCTGATTAGAGTTCAGTTGGCAAGAGGGCGTAAATCATCGGCCTCCGCTCTTATCTGTTTGGCGCTCAAACGCAGCTTCCAGAATTTCCCTTCAGCTCGTGTCTTTTCGTCTTCATTCAGAGTTTCTGTGACGTCCGAGTCTCGGGCAGCAACACAGGGTTGATTTATGTCCCCTTCTGCAGAGACAAAGGCACTACAGAGACCGCGAGGTGAAAGGCTGCTCCCTGTACATGCACAGAGGTATGCGGACGCCACGGCCCCTCGCAGCCCCCGCCGCTTGGTTAGTCCGACTCGCCAAAAATGCCTGCTTCATATATCAACCGAGCACCTTCTTGAAAGTAGGTCAATAAAAGAGAGTTTGGACTGCAGTTCTCAGAACGTAAAAAAAAAGGACAAAGTCTCAGAGGTAGTTGAATGTGTAATGTGCCAGTGAGCGTGACCCGGTTCACTGTGGCAGTAAAGTTTCTAGGCCACCCTTTCCACGAAGCGGGAAGGACACTTCTCTCGTCAGTATCTGTTGTTTTGCGCGTGTGAAATTTAATACAGAAGCAGAAAAGTAGATTTGTATCGTAACAGTTTATTGAAGTGCATATTTTAGAACTCGATATTTCAGGTTTGCAATTAAGAAACTGAAGCAGTTTTTGCAGTGGCTCAATCTCCAAAATAAACACAGTCTCAAATAAAAATAGAACCTCACAGTAACATCATTGTGTGTGCATGTGTGTGTGCGTGTGTGTGTGTGTGTGTGTGTGTGTGTGTGTGTGTGTGTGTAGCAGGTAATCGACCCAATGACAGGACGAGGGAGCTAATACAGTCGGGTATATCGAGGGCTTCTGTCTATTTATTCAGGACTAAAAGATGTATTTCTGTGCTCAGGTATGTGAAAGACTACACCACAGCTTATATGTTCCTAAAAGAGATTTCTTTTCCACGTACTTGTCCCTGGTACGGGGTGTTCTGCTTTGCCCAACACCGGCTGGAATCCAAAACAATCCACCTCTGAGATGTTTGAGACGAGGATGGATTTCAGGCACATGATATGTTAATAACTGCAGCGAGAATTGACACACTTATGACTTCTTTCCTGAGCAATTTGACTTGGTTTCAAATTTTGAGGCAAAAAAACATGGATCCGACTTCACTCCTGAGTCTGATATTTCATTATCATTCATCCTGGGAGCCATCTGCAGGACGGGACGATCTGGTCATTGCATCCCTCCCTTCTGGTGAATTATTTTTGATCGCAGGGGCGATACAATCTCTCTCACGTGGTTTTTAAAGATACCACCAGCAAACTAGAAAAAACACATCTGATAATTGCATTTTTAAACCCGACTGAAGCAGGACTGTTAGTGCTTATGCATATGGAGAAAGTCAGGTTATTTACTCTTATATTCCACACTGGACATATATAAATGTCTGTAATTGCCATGTATGTTACAGCTATGGCTTTTCACTGTGTGTTATTTCACATTTTAATTTGATTCTTTCTTTGCTACATTTTCATTCCGCTTTGTGAAAGAAATATGTGATGGGTTTCAAATTTCACCTTTTTTATCTGACTCCTTCATTGTTTCTTGTAAATAATCTGAGAACATGAAGCATTCTGGGAAAGGAGGAACGTCCTCTTCACCTGTGGTTTCTTCAGAAATGGATCCCTGCCGTCATCTGTTCTGAAATTAAAGGTTTGACAGTGGAGTATTGAATTACCATCCAATTTAAAAGTTGACCCAAAGTGAGTTAAGTTTAAGTTTTGGGGGAATATTGTGAATAATTGTATTGAAAGAAGAAAAAAATAAGTGTCTCACAAATTCTAAACCCATTCAGCTCATCATATTTGATAAGGAGCCATAAACAGAGCCTACTTGCCTTGATTGGTCAGTTCTCAAAAAAGAGTGAAGCCACTGACCTACACAGCTGGAGTCTTGAGACATCACGGGCAGCACAGTGAGGGGGGATTTCTAAATGCACACGAACAGGAAAGATCCAGGCCAGCAGGGCTGAGAGCGACCCTGCTGACTCTGTTTCATATAGCCAAGTTCAAAGCCGTGCAGCCTCTCTGGAGAGAGGCATGCACCGTGAGCTCTCGCATGTCTGGAAGTCCACAGGATCAGATGCCTCGGAAGAGAGGAATTAAAAACAAAAAAATGAAAGGATGAAAGAGAGAAGGACGTTGGAACGTCACAGGGAAGCTGAGACACATGTAGACATCACACACGCAGACACACTTCCACTCATGCATTCCTGCTAAATGAAGGCCGAGCAGGAGCGTTGGTCTCACACAGGGAGAGCCGTCAATCTGGTGTTCCTTGGCAGCACTTTGAAAGAAGCATGAGTCTGGATGGATCTGCTTCTACTAAAATAAGAAATAGATCGGATTACATTGCCACCCCCTTTCCCTTCTGGCTGCGTTTGGTGAGTCAGCCTCGCATAATAACATTCAGTGGAACTAATTCAATAACGGCAGAGGGAGAGAAAAGGACCAAAAATGACAAGGAGAGGAAGCTGCAGATGAACATGACTAAAACCTCCAATAAGGTGTAGAAGATGTTCATTAATTTCACTCTTTCCCACACTTGCAGCTTGTTGTTTCAGTATCAGTCTGATGTGTGCCTGGAGAAGATAAGAAACGGCTGATAAGATGGAAAAATGAAAAGATGAAGCAGATGCTTAGTTTTGAAAACACACATCATCTTCCATCTGGGCCTCATTGAACAGCGAAACCCGAGCGTCTTCCCAGTTATGCAACTCAGTTAAAACCAGCTTGGACCTCCTCATCGGAGAATCACCAACATCTTTGTGCGTGAGGCATGATCATCCAGGGGGTCACGCTTTTGGAGGAGGACTGAGAGATTCGGTGTCTCGGTTTGCTGTGTCTGTAAGTCGAGGGTTTAGAGCGTGTGGACGTGGGTGCAAGGTCTTAAAACCCGGGTCAAGGGTCGATGTTTATGAGCCGGGGAGCATTTAGTGTTAAGAGACTGTCTCTGAGTCGGGATTCGTGCGCACGGGAAGCGTCGCGAGAGGTAGTTGTGTTTCTGGGATCTGAAATGAGTTCTTCCTTAGCGGCGGTTGGTTTATTGTTCCAGCGAAAGGGGAGAGGATTGATGCCTATAGGTAGCAGGGGAGAGAGCTGTGTGCGGCCAGAGTGTCTGGAATGCATTACACATTCGTCTCCCAGTCGAAAAATACCTCACCTCACAACATCGCGCTCCCCATGTGGTCCAGGCTCGCTACACGGGACTCATGTTACAGCGGGATCAAGGAATCGCACGCTAACAGGCAGTGGAACCACCGGCGCGCAGGTCGGATCTCAGAAGAGTTCAAACGGTTGGAGATACTGGCGGGGTCGCTGTCATCTTGTTTCCTTTGACTTTTACATCCTCCCAGTGACAGAAAGCTCCTGTGCTGCTCCTGAGCAAACACACAAATTTTTTAGCACAGTTTTAACTCAACAAATAGATATAATCACGAAAGCTACTTTAGATTTGAATCCAATTTATTGTTGTGTGATGAACCGTTTGATTCTGAAACAGAAACAAGGCATGTTGGCAGCTGAACAGTGTATTCATTTAGCCTCAGCAGTGTGTGGAGGAACCGTCCACAGCCACAGCGCTCTGGCACCTCCTCCTCATGGTGGTCACCAGCCTGGTCACACACTGCTGACGGATGGAGCTGTGTTGATCGGCCTGGCACAAACGGAACGTAACAACTCATTCCCCAAGCTGCGGTCAGGATTGCCGGCAGGCCATCGACCGGTACGTTCTCTGATAAACCCCATTTGGTGAGCTCTGCCATCCTGGGGATTAGAGAATGATTGGAAAAGATTTGGCTAATTTGTCAACGTACATTTAGTTTTTCTGGACATCCTCAAAGATGTAGTGTCACTAGAAGATGGAAATAAACAGGCTTTGTAGATTTCCAGAACAAATTCCCTTCCATTAATCACATTTTAATTGTTTTGGAATCACATTGGATGTTCAGAACATTTGCACACTGCTTGTTGTTTAAGGCTCTTCAACACACAACCTCAGTAATACGCTGACGGCAGAAGTCTCCACTCACAGGCCACAAAACAAATCTACCTTTTATTTTTAGACCTCATTGACGTCACCCTGCTCATTATGTTAAACCGTACAAGATGCTTCAATCAGTTGCTATTACTTTCTAGAGCTGAATTAACTCCTCAGCAAACAAGTAAAAAAAGAGAATCATCTCTTTGCTCCTTCATGCAATGTGTTCCAGGGTTCTTGTGAAATGTTAGTCTAAGAGATACAACAATTAAAAGTGAAGTAGGTACATTTTGAGTACATTTAACTTTGGAGAAGATCAAGCTGAGGTTTTTTCTCCTCACATAGTTTTTATGTCGTCATTAAAGCTGAATTGCGTCTACAGGTCAATAATCAACATGAATGAATTTACTCTGTTCCATTCATCATTATTTTGTTTTAATGGGCCACATAACGAAAACTCTCTCTCTGTTTTTTAAAGGACTGGATATTCTTAAAAAAACAGTTTAGAAATAAACTATGACTGAAGGGGCATCAATAATATTCCAGATTAAGTTGCACACAGCCTTGTTGGCTCTGAATTAAGACAGACCAGTAAATTGTATGTCATTATCTGCAGTACAACAAGTTCTGAAAGTGTTCACATTTAGAGTAGCTCTTAAACCGAAAACTATGATGAATGACCCGATATTTCTTTATAAAAACAGTGAAATATGAACTCTCTTCCTACAGTCTTTTTCTTCAGGCTCTTGCTTGTCAAACAGCACAGTTTCTTTACTCGCCATGTTTTCACAAACCCACCCTTACAATAAGGATTTGACATTAATGTAATTTTGCTTGCAAAACGGAGCAAATTGACTTTGCAGCATTTTGCTGCAACCGTCTTTTCAGATTGTGTTTTTTTGTGTTATGTCTGATAATGTTAATAAATATGGTTTTGGGTGAAAACATGAAGAATTGTTGATGCTTTTATGAAAAACTTGTGGTTATTGCGTATTTTCCAATTTTTACACTTTGTACATCACCGAAGAAACAAGATTTCATCCTATGATGGGCTGGTTTGAGAGCTCAGGCCACATGTTTGATATCTCGGGGTTACTGACATTTGCAAGGCAATGCAATATCGATGTGTTGTGAATTTGAGTGTTTTTTGCATAAAACTGAGTCATACTGACATGTCTGATCACCTACCATATGAATTTAAAAAAAACTCCTGTATGTCAAATCCCACAATAATAACATGCATTTGCTGCTGTCAGTGTGCCTCCATAAAAATGTCTGCGCAGATGGCACGAGTCTGCAAAAAGCGTTTTGGATAAAAAGCAGAACAGTGTTTCAGATTTATCTGTACTCATATCTCGCAGTGCTCTTCCACATGCAGCCTTTGTATAAGTTTGAGTGCACGTGGTTTGAGACAGACCAGTGCAGAGCAGCAGCTGCATGCCAGCTGTGAACAACTTCTTGATAAGGGAAAGAGGATGTTTTAAAAAGCTACCTGGCCATAGGCAATCTTCATCTCCCCTGGCATTTCTGGAATCCCTTTGTACATGAGCACTTCATCTCAAGCCAATAAAGCGACTCTATTGCCTCCTTTTTGCCTTTCCGAATGGATTTTGAAGCAGCGCATCTGAAGCTCAAAGCACTGGCGAAATTCTACATCATGCAATAGTTGTCGCTGTCAGTTCCACTTTTTGCACGTGCTGTCTGCAATACGACGTTTGTCTGGGTCTCATCATGCCTCGTGGCGAATATCCCCAAAGCTTAACATAAAGAATATGCCTTCTTTCTCCTTCACACATGCACACATGCGTGCGCCCACATACTGCAGACTGAGCCCCATCTGCGTAATGTATGGACTCGTTCTAATCCAAACACCCTCTCAGTGGTTCAGTCAATGCTCGCACTGAGTGCCAATCCATTCTTCAAAACATGATCTGAAGGCTTTGCACTCGCACACAAACACACACACGCACGCACGCACGCACGCTCAGAGGCACGGGCACACTATAACCACAGCTACGAATGCAGCTGCACATTCTCCACGTCAAAGGAGGTCTCAAATGAATCGGTCAATTGTTTGTAATCATGAGATCTATATTTTCCCTGAAGCGCCAGCAATCTGGCTCACATTAGGCTGTCCAGGAGTGGAAAGAGTCCTGAGCGCAGAAGGACAAACCTTAGGAGTAGAATGGACTGACTGCCCCGTCCACATGTTGCCTGGAAGTCTGTCAAACAAAAGACAAAAGGCCTTTCTGTTGTCTTCTGAACCACAGGCCCCCCTGCCCCCCCCTCTTGGACTGACCATGCCATGTTCGAGAGGCTCTCTGAAGAGCATCCAGATGTCCGAGGACTCCAGTCCGAGGAGCCCACCATCAGCTGTGGGCATCGGGTTATTACTGCTCAGCTTTGGAAATAATTGCTCTGTTATTAGAGCTACAGGCTTTTTTTTGGGTTGTGGGGGGGGGGGGGGGGGGGGGGGGGGGGGGGGGGGGGGCTTCAGTAGAAGTCCGTTTCTTTGCCACAATAGAGCAGAGTGTGCGTGAGACTGGGGGGCTGCAGACTACATCAAACGAACAGTGGTGGTCTTTCAGGCCTGGAACTTTACAAGTCACAAATGGGAAATTTAAAAGTCAACAGCAGGTGAAGCACTTTGGTGAATGATTGGGGGGGGGGGGGGAACTCATCAGAAAAAATATAAATAATATATATTGTTCAATTTTTACAAGTTTGCAACAATACCAGTGGAAGTCCACTGAAACTCTACATAACATCCATCCCCATGGTGTCACCAGCCCGGACCTCCTGCACTCCTTCACAGTGTCATGTTGTGGGACATGTCTTAGCGGGGAGCCCATTGAGATTTCTAACAGGCCTTTAATTGGTTTTAATTGCTGCAGTGTTGTGGCTAAATGAGCCGTGCCTTCAGCCGCACTCTGCGCTCAGCAGCAGTGAGATCTGGAACCCTATCAGGCACATTTACATTTCAGACTATGCTATCGAGAAAACTGGGCATGCCAGAGCTCAAGCTGCGCGCGGATTTGTGCAGCAGGGGTGATGAACATTTGTTGCTCAACATTAGCACATGTTCAACAGCGATTGCTTGATCCGGTTAAGTGCCGCATGAAATCTGATATCGATCACAGCCCGCAGGGTAATATTGCAAAAATATGATGTTCTTCAGGTGATTTTTCTTTTTGCAAAAGTACATCGACTTGGATGTCAGGACTGTTTGGAGCATGATCCATATTGCATCTCCCCAGCTGGACCTCCTATTTTGATATATCATTGCTGATGACTGATGGGATTCCATAAGTAATAAAAAGCATAAGGCTTTTCAAGCTAGTTTTAATTGAATCATGCAGCAAGCAATAAAAACTGTATATAAAGCATGCATATAGAGAATGAATCCGTCATGTTATTTTATCATTTTGATTCATTTCCATGACTTTCATTTCCAGACTCTACAGATTTAGTTCTTTATATGTGCCATTTTTGTGCATTGCAGACTATCATAAAAATGTTTCTGCAAAATATTTCAACATATCTCTGGAAAGGAAGGAAAGTTTCAGATATTTGTGGTTCAGGCGATGTACCCTTATGATCCAGGTGAGCCCGTGACAATGGCTCCGGCTCTGTGATTATGTGACATTAGAGCATAAGAAAGGAATGTCTCGACTGCTACTGGCTTCATTACTGTGATAAAAGGCTTAGAAGTTCGTCTTCCCCTACGGATGATTTATAACAACAGTAAACTTTTAAGATCATCTGAATGGATTTTTTTCTTGTTCTTTGGTTTATGACTCAATACATCAAAAGCTGGGTGGTGGTGATAATGATTTTGTAATCTAGCTCTCCCTGCTTTACAACTGAAATACTCGCAAAGTTTGATACTGTGAAAAATCTCTCAAGATGATGATTCCAAAATATAATTTGGAAGTCTCAACTTCAGGAGTTGAGACTTCAAAAGTAAGTAAAAACGGGTATAAGCACAGTTTAAATATTGTTATACTAGTAGGAAACTTTAGTTTGTACATTTCAATAACTCATAGCTCAGCCTTAGTGTTGTCTGTGGGGATAAAGCTTAAGAATAAAGTGTTTTTATTGATCAAAAATGGCAAAATGTGAAAAATACTTCTACACTATACTTATACACTCTATATCTATACTTTACAGCTTCAATGGACTTATTCTTTCATCCTGTTTTCTAAGTAACTGTGATGTCTGTTTTATTTTGCTTGTTTTCCCAAAAGACACACTCCACTAGTGATGAAGCCGTTTGCTTGAAAGCTGTTCGATGCCATTGTTTATAGCCAGTACTGCAAAAATATACAGTGAACATTTTCTCATTTTGCAGTACTGAAAGAACACATATAACCTGTGTTTGGAAAGTATGTGTATTTTTCTAAAGCATGTCTCCAATATCTGTTTGGCTCCACAGAGCCTTTGTTTGGCTGAAGCTTTAACCTGCACGTTGGAAAGATTTCCTGACCAAAACACATGTGGCAATGTCATGCCAGAGTCACTAATAGGATGTACAGTTACAATCTGATGTTGTGTTTGCAGGTTAGAAAGCAGAATCCACAAACATTAACAAATACATTACATTCAGTCAATATTTAAATAAACCCACCAAGTCTGTTCGGACCAGCTTATGGCAGTGGGAGAACAAGAGACCGACTGCTCCAAGAGTCACAAGCATGATTGGACTGCTGCTTTGACCACAGAAGTCAACAAAATCCTCACCGCAGATTCGTCTCTCCCCTCTCTTCACCTTGTGCGGTATCAGCCCATCTCAACCAGCATAAATCTCTCCGTCCCACCTTCTCATTCCCAGCTGCCCAGGTATCACTCAACACAACCCGGCTTTATCCCCCACCTTCAATTTGGCTTTATTGCCAACCTGGAATGCCTGGTATGTCCAGAGGCACACCCAGCTTCTCCATCCACACACACACACACACACACACACACACACACACTCAATCAACAATGCAATCACATGCCCCGACTTGCGATTATGGTTTTCCACAGCAAAGCACATCTTCCACTGGCAGCCTTGGCACCGACACCCGCAGACATGGTCAGACTGGGTTCAACCAAACCTCAGTGGAGAGGCCGTCGCTCCGGGGCCCTGTCTGCACGTCTGTCACCGCGAGCAGGTGGTGCCTGCGAGCTGAGTTACAGTCTGAGATTTCACCTCCGCCCGCCCCACCCCTGAACTCGCCCGGAGACCTCTCCTTTGTGTCGGGTGGCACCGGAGGAGTCATGTTGCCCGTTCTGAAATATTCATGCAGCGCCAGTCCCGATGAAAAGACACATTCTTCTCGCTCCCACCTTTTCTGCTGAGGAAGTGTTGAAGTGGGGCTGCCATGGGGCAGAAACAGATCCCCGCTCGAGATGCTGGGAAAGTGTGTCAGTATATGAGAGTCAAGTATCCCAAAGAGAGGGAATTTGAGTGGGTGCATACCTTTCAGATGCACTAGACCCTCACGCTGACACACACACACACCGCACACACGGTGCAAAACGTGCACTCACGTGCACATGCATTAATGCTTTGCGAACCGCAAATGATGGATGATGTGCATGAAATTCTCCTACACTTAGCAGACCTTTACCTCCCCTACATCACCCCACAGTGGGAATAGGTGGAGGTCGTCTTACATTTTAGCAGTCTCATGGGAAGTGTAAAAAATTTAGAAAAAAAAAAAAAAATCCTACAACATGTGGTCCACAACCCACATGACTCTACTCGGAAGTTTACTGTCCTAATAATAAGGCTAAACAAAAGCCAAGTCAAATAAAAGGCTTTGGCCCTCCTTCTGTTTTGAAAGACAAACAAAGCTCGCAGGCTTGCCCTCGTCTGTTGATTGTTCAGGGAACGGAGGGTAAACATAGCGTAAAACTCAGAAGATCTAGCGCAGAAATCTGGTAAGTATTTACATGTACTCTCCTCTCACATGTAGACAAATGATTCTGGACATATGAGAGAGTTCACTTTGGGACTGTTGCACTTTGCGGTTCATAACACAATCAGGATGTAGAGGTCAGGACTCGATGACTTTAATGGTAAATTTCAAGCAAAGTGGATGAATGACCTTCAAAAGGAGAAAAGACAGAAATGAAAGAAATTCACGATGATAGATGGTGAAGGGGAGGAAACTCATTCCAAGCTGGAAGCTAATGGGATCCTGGAAGCAGTATCAGATTGATCTTTGAGGAAATGTTGGAAGATAATTATATTAACAAAGTTTCGGTCCACATTCACTCGTCGCCACAAAAATGTGCGTAAGCAGATACTTTCCCCGTTGCTTCGTTTGAGCCCATTTTGAGTGTTTGTTAGTACATGTGTGCATTCCTGTGCGTGTAGACGGGTGTCCTCATGGCACCTCGGCTGCTCTGGGAGGTGCTCTCTGCGCTCGCGTTGCTCTCTGTGCACCGTTGACTCTGAAAAGCGCCACTTCAGTGGAATAAAGCTAGCCTGTCATTAGCGAGCATGGCATGGGCATACTGTTTAACCATTAGAGAGGAGCGGAGCTGCAGCACCGAGCTCTTCCAAGAACAGCACCGCCGTGCCACGACGACAGAGAAGGAGGAAAATCGCTCGCTGCAGCGAACGACACAGTGTGTGTGCACGAGTGTGACAGATTTCACCCTCGTTTTGCTTTAATATGGCAAGTTTGACGCTTGCCTAACACACACACACACACACACACACACACACACACACACACACATACAAAACGGTCAGGCAGTAATTCCTTTTTCTCAGTAAGCATCTACCCGTTTTCCCTATTTTCAAACCACACACTCCACATTGATTGACGGCCCACCAGGACCCCGGCCTCCAAAGAGCAGCCGTTCAGCATGTTTCACAGGGTTGTGGGCAACGCGGCGAATACGGACGGACGCACTTGTGACGCAGACTGGCCGGGGGAACTGTGGAGTCGGTGTCTCTGAATTACAGAGTATCAGTGGAGGCACGCTGCTGCAGCTAAACCGCCTCATTAGATGGCGGTGACTGCATTTAGCCAGCATTTCCCCTCTCACACGTCCAGAGAGGCCGCATAAGACACGCTGATTAACTGCCAGGTAAACACGTCCATCTCACAGGTCTCGGGTCGCTGCAGAGCGGACGAGACGCGATTTACTGCAACAACTGATCAGAAAACACAAAGGGCGCAGCATGATTCCCAAGGCTTAGAGGATTGCTGACATTTCTCAAAAATGAACTCCTAGTTGCAGTTTGCCATGATGTGGCTACATTACAACTACCTCCCTCTCTTTAAAAAAAAAAAATGGCTGTAACTGTCTGTGAAATCAAAAGGCAATAAAAATTATGATTAGAAGCTTTCACTTTGAATGATTAATTTGAGTAGGTAGGTTCTTATATATAGACATGCCATTGCCAAAGAAACAACTTTCTCATGACAAACACATAAGTTCTTAAGACAAACGGACATGCATGCATTGCTGTATAGCTTAACCATTTCCTCCCTTGGAAAAAGAGTTCTTGAAGTCCTTCCTTTCAGACTAACTTGGCCAAAAAAAAAAAAAAAAAAAAAAAAAAAAAAAAAAGCCAAATACCACAGCAGAAAAGCGTGCAACGGCTGGATTAATTATTGGAATATCGGCAGTAATGCAGGGCTAATTTGCTGCACACTTCATTTGGTTTTTACAACCCCTTGTCTCGTGGGGTGTTGGAACAAAGTTTACCCTTGTCTGGGGAAGTGTTTTTTTTTTTTTTTTTACTCATTTACTGATGTCTGTAGTCAGTGGTTTGACTTTACTTGAAGAAATGTGAAAACTCTGCCAAGGCCTTGCTGCTGCTGGGTGGAGGACAGAAAAAAAAAAAAAAAAAAGGAAAAATAGAAGAAAAACTGAGGGCCTTTTCTTTTTCTTTTTCTTTTTTTTTTTTTGTGTGAAGATTTTGTGTGTGTTTACTGTAAGTGCTATACCCTAAGCAGTAACCTCATTTTCACAGTGATTTTACATGCAAGTTGTTTTTATTGTCTGTACTGCTGGATGGAACACTAAATTATAATGGTATGTATTTACCACATTTGTCATGGTGCTGTTGTGTGTGTGAGTGTGTGTGTTTGTGTGTGTGTGTGTGTGTGTGTGTGTGTGTGTGCGCAGAGAGAAAATGTGCAGTTGCAATGTCAAGGTCGAGCTCCGGTCACGGACGCTGTGAAGAGAGGAGACAGAGGTGTTGGGAAAACAGCTCGGCCCTGCCGGCAGTGCGATCCACCTCTGGAGCAGCCACTCAGCTCTGCACAGGCAGCTGCAGACACCCTGTCTGGATGAACAGCTGGCCAGGATGTCTGCGAGAAAAGTAGGGAAAAAAAAGAAGAAGGTAAACACAAGATAAACAATTTCTTTAAAAATCGAGGTATGAGAACTTGGAGCAGGAAAGGGAAGGGAAGGAGTGGTTGAAAGAGGTGACAAAAAGTAGTAAAGCGGGTATCATACATCCAGAAGCTCCAGAGAGGGGCCTCTCTGTGGGAAAAGAGCGGTGGAGGGTCATAAATCTGGCGGGGCCCGGGTGTCCTGGCTGCCTGGTTCCACACTGGGTTTGTTCAGGTGGCCCTCTCCATCAGCCTCCTCCCTCTGCTGCCGCCGCCGCCGCCGCCGCCGCCTGCTCGCTGTGCTAAAAGAGCCCCGCCGAAAGAGAAATGTGTTGGAGGGAAGGAAGAGAAGCATTTCACGGTTTTATGGTTTCCTCCTCTCTGCAGGCACGGTCACAGACTGACTGACAGGAGCCCAGAGGCCCGACCTGTGAGCAGCACGGACGACAGAGAGAGTTACAGCGTTGAACTTTGTGCTGTCAGGTTCTTAAACCTTCATTGTTCGAGAGAAACGTTGTTGTGTGCACACTTTACTGCTCCTTATCCTTGCAGACATCCTGGTGCAGCACCAGAGATTTTGTTCAGGACAGTTAAAAAAAAAAAAAAAAAAAAATGCATACGTGCACATGCACATGCACGATGAACACGCACACGCCACACAGAAAGGCTGTCAAGTCCAGAAATGCACCGAGAACATTCTCTCTGTGAGGCAAAAGTGCTTTCCACCGCACACCACCATGCGGGCCCACTCTTCAGCACGTCTTCACTGAAACACTCAGCAGTCATACTCGCACAGTCAAGCTAAACACAAACTAAATTCCATCACTCGGACTAAAATTGGACAACAGACATGACTTGGACACTCCCTTTCATATTCAAATGTTTGAACTTGGTAACAAGTTCAGATTTCTGAGATGCTTCTGCTTGCCACAAAACCCAAACGACTGTAAACCTGTTATTATTTTGGACACTTTCAAGTTGCAGTTATGACCTCTGAATGTTCTCACCGTCCAATGATGCAGTTTAATTGCAACTTCACGCATGCAATCATAAATAAGTGCCTTTTGGCGTCTGCAGTTGGAACTGATTTTGTTAATATGCGTTTCCCTCTGCTCCAAGATGAATATGACCCATTTCTAGAATCATAATACAACATTATATGTCTACCAACCGGCGTGGGGATTCAAACCGGCAGCAAGCAGCCAGAAGTGGGATACGCATGAATCTAGAGGGTCTGCTGAGTTCAAGTAGGGATTTTTCAGCGCTCGCCACTGGAGCCAGAAAATGGCCCCTTCATGGCCGAGGTCCAGAGACGCTGGCCTAGTGGGCAGACTGACAGGGGGAGACGATACGGAGAACAAGAGACGAGGAGGGAACAGAAAATGGAGAAAACAGGCAAGATTCACAAACACACAAAGACTTTTTTTTACAACTGGACTTTCAGTGAACGCATTAGTGCTCGCTCACGTGTATCAAGTCACAGCTCACACACACATGCACGTATGCATGCATGCAAACATGCACACACGACTGCAGTTTTACATCCTCATAAACATGTTTCAAAGGTAGAGAAACTCCCAAAAAACATGAAACACGTCAGAAAACATGCAACACGGTGCGAGCAGAGCTCCCCATACTTTTCCACTTTGTCTCACGTGCCGGTCAGAGAGCGAGCGAGCGGGCCGTGCAGACAGGGCCCATTTTTCTCTTTTCTTGCGGCTGAAGTGTGTGACTAGGGATTTATTTTCTCAGCTCTCTGGAGGGGATTTCACTGTTTTGCTGAATTTGAAACATTTGAAGTATCCGAGGCCCTCATCCCTGTTCCACATTAGAGAAATGGCCCATTCATTTGGAGCTGTCAGAGAGCATAATGGTTCTCAGATCGGGTCCGCTCACTGCTGCTCAAACTGGGTCACACAGACACTCCGGCCCTTGATCTCATTATGTAATTTACCTATTTTGTGCGCTCATTCTCTGTAAAGGTAAGATCTTGTCTGACAAAAAAGCGATCCACAACAAGATTAGACAAATGAAATTAGACGAATGGCTTTGTGTAAGACGCAGAACATGGTTGCATGTGTGACACATTTCCTTTGTTTGTATGGACGGAGCTATTGGAGACATGGCTGACTGGGCTTTGTTCGCCTCCTGCAGTTATTTTTACTTGATGGAAATCAAAAGACCCATCTAAAACCTACAATTCTGATTTCCTAGAAACTTTTTATCTCTGTCCAAACCAAACTTTTTATATCCATCTCAAACCTCTATCCAATTAGACAAGGATTATAAATCTTGACCCCAAGACTGTGGAGCATTGACAGGGGATGATAATTTGCCAGTGTCGCTACTGTGCTGCATTACGAACATTAGCCATTGACAGCTTTTTGTTCTCTGGAAAAGTCTTAATCCGAGTGGCTATGAGCTGCACTCTTATTACTCTACCGAGGTAAAGTGGGTGTTTCAAATTGAAAATGGGACCAATTTGAAACAGACCCATTCATTTTGAGTCCGCTCTCCTAATTGAATCTGACTCCTGCGTTTTCCTCCAGCACTGGCTCACTGGCCGCTTCATTATTCAGATCAGATTCACACTGAGAAAAAGCAAAGCAAAGGCTTCATTTACGCGTTTTCTCACTCGACCGATATGTGTTTCAAAGTCATGTGAGAAACCAGGAGAGTGCAAACACACACACACACACACACACACACACACACACACACACACACACACACACACACACCAAAAAAAGACCAACAAACATTGAGGCCAGCTGCTCTTCAGTGAGGTGTACCAGTTTACAGAGGGTACATTCAAAACTGGGACAGAAACCCTCAGCCCCACGCCTGTTTCTACGCTTTTGCTCACATGTTTCTGTTTGCTCAAATGACCTCTAAAACACAGAGATGGGTCAGTCCTTGGTTAAACCAATTTGAAAAAGGGGGCACTGCTTTTTTTTAGCCTCATGGCTCCAGGGATGCAACACTTGTTTGTCAATCCAGCGCTTCAGTCAAGGCATGTCTTCATTTCTGGTAGATTAATGGGCACAAAACTCAGCTTTGGCATACATATTTCCAGAGAGGTGAGAGCTTTAATCATTCACTTTTAGTTTATCTTTAATAAAATATGATAATTATGATCTAATCGCTTGGTAATTTTTGGAGGAGATGGGTTTTATCAACCAGAGGTGTATGCCCCTCGATTAACTTTTATCAAATTCAATTGTAAGATATTTCTATTCAGCTCTGATTTTTTTTTATTACTGTTATTAAATGTCTTAAAGTGTTATCCATACGTCAAGTGAGAGTGAAAGAACCCCCTCATACATTTCTCACATTAGACGTTATCTCTTTTTTTTATTGACATAATTATTGATGCACTCTCATAAGAAGTCTCTCTTTTTTTTTTTAATCTAGCACAGGATACCATAATAACTACAAACCAAGGTCACTTTAACAGAGCTAATGCAAACCTGCAGCTTTCTCAAACGTATTCACAAATCACCCATTACAGTTTTAATGCATTCAGTCAGCCAGATGTCAGATTTTGCTGTTAACCAAAGAAAAATGTTCCAACTGTGTCTCAGCTTGACTCCAGATGTCCGTCCTCACACCTTTTATTCATATCAGCTCTGTAATCTTGTTGCAGTTTACATGAGACTTTTAATTCCTCTTTAAAGTTACCATGTAAAGTAGACAGCAGACAGAGCATATATGGCGATTTTTCTCTCTTTCACTTAAAAAAGTTTACAGCTTTGAAAAGCTCTATATTGCTATGCACCCGTTCATCCGTTCATAACAATGTGAACATTTTCAAAGCTGTTGAATCAAGGTTTTTTGTTTTTTTTTCCCAACATTTTTAATTCAAATACACATTCTCATAGGGATATATATTGTAGCATCAATGTTAATTGAGAAAGAAAGAAGAGAAAAATGGCCGGCACCATCAGGCCCCTTTCCAAGCCCCAACATTATGTGGAATTAATTCCAAATCCAAAACACCATATTACCATAAATAATTAATAAACAAATAAATAAATAAGCACTATTCCAAATTTAAATCACAATAATTACAGTAATTATCAGGCTGCAGTGTGATGAGTGCTGGGATGTGCTCACTCACCTCTGCTGAAGTGAAAAATCACCAGCACGCTGATGAAAACCCCGAGAGCTGCGAACCCAACAGAAGCTACATTTACAATAGCACAATAAAACACCTGTATACAGCCATCAATCCTCATAGTTGGTGCCCCTCAGGTTTGCACCCCATATCAGTTTTGCAGTTTGGAATAAAATTAACTCAATAACTGACTACATTTTTCACAGCCAGTCTTACTTTTAACATTAATTATGAGAAAAGATGGAAGAATGGTTGAAATTCTGCACTTATTTTCATGAGACAAGGACTTGAATAATCCATACGCGCAGATCGATTGAGAGTTTCTCACACAGGCAGAACCCATCATTTACTCCGGTGATGTGGTGACAGAGTCCATTATGTTAAGTTAACATAGGGTTTACTTCGCTTGAAGTGGGGTAATTAACAGCGCACTAAGTGCATTGGCCCTTTTTATTGAGCCTTGGCTCAGCCGAAGCCCCTTTTTACAGAAGTCAATGGTTCAACCCCAAGCTTTTTGGGGGTTGGCCAGACAACACAAGGCTCCTGACAATGATGAATGGGGGGTTTGCACGCATGGAGCCTCTCACTTCCCATCCTCTGCGAAGAGCACAGGCTTGTTCACCTCCTCGCTGCCTTCGCCTCCACATAAAGACACCTTGTTTACGCCTCGCAGCCACTGACTCAAGTGCCTAAAGTTAGAAAATGACCAGTGAAGATGATAAAGTGGAAAGTCCTGGCACCGTGAAATGTGCCGGTGTTCGTGTCAGCCTCTACCTACAGCGGCATGTCCGCCCCAGACCTGTCGAGTCGCTGCCAGACATCACAGTGCCGAGCTCTGTCGCGGGAGCTTGTGCACATGTGTGGCTCTGTGTCTGTGTTTATGTACAAGTGCAGCATATGTTTGGATTTATGTTTAAATTTACAACTGCTGAAAGTGCCTCACTTAGCGACACACACACGCAAACACACAAGGGCCACTTGTTTTACTCATTACACAACATTAGGGCGCATTAAAATCCCACTTGTCAGTGCACATGTGTGTTTTTCTGCTCCTCTTGTATCAACATGGCATTTCTGGCTCTGTGTCTGCAAAAGAAAAGCTTTGCACGTACATGCCTGAACTCCCCCTTTCCTTTTTTTACACCCCTATCCTCCCTGCCCTAATTAATTTTCCCAGTCCTGCTGCTGGTTCTCGGGGACAGGCCATTTCATCGCTGGTATGATCGCAGAGTCTGGCCATCATAGTCTGGTGGCGAAAGACATCGGCGGAGGGTATGTAGGCGAGGCAGCATGTACAGTAAATTGAGTGGTTCTGTGCGAGCTATGCAAGGTCGTTGTGGTGATTTACCTGTCAGGGCAGCCAAACGCAGGTGTCAGAGTTAAAGAGGAAGCTGCAAGGGGCGCAGAGGACCAGCTGTGAGGGAGACTGGAGAAAATGCCAGGCTCCACATAAACACCGCTCCATCACCTACATCAAGACTGCGATCAAAGCCGGTATGGATGGATCCTACAAAGGAGAGCCGAAGCCAAACAGCCTCACATCAAAGATGAAATGACCTCATGCGGGAGTCAAATCAAGGAGGAGAGAATAAGTCAAGGCATCAAGGACAGAGAGGGGTGGAGATGGAGGAGCCGAAAGAACAAACATGTGCTGACAAGACAGGCAGTGGTGTTCCAGCTTTACGCGTTGAACTGATTGGTTCTTACTCAGCAATATATGGACATACCGGTAATTTTGGGGAAACTTTTAAAACAAACACAGGCATCTTTCATGATTCAGAAAAGAGCCATAAGAATCGTAAATGTACCTACAAGTCTACTTTTCATCCAACTACAAACCTTAAAATTCTTTGATATGACTGGCAGTTGCCTCACAGTCTTTAAAGGTTGTTCCAAATGGAGGAAATCACGTATGGATTCTGTATTTAATAAAAACAAAGAACATCCAAGTCTAAACACAAGAGACAAACAAACCTGTGCCAGTCTCGTTTTACATGCATGAACTTCACTGGGTTATTTTGACAGTGAATGTCTGTTTTTTTATGTGTTCTCATGCAACATGTGATCTTTCCTGTTATTCAGTATGCTTGAAATAAATGTATCTGTAACCAGGTCTTTTCATGAACTTCAGCATAATTACTGAAGGTAATTGAAGTGTATTGATTACAATGCTTTAACTTAGTCTCGATGTTCAATGGTACCTATATGAACATAACATATCATAGATATGCAGTACAAAAAAAAAAAAAATCTGAATTCAGTGTCAAACACTGAAAAGCATTGTTTCTAAGACGGGGTCCAAATAGCTGACATGAGGCTTTGTTACAGGGATTTTACTTTGAAATGAGAGCTTTTAAGTGAACACAATTTCAGGAAGTTGCCATAAATTTGACTTCTGGATTTCCTTTAATCTCTCAGTCATTAATCTATTCACCCACTCATTCAGTCACAAAGATCCACATCTATTGAGCTGTTCATGCTGTTGCAGTTTGTAGATGTGGCCTGTTTCGTGTCAGTGGAAAGCAGTTCTCAGTTTTGTCTTTTTTTTTTTAACATTTTCAGTGGACAAGCTACAGAGCGGTTATGCAAATTAGCTTAAAGAAACACTGTTTTGTTTCCACTTTCAACTGAAAGGTTCTTCTTGCCCTTTCTCCTGTATTGCCTCAATGCATCTGCAGTGTAAAGACAAGTCTGAAGATGTGAGATCAGTCTGGGTCTGACTTCAGTCACCACAGAGAATTCCCATTCCTAATTCTTAACAAACCCAACATTAAATTGCTCCAGCATCTGTTTTTTTTTTTCCTCCCTAAACAAGGGAGGAGACCTGTACAGAAAAGAGATGAGGTCAACTTTTCCTTTAATCGTCCCTTGGGTGTCACATCATGTGGGATGCAGAGCTCAGAACTCCCGTGAATCCCGTTATTTGCATCTGCTACTCGTGGAGACATCTGAACGACGGCCATGCGACGCAACACACAGAGGAACGAGGGCGAGGAGCTGGTGCTTTGGGAAGAGGATTAAACATGTATCAAGAGGAAGGCAGTATATTAGAAAAAAAAGAATAAAGAAAGAAAAAGGAAGACAGGGGTCACATGTGCTTGTGGAAAAGGGAAGAATGCTGCCCCGAAGATCACAAGCAGAGAAATACTTTATCACTGCTCCCTCTATCATTTCTCCTGGCAGAGACAGATGGCCTGCAGTCAGATTGGATCACTTCTGGTTTTCCTTGGGATTTTTTTGCCTGCTGTGCGTTTTGAGTGTGCGCACATGCACGCAGTCATTTACACGAACGAACACAGTAACACAGGAGGAGGCTGGCAATTAGCAACGTCAGCTAAACGAACATCTGCCTTCCATAACGAACGCACTTCATCCGAACGTATGATAATTGTAGAGACAGAGCTCAACAGTTTGAACTCATTCAAGGTATCTAACTTTCATCAGATTGATTAAAGGGTATATTTAAGCGAATGTTCATGAATGAAAGCATTTCAAGATTCGTCGAGATAAATTGTGATCAATCATCCTGAACGCAGGAAGAATTTTATTGCTACTTGACTGTCTCCAATTTCCTGCCAGAGTTGGAAAGACAACATTTACAAGCTGTTTGCTCCACAGTTTGAAATGCTGTGGCTCGGTAATGATGAGGAGTAACCAAGGAAATAGGTGGAAATGTGCAGCCCACCTACAGCTCACATTTTATACTAGTTCAAACCTTTTTTTTTTTTATCCACACAAACTAAGTATTTGTCAACAACCACCAGTTTAACTTTTTTTCTAACCAAATTAAAAGCAGATGTTTTAAGTAAGAGCTTGGATTTACTGCTTTCTGCTCTTCCATGATATTATGATATGGGTTGAAAAGGTTCCATATTTGACACGTTTTGGGGTGTTTGCTTTTTAGCCCTGTCGTTTATGTTTTTCATATTTTGTGGTTTTCATTCTGTGTGTTTCAGGGTAAACACACAGATACAGACAATCACACATTTACACCAAAGGTAGGCTTCATTGAGAACATGCAAACTCCTCACAGAGACGCCCCCCTCGTGTCTGGGAAAGCTAATATTTTACAGGAAATGTAGAAATTGTTATCATATCTCAGCAAAGGTAGTTATCATTGCCATTTGGCACATTCTGCTCTCTGTAAGTCACAGTTATACTAAACACTGATGCAGTGTCAACTGTACTGGATGAAATATCAACATATTTACTTAATACTCTCAACTTTGATCACATTTTATTCTGACAAAACACCTTTCTCTCTCAACTGAATGGCTTTGGCGAGGTGTTGCTGCAGACGGTAATGAGCCTACTATTCAAGAAGATCCAGCTGTTCGGTTCACATCTGTATAACCCTCCTTTCTTTCTAATGGCTGACACATCTGAAGTTCCTCGAAATGAGGCCTGTATACCAGTGGAAGCTTGTAAAATGTCACTCTGTTGTGATGTTCCAACATACTACATTTGGCTAAATGAGTTTTTGGGAAACAGATATGATGTTGATGTTGTGAAATGTATGCAGCCCCTGCAAGAGTAAGCAAGCTTTTTTTTTTCTTTCCCACAGTGTGCCAGGACTCTGATTCATATGGCCTCCCAGCACATTTAAACAGAATGCAGTTCATATGAATTTGATTGGTTACACCTGTGCTTTCTTGCAACGTCCAGTCAAAAATATTTCCTTCCAAGAATGTGGATATGAAAGATTATTAAGGCCTGCGCTCGATAGTGCTCAGTAAATGGATGTTTCTGTTTTATCCAAGAGGACTGTGGGCTCTGCATACCAACTTGTTAGAGAGCATGAAATCTCTCCAGGACCAACTGGTATTGATTAGCCAGACTTGCACACCCCTGCTGACAAATCTGTAGCTGTACAGTTGCAAAGTAAGCTAGTAAAACGCAACGCGGTATTCCTTTGAATGCTGAGCTTGCTCCAATTATTAGTTGGCAATTAAAAGCTTGGTGGGAGCAGCTCTGGTAAGAACGGCAACAGAAGGAAGAGAAAAATGCTTTCTTCAAATATCTTTAATCCGGCGAGCGGTCACAGCCGCCGTCCCATAAACACATGCTTGTAAACATGTAAACACAACGGGGTGTAAACATTTGCAAGGTTAGTTTCACCCACGCAGTCATCGGCGAAGCATCCAAACAAAGCACTCCCGCTGCCGGGAGAGGACACTCTTACGTAACTTCAATTAAACCAGAAAGGATCGCGATGATGATGCCAAAGCACAGGAATGAGCTAATTACCGATTTGTTGTACAACACAAGTTGAGGCTCAAGTGCACCTGACTCTTTTTCTTTGATGTTAATGAAATACTGCTGGCCGAGCGGGTACCTCACCGGGCGGAAAAGCACAGCAGCCCTATTGTGAGAAGGAAACCTGTTTGTGTGGAGAGTAAAGAAAGACAGACGTCCCTTTCTCCCTGCATCTTCTTTTATCTAACCCACAAACAAACATGCTCTTTCATAACTGGACGCCATTCGGGGAAAGTGAGATGAAGCTGCGCTGCAGCCGTTTATCCCTCCTTGCCGTGGAGATCGTCACGCTGTGGCTTTCCACAGCACGCCTCCTCCCAGGTGTTCTCATCTCTCGCTCTCATCTCGTCTGTCGTCGCGCAGATGAATCACAGACTGGGTGAACGAGCCTCCGCCGGACTTGAGCAGGATGTTTGGGAACGCTGCGAGGCCCTGTTTTCATCCCGCGGCCGTGGCGTTATCTCGGCGTCGGGTGCTTTTCGGTGATGGATATGCGTACGGCGGATGCCAGCAGCAATCGGAGCGGGAAGAGCAAATACGAGGGGAGATGATGGGAAGGGGTGGAGGCAGCGGCTGGAAAAACACCGCCGAAGTCGGCGGCGCTGTGTATCTGCGCGGAGCAGATAGCTTCTATTAGGAGGTCGGGCCGGGCGACGGCTCATTTGAGAGCCTCAAACACCTTCACGCTTCACCGCACTGCCAACGCGGCTCCTAAAAAGAGAGCGGTTTAACGCACACTCGTGATTCACAGCTTTGACAATGTCCAAGGGTTGAGATTTGAAAATGTGTGTTCAGTCATGCCCAACCACTTCACACACACACACTCGCTTAATGAGAGCATGCAGAAATGAAAAAAAAGAGATATTAAAGGAAATATTCAACAAAAAAGTTCAAAAATTATACTCAAACTTTACACCCCCGCCCCCAATCCCAGCTCACACACTCAACAGACAAATCAAAGTGTGAACGATATGAACCACCTTCAAGTGATGATAAATGGAGCGCAAGCTCCCCTGAACTTTATAATTACAGTGATCAAACATGGCTGTAATTCTCACTCGACACACTTGTCGGTCTTCCTCTGCTGGCACGGACACGCCACGCCAATAAATATGCATTCCTTCTCCCCTCTCTGTAAAGATTAAAGGGTCGTTTTATGTGAACGTTGCTCTGAAGTTGACGTGTGTGTGTGTCTGCTCGTGTCCTTGGACAGTGTGTTTTTACAGTGAGATGTTCAGAGGAGTCGCCAGTGGGAAGCAGGCTTACAAAATACAAACTTTAGTAGGCTTAAAGTGAAACTGTAACTTTTGTGCTATTTGAAATCGTCACCGGCAGTGACATCTCCACGGTTTGAAATGCGGTGACAGTAAGTACTCCAGTTTATTTCATATGTCTATATAAGGCGGGTAATACTTTAAGCTCCCTTTATAAACACTATGACTAATAATTCCAAGACATGTGCAGAGTGAAGCTACATTCACATCATGCAGGAGAGAAAGGAATAACGTTTGTCACATTTAAAACCAGTCACAGAACTGCTGCTAATTTTAACAGTAACTGAGTAAATCGGTAATGCAATTTCAGCAATTTTATTAAATGTTACTTTGGTCATACATGAAGGGTTTTGACAATCTTTTGAAGAGCTGGTGTCTTTTTAATTGTTTTCACATGCTCATTGTGAGCCGTATATTAACCAAACACATTCTTGCTTTTTCACTTAACTCCTGCAATGAGCGTCTATATCGGTCATCCTGACAGCAACTGGAATTCTGATCGCAATCAATACTTTTATTTAAGAGAAAAGACTTGTGATAGACATTTTGTCAAGATTACACAAACATCAACATATTTTTACAAAATCTGTCTGACGTTGTCAACATGTTTAGTTGCAGTTTTTTAAACTTTTAATCAAAAAACTTTTTTTTTTCATTATACTAACACGATTCGAGCATCTTTGAGCTGACGATCACTAAATCAGTCACTGGATCCTCATAGAGCCGACAGTTCAGCTAATGTGTCACAGGAATACAATATTTTACTTGCAATTGACAAATAAACAGCCATTCAAGACTTGTTTGAGCTGCAAACTAGAGAAGGAACAAAATTCGATATCGTTTATTTACTGTTCAATTGGATGTGTTTGTTCCACACTGAGCTCCTTCATCTGCTGCCTTTTTGAAAAAGTAACGCACAACAAAGGAGGTCTGAGAGTCATATAAAGCGAGATAAAGAGGGAATACAACTAACAGCTCATGTTTAGGCACCAAAACAAGATTCTTCCACTGGGAGGTTACATGTTTATTCTGACATCACATTTCAGGTTTAGACAGCCAAGGCTTTCTTTTTTTCTTCTTCAGTTGTTGACAGTACAAAAAAAAAAAAAAAATCAAGCTCGACCAACAATCAGTGCATCTGAATGCCTCTTCACTCTTTACAGATAGTGTTGGACGACCGACATACGGTTCAAACAAGTGAAACTCATCTGCCTACAGATTAGATAAACTTGACGGATTGCCTGCAGATTTGCATTGATTCACAGATACGTCTTCATCTAGAAGGAAAACTTGGGGGCCAAGTTTGTTTTCCGACCTTTGCTGACAGTAACGTCTGTTTCATAAGACCCTCGCAGCAAACTGCTTGTTTTCAATCTGTCTTTGATTGTTGCGAAACAGACCCCTCCTCCTATATTGTTTTCTTATCACAGACATCCCAGAAGCTTCTCCAAAACAAACCAACATGCCAGCACACTTCGCTCCCTCCACTACCCACAATCCTTATCTGCAAAGTAAACATGGGCTCCCATCCTGTCCTGGGGGGGGTTTTGTCTCTTTCTTCACTTAAGCCGTGTCTGCCAGCCATCATTAAAGCATGGTCAGGAGAAAGGAGAGGGAGGCCGAGGAGGAGGAGGCGGCGACAAGAGGGCCATGCATCTTCCCCTAGCCAAACAGAAAGTAACGATCACATGTTTACGATCGTGGATCTCATTCATCTGGAGAGAGTCTCCCACACCCCCAACAAGACTTTTTGAGAAAATGTTCTGTTTTGGATGCAGCCTGGTCATTACTGGATCTTATTACAAGAATGTTTGTATGAGAAAAAGATGTGTGTTGTTTTTAAATCCTGAAGTATTGATGTATCACAGCAATTTATGCAGCTCATGATACCGATGCCACCATAAACATGCATTTCATATGAAGCAGTTCATGAACCAGAGTGAAGTGACAAAGCCATTCATTACATTTATAGTAACTTGAAGACTCTTTAATAGTTTATTTCTGCAGAGTTGTGTTGTATTCAACAGTGACACAACATCTATCAGTAGAAGTGGGGACGTGAGGATGTTTTCTCTCGTCCTGGAGAGACTTTTTCTTAGCTTCCAGACTTCCGTTCCAGCTCCTTTATTTTCTTTCTGAGAATTGTGGAAGTGAAGCAAAGCATCAGTTCTGTCTGAGCTGCCAATTGGACAAATGGACTGTAAACACACGCATGCCTCTCATTTATTCCCATTGTGAGTGGGAACGCCAGAAAACAATTCCATTAATCTCTGGCAGCACAGTGGACCACTGAGTAGACAACAGGATAAACACACACACACACACACACACACACACACACACACACACACACACACACACACACACACACACATAGAAAGAGAAGATGGATTAGACCATTTAAACAAGGATGAGGAAGAAAGTGTGCCGTGGAAGTCACGCTTCCAAAAACAAGGACAACATAAACAGACTGGCAGCCAAAATGTTGGCCGAGACGGCGTCACCGATCAACTGATGGAATCCAGTTGTAAACGTGAATACATTGTAAATTACTGAAAAACACACATTTATCAATTGATGATCATAAAAAGAAGCAGCTAGCAGTTCTTATGAAGGTTATTTTGGGTTACATGGGCAGAACTGTGGAGGCAACTGTGAAGGTTTCATCTATGACAAATCTAACTGAGGAACTTAAGAAAACTTGAGTAATGCAACTATGTTAATAATATCATTGCTGGAATCAGTTTATAATGCTTTATCTAAAAAAAAAAGGCATTATAGTAAAACACTACTCTATTCCCAACACTGGTGGGATCTCTTTAAAATTAGAGCCTTGAATGTTTATCTCTTCTATTTTTAAAAGCCGCATTAAGAGTAATTGGTAACAGTACAGAAGCCAGCTTTACACAACCTCAAAAGCCACATTTATAAAGTTAGATACACTTCTTCAAACATAGATGGGTTGGGATGGGTTTGGAGATCTTACTATCTTGAGGCCTTTTACTTTTTATTCATAATGTCATGACTTTATATTGTGTCACCACATCTTAACCAAATGAACAGCAATATACTTGTAATTCAGAATATATTTTACACCGTCTTTACAGCTTGCTTATAATAGCAACACCATGCCTCAAGAACCTTTTAGTTTTTTTTTGTTTTGTTTTTTTTTCTAGTTGCTCATTTACGTGTCCAAACATAACCTTTTTATTTGGCACCATGGAAATAAGTGGAGGTAAAAATAGTCTCTTTAAAAATAACGCATTCCTACCAAGTGACAGAGAGACTCTTGCCCATTTAGTTCAAATGTTTCTGCACTCCTGTGGCTGCGAGGAGATATACTGGTGGGAGGCACGTTCCCAGAAAAAAGGCTTTTTTTCGTGTGTGTGTGTGTCTGCGTGCTGAAAAGGATAATTGCTCATCTGAGCTCACACAAGATGCCTCTCTCCCTTTCCAACGGCAACATAAACTTCTTCGGCATTCTTGGGAGAAGAGTTATGTTGACCTCCTCTCCCTCTCCCGGAGTGTTTGTATGTATAAAGGAAAGACTGAGTGCGTGCGTGAGCGTGCGTCTGTTGCGAGCATGCAACGCTGTGGTCAATATGATTCGGTGTGTTTCGGGTGAGGATACAAGACGGAGCTTCAGTGGGTGAATAGTGTGGGAGAAGAGGAGGGTGGTGGAGGGAGGTTTGAGAGAGGGGGCACTTTAGTAGTGTTTGGACGCTCGTGAGTCAGAGTTTAGCAATGAGGGAGTAGCAGAGGCCATGAATGAGAGTGCTTGTTTATGTGGGTCAGCGGGCTCCCATTTAACCCCTTCAGACTGGAGCAGGAAGTCGCTGCATCATCCCTGGTCGCGTCTGACTGAAAGACGGATCATGTGCGGAGTCAAACACAGCACCGGTGACATGAGAAAGCCCTTTGAAGTCCGTCAGTGCAAGAAGGGGGCCTCCGTGCAAAAAAGCCCTCCAGTAATTACCATATTTACACAAGCGATACGGGGCTTGTGTTTCATCACACGCGCCGCGCCGAGCCGCTATCTCCCACCTCACCAAGGCAGAGGTTAATTGGAGAGAGACTGTCTTTCCATGGCGAAACGCTTCTCTCCACAGGAGGGGAAACTGGATCAGGAGTGGAACTCTAAACTGTCACTGACATTTTCCGGAGAGCCCGACGTGTCGGAGGAAATCTTGGCGTTCAGCAATGCATGCACACAAATTGCTTTTCCTGTTTGTGCAGCTGCTACGTTTGTCGGAGATTCCAGATAAAATAGCTATTTCAGGATGTGAATTAGTTGAAGGAAAATGCCGTGCCTAAATACTGTACGCGCACCTGGTGGAACTCAATCAAAGCTGTGCTCCGAGGCGACCCGAGAGAGATTTAAACTGGAAGAGAGGGGCAGGTAGAGGACGTTTGTAGCTGTGCTGGCTTGATTGTGCCATTGTGAGAAGATAAAAACAAAGACTTTACAACAAAACCACTTCTATACTAATTTTATAGCTGTGGTTTTCACTGGTACCACCACTCCCATTTTAAATGCTTTTAAAAAGCTCTAAGTTAAAAGGGTGGTTTTTTGAAGCGAACAGACTTGTGATATCCAGCATTCAGATGGTTTTTAAGTCTTCCATCTGTTTTTATTATATTTCTTCCACTATATTTGAATGTCATTTGTCGCCTCTCTGTGAGAGGTGTTCATGAAGTTCTTTTTTTTCACAACTATAAGGGACCAATTTCAATAAAGATTTAATGAGAAAGCATTGAAATTACAGTTTCTGACAACAGAGCCAGGCATTTCATGCTTCACAAATTAAAAGTAGACCAATAAATGTAAATATATGTAGGTCTCCACCAACATATAAATGTTCAACTTGACTTTTTAGGTGCTTAATGCTTATTTACATGTTGTATATTACCTGTGCTATGTAGGCGATGTGCTTTAGGCTCATCAGCGCCGTTCTGCTAGAATAAAACCAATGAGGGTGGAAAATCTAAAAATCTGTGGCCTGCAAAAATGAAACAATAAACTACACATGCTAAAAAAATACAGATTCTGAAGATTTAACATTTGTAAATATGCAGATGACTGGTCATTCCAGATTTATATTTTCTGTCCACGATATTTTGTAAACTGTTTCTAAAGCACACCGTCAAATTGATGGATAAGTGAGCTTTCCATTCACCACTTAGAAAGTTTTTTGTGGCAAAAATCTCGGAAAATGATACTCAAGAACTTGCGAAAATGAGACTAAATCATCAGTGTGCTTAGATTGTGCTACAGATAATGAGAATGTAAATGTAAACGATATTCATAATTTGGCTCAATAAAGGTCTAATTCTGTTCGTTCAAAGACAAAGTCTCCCGGGTCTTCGTATTATTTGATCTTTATTCCATAGCTGTGATGACCTGACCTTCAAACTACAAGCTGCAAGAGCTGTCGGATCTAAAATTATTTTTCCTGGTCCAACATCAGAGTCCAAATAAACATTTGGCGGCGGCTTTTAGACGGATGAGCCTCACAGGGACTCAGTGATTCACCAGATTTCAGACCACAGCAAGTCTGTGAGAAAGAACAATGATAGCAAACGATCACAGGCTCCCTCCTCAACACCCCCTCCTGCCACACAGGTTGCGAAGAGGACATCTGTCCTCCGTAAACTCACCAAGGCATCAGTGTCCGGGGTCGGAATGTCTGGAATGTGCCTTTGTGGTCATCAAGCTTGTGAACTACTCATTTGCTTAGTATTGCTTCCAGAATCTGGCAACAAAGGCATCCCAGTCCACCTCTCACCTTTGAGGGGTTCTCCTTGAACCAGGTCTCAGGAATTTTTGACTCGGGAGTTATGATTTTGACCCACAGGTCAGCCAGTTGGGGACCACCCTAATCCAAACATATCAGCTCTCATATTGTCCGAGGGGTTCATATTTGACTTTGTAATATCACATTGAGTGTGTGTGTGTGTGTGTGTGTGTGTGTGTGTGTGTGTTTGTGTGTGTGTGTGTGTGTGTGTGTGAAAGTGCATTGACATCATACGCTAGGAATGTCTGTCAATTCACTAATCTTTCCCACCCTGCCCAGTGTGTAGCTCAATGCTATAGTGTGTCAGTAGGATATCAAAGATTTGTGTTTTGAGAGTGAGTAATGTGGGAGGTGTGCGATCGTGACTGTCTCGAATGTTGTCAGGTACTGAGTGTCCCAGCGACAATACTCTAATTGGTCAGAGAATTGAAGTGGCTCTCTAAGAATCAAAGTATCATTAGGGATGGTGAAGAGTTTGATTTTTCTGTAGCAGTTGATCATGTTCAAGGTTGTAGGATGCTGGAGTTAATCCCAAAGGCAGGGCACCACCAGGCCATCAAACGGCAAACTCAAAGAAACAGTCACACGCAAACTCCTATTCTTACATATGGGCAATCACAAGTTAAACCGATGTGCATCTTCTGGGACTGTGTTAGAAAACTGAATCCATGCAAAAGGAAAACATGATATACGGGGTTCAAACCCACAAGATTCTTGCTATTATTGAACTTTATTTTAACCCTGAAGAATTGTTAAATTATATTTTTTAGACACTGAGACGTTCAAGTCAGGATAATGATACACTATTATGAAGGTGCACAATGAAATCTCTTGAAATATATATGTAGAAACATATGCTTTGCACTCTCTTTGTCTAGCACCTTTATATGAATACGCTCTCCTTTCATTACGTTCTCCTCTCTGACCACTTCACTTTCTCCACGTCTTTTAATTTTCCATTCAGCCACAACTATCTCTTTTAAAGCTCCTCCGCCCATTGTGAACATGTTATTCTTTTGCTGTCCAAAGCAGAAACTCTCACCTTTTCCTCTTTCCCCTCTCCTCTATTTTTAATTTCCATTTCTTCTTTTCTAGTCTGTTCTCGCTATCTGTGCTGGAGCTGTTATACATTTTTTATCATGGGCCTCCACAAATGGATTTTTCTTTAACTATCACTTTCTCTTCCTTTCATGTCTCCATCATTCCTTTCTCCCCTCTCACTATTTTTTTTCTCCTTTTAATTTTGCCCCAGCCTTCTCCCCCACCTCCCGTTGCGTGCGATGGAGAGAGGTATACTCTTTCGTCAAGCCTGCACAAGTGGGTGGAGGAGGGGGTCGGAATTAAAGAGGGAGGTGGCTGGGGCGGCGGTGGTGGAGGTGGTGGCGGGCGACTGAGGCAGATCTATTTTCAAAGCGCTATCTTTTCATTTGTTTTCCCTCTACATTTCATTGCTATTTAGGAGGAAGAAAAGAGGGGAGACAGAAAAAAAAAGGGAAAAAGGGAAACCATACACATGCTCGCACTGAGAAACGACCCATATGGCCATCAGTCATAAAGGGAATCTTTCAGAAACAACTCACTGGCTTATCTACCAAGACAAGACACAACCCAAGAATCTGCCCCAGCTCCAACAAACCACAGCTGCCAGAGAGAGATTTTTATCTTTGCCTGGGAAAAAAAACCCCACAGAGCTCCCAGCCACGTCACCATAAGTGGGCATCAGACAGGACTCACCTGGACCTGATGAGCTTTCACTTATATTTCAAATTCAACTATTCTCTAAAGTGAAAGCCCCATAGCTCATCTGGCCAGTCATGCATATCTCCCTAGGTCATTCCTGTATTTGCAAATGAATCCAATAAATATGTAACCATCTTCCCTGAGGATTGCTTTTAATCACCTCATCATGGGAAGAACCACAGAAACCCCTCATAGTTGTGTTCAATCCCACAAGCACGCTTGGGACAGAGGCGCACTTTCATTTAACTGGACGAATATCATGCAATTGCAAAGCACGCGAGGAGGCCGGGATGGAAAACAGTGACCGAGGGTGAGCGGATGAGTAGGGAAGGGGAAAGGGTCGCTCTTCATCAGCGAATACCTCAGTGGTTAGCACTTCATTACCGTGTGTCCCACGTTGTTTTATGTGCACGGCTCTGTCTTAGGTGGGCTGTAATGGGAGAGCAAATGTCAGGCCACACTTACTCCTGGGAATTTCTTTTTTCTTCTCTTCCTTCTAAAGAAAGACAACATCGGAAGGACCACCCTGACAGGGATTAAAACGGGTGGGGCCGGCAGGGTCGAGTCACATGAATCAGTCCTATTGATATGTGATTGTATGTACAGTAGGCTAAGGGTAGCTGTGAGTGTGTGTGTGTGTGTGTGTGTGTGTGTGTGTGTGTGTGTGTGTGTGTGTGTGTGATGGCCTTTCTCTCTGTCAGTCCCGTGACAGACTGGTGGGCTGTTCAGGGTGAATCATGCCTTAGCTTTCTGAAATGCTCGCACACCACAGTTGCATTTGTTAGTGCAGTTGTACAATCACAGTGATAGAATCTGGAGTACTGCTATGGCTGCTTGCCATGTTTTTGGGGCTACAAGGCGCACTTAAAATCCTCTAATTTTCTCAAAAATCAACAGTGTGCCTTATATTCCGGTGGCCCTAACGTATGAACCTCGCGGCCACCGTAGTCAGGAGCCTCGCGGTGTGGTGTGTACCAGAGCCACCAGATGGCGGTAGTGCAACAGTTGGTATGCAAGCCGCTGAAAAGCCCCAAAGAAGAAAGACCCCACAAAGGCGCCTGTTACTTATTATTTACGTACTTATTATTGTAGTGTCTTTGCCGTAGGTGTTATTTCTTGACAGTAAGCTGTGTTCTGTTACTTCCTATGTTTTTCAAGTTACCTGAATGCACTGTTGTGGTGTGAGTGGCTGGGAGGGAACAGGGGGCGGGATGAGGAAGTGAGTGAGTGTGTGCATCACAGACATCATGTATATTGTAGCGATATGGGGTCGCTGATTGGTTATTTTGGGTGCTGCATTGCATTTTGGGAGTTTTGGGGTGTTCATTTGGTTGGTGCTGCAGTGACTGTGGGCCTGCTAGCCATTTGTGTTGTGTGTATGCTAACTTGGGAACAAAAATATATGGACAACATCAGATAACATGGCATCAATGAAATGCTACCATCGGAGCAAACCCAGCCAAAGGGGGTATATAGAGAGAATGTGGGATGAACGGTTGGTCAGAAACCCCACATCGAAACTGAGTAAGAAACAACTACTCGCTCAGTGTTCAAATATCCGAAGGAGGAAATTACTGTCAGTATGATTTTTGTTGTTGTTTTTGGTGTGTGTGTGTGTTTTATTTCTTATAATTATTTTTTGTGAAAAAACTCCGCTGAACTGTCTTTACCAAGCATCACTGAGCCCCTTCAGTATAAGTAATGCTGTATGATAAAGTAAAGATTGTATGTAATAACATTAATACGCATAACATGAATTAATAATCAGATGGGTGAGCCAGGCTGGGATAGAATCAACAAATTACAGGTAGCTCACTGTAGGCAAATACATTTCTATGATACTTGTAGAGTGTTATTTTCGGGTGTGCAAGCGAGTCTGCTGCTTTTACAAATCAACAGTTGTTTAGTTCAGCCGAAATTTCAATTTATATGCCAAACTTTTCATAGCACCAATTCATTTGAATTGAGCCTTACTCTGACATGTAAAAGCTAATTGAACAGTCACAAAAAAACACATTCAGTCACATAAACAATATGAAACGCCATCACCATGCGTGCCTACATCTTTCACATGAATGGAAAGGAGTCAGAAGAAGAAAAGCTTTTTCAGTCCTGCCTCTTCACATCATTGCTGATATCTTAATGTACTATATCTTTATGATTGGCATCTCTTTCAATTCATTAGAATACTATAATGACAACAGTTAAAGCTCACTCATCACTCAAACATCACCATGAACAAACTATCCTGTTGTCTTCAAACCGTGAACCTCTCAAGATCCTACCATTTATCTCTTCGTTAAAATGGGAGGCATTTAACAATGCTTTAATCACCATGCATAATTTATTTCGTTGTTTTAAGCCACAAAACGTTTTTAGAGTTGTCGGGCCTTCATGAGTTTTAAACTGTAGCTCTCCTCATTGATCAAAGCCATTTTCTCTGTTGCAGAACATTTTTGGAATATTACCTGGCAAGAAGTTAGTTTTAGGTTTGTAAATTATGTGAAAGGTTACTAACTCCAGAAGATCGCTACATTTCTAAACCTTTGTGAGAAAAGTGGATTTATATATTTGTGAGAGTCAACATTGTGCGCAACTTGTAGCCTATTGCTCTTTTTTGCAGAACAATATGTCCTGTCAAGGAACCAGCATAAGTACTTCTCCATACTTCTACAAAGTCAGTTACATAATGTGGCATCAGTGAATTGTACATTATATAGAGAGATTTGCGGTCTAACAGGTAATTAGCTTGGCCAGGGCTGAGAAGCCTCAGGGTATTTTGTTTAGGATTACTTTTACGTGAGGTTTCCAGCAAATTGGATTAATGGAGTAAGTAAAGCACCACAGCAAGCACAGGTTCAGACAGGTAATTTAATACAGCGCAGTGAAAAGGTCATTAATGGACTGCAGATTTTGGGGAACCAGAAGCCAAAATAGCTACTTTGCACTCCAGTACTCATCAAACACCAGTAATTTCACTTGTCATTTTACAGAGTTACAAGTGAAGAGTGAAGCTCTGTTGTACACATCTCCATGTTATGCCCATATTTCTGATTGCTTGGGTTGGGAGACAAAGATTAAACAGTCATATGTGGGAGCACCTGCTTCATTAGCAGAGACAGCTTCCTTGGCATCAGGCAACCAAGCGTCCAAAACTCATCTCCATTCTGTGAGCACAGATTGTGCAGAGCACAGCAGCTGCTGGCAATAGTGGGAGGCCTTGGAGATGTGGACCTCCAGTCTCTTCAGCAGAGACAGCCATCTTCCCTTCAATTGCCCAAAGGCACACTCGACTGTCATTCATTCACAGCTAGGTCGTACTTGAAGTTTCTCTTTTCTCTGGTGAGCTTCCCATTGTTGGGGTATTCCTTCATCAACAGAGGATACGCAGGGTCTTCAAGCAGCATCAGGGGTTCCTTACGGCTCGAAAAATGCGGTACTATTTGGAATTTAGCAGTGTTTGTGTCACAAAGTGTACATCCATTTACTACATCGCCCCAGTTCCTGCACATGTTGCTGCATCACAAAAGCACACTGCTATTGGCCTGCTATAGAAACTACAGCGTTTTCATGTCTTGGGGCCCATTTTGTCCATCATACACACCTGCATGTGTTACATTAAACACTAAAACGTGATTGTTTTTAGGAGTTGGTTCTGAGTTGGAGGATCACAAAGGCCTTCTTCGTTGGTGATATAATATTGGTGATTATGTTGGTAGAAAAAGAGATACGTTTTGTTTAGAGCTTCATATCTGGTTCAGAAAACTGTCGGTGAGCTGTTGGTCTGTGTCCAACCTCCCCAGAAGAACAACATTCACAAACATACATGAGCTTACATAAGATATGCTATTGCAAGAGATTGGAGCAGACTTGTTGGTGGTCAGGTTGGTTCCAGGCTCTTTTCTCTCTTCTCGTCAGCTCATCAGGTCAAACCCACACCCTGCAAAAACGAACCGCTACCTTCCTGCACCAACTCTCGTATCTCACTCCAAGCTGATCTCATCTGAACATCCTGACCTGTCATTGTCTGGCCTTATCTTCTTCCTTGAGAAGAATGTCTTCCTCTGTGATTATGATGTTACATAGGTTAGCTCCTTCATAACCTTTACAGTGTTTTCAGCAAATGAAGGACAAATGTGTCAGTTATAAATCAATATAAATCAATTTCCTCACACAGTCTCAGCCTTGTTTAGAGGCAGCCAGAACCCAACCACTTGGGGGCCTGAAAGGATCTCATGTCAATATGAACATGATCTGAGACTAAATATTCAAGATTCAGTTCTCTGTATTGCTTGGTAGCCGAGAAGACTGAAAGACTCAAAGTGGAAACACTTTGAAGAGCCAAACTCTCACACTTCAAGAGTCCATCACACCCCCTGTGTGTGAAGCTGCCATTTCTAGAGGAGTGGAGACAGAGGAAGGAAGACAGGGAGTCCACACCACACCCATGCTCATATCAATCACTGTGAAGCCAGTTTGACGATGGCCAGTCAGCTGCCGTGGATGATAAAGCCCGAAAAGAGTTAAAGGTCGCTCCACTGTGAGAAAACAAAGATAATGGCTCTGCTGCATGTCATGTTGCTGCATCATCCCTGCACACTCTGCACAATAACACTTCAAACACATCTGCAAATTCAGTAGGATAGCTGAAAGGCCGGCCCTTCAAATGAATATATTTATAGGATGAAACAATGCTTTTTAGGTGATGAGGTGGCAGCAGGACAAAACTGGACGGGAGTTTCCCCGGTTAAATTTTTTTTGGGAGGTATTTAACCCATGTGAAAAAAAAAAAAAAAAAGAATAGGCAAAAGAGGCAGAGGAAACAAGTATGAGTGGAAAGAGAGAGGAAAGCAGAGGGAGGGGAAAAAGAGAATGAAACTTTAATCACAGAAACACTGACCCATAAAGAAAGAGAAGCAGACACAAGTGGAAACCAGAGGAATGTGAGCCAGCTGGAGGATACATCCATCCATGCAGCTCTTTCTGCTGTATTTCTACTTAAAGCTGGGGGTGACTTGGATTGGGGGGTGGGGACTGGTTAAAGAAAAAAAACTCTCTCAGACAAAAGCCAAATTGAAAGATAGGCTAAAACCACCATTGCTAAAACTCAACTGTCTCACAGGGGCCCAAATCAGGCAGGCCGCACGACTCTGAGCTTCAGCCAGGAGCGGCTCTCCTTCCCGCTTTGGCTTTTCACACTGTGAGGAAACAGAGCTCCCAGACAGTCTTTTTAATTACCTGACTGGCCAGTTAGCCGGACATCTTGGCCGCTGCGTCTGACAGGCTTCCTCCCCGGCTCCATTCTTCCCCCTTGCGTGGCCGAGACTCGGCCCCACCGTACTTTAGCTAAACCCACATCCCCTTATATGGAGCCAAGACCAATTAGCTGTGTCCATGCTCGCCCTGCTGACTGTTCACTTTTCATACTTGCTTGTGTACATCCTAACGCTAACAAGAACAAGATGTTTTGTGATGAGAACCCATATAAGTAGCTTGAAGTAGCAGAAGTCACCGATTGGCGGAGAAAAGATGATCCGCCATGGAAATATTGCCTCCTCTTGGCGACCGGAGAAGCGGAAGGTGCATAAATTCATGTTTTAAAGGACCTCTCTATGTCCCAGTGAGTTATTTTTACACCCTCCTCTTTTTGGCCTAGGGTAAGACCAGACGCTCACCAAATGAACTCTGACTGCCACTCAGAAGGGCGAGATTCATATCATTAAATGTGATGTGTGTAAAATACACCCCATGGATTCAAATTGTTGCCTGAGGGCAAACGTCCACAGAGCAATAATTTATTGGAATGACTTGTAATGTAGGCCTATTGCTCCGAATAACTTCAATACATCCGAGTGATTGGGTGATAACAGAAGCAATGACTTCACGTCTCTCCTGTTTTTCGGCAGATCAGACATGCTGTGCACGTTTTGTATTGTGATGCATTGTTTTTGCTTGGGTAATGGCGTGGAATGAACGGGCCCGAGCACCGCATTGATGTTATTGAGCGGCATACTGCAGTATGTCTCTCGACAAGGCCCGGATCGAGCGGATCTCTGCAATCATGAGCAACAGGTGGGCTTGGACAGCGCTCCCTTTGCTGCAAACAATTTTGCTTTGAAACCCCTTAAGCCTGATCCAAGACAGGAAAAACTTCCCATTAGTGCTGCTTATTTTCTTTTCTTTTCATGGACCACACACACAAGAGCATACTCGCTCTCTCACTCTCTCTCTCTCTCAAACACACACACATACACACACACACAAATATGTAAGCAAGGTAATATTTATTTGACAGTCCTTCGTTTCCTGAACAAAAATCCAAATTTTAAATTGGACCGTGATATCCTCTACAAAGCAGTCTTTAATTTTATTTTTGAGTTAAAAACTCATTTTGGGAGATATGATTCATTTGTTATTCTGTAATTCATCTGAGATCTGGTTGGAAATAAAAATAGCATTTTCACGAATGAATGAATGCATTTTCATATCTGTCCATTAAATACACAATCATGAAACTGAGAAAAACCTCGCTCGAACTCAGAGCAACTGTTGAACTGAACTTACCAAACATTTAACAAAAAGTTTATCACTGAAAGTGTCTGAAAGCTTTTAGGAATCAATTTCCTTCTTACATTTTGTTGATTCTGCAACATTTTTTTCTGATTGTTCAGTTGTTTGGATTGTGCCTAATGTTGAAACTCGGAAGATTGTTACAGTCATAATTCATTATCATTATTGTCAAAAATGCACCACAAACTGTGTTTGGCCTGTGGGCCATAGTTTGGACACTTCTTAGTTAGTATATTCAACCTACATGCTCTACATTTCTGTACAGTGTGAGTGTACAGTATGCATTACAATGGTAAAATGTATTTTTCATTCATGTTCCAATTGAACTTATGCACAAGCAGTAAAGTTATTGGTTAATCCTGATGTGTTTTTATGATATCATCATTTCCAAAGATTCAGATCGAGCATGAAATGGTTTGGTTTGCTGAGGAAACGCTGGTCTGGAACAGCCAAAATGAGCATTTATTTATCTTTTAAATCTTTTTCTCTTTGTCATGACTGTGAAAAGTGGTGTCACCTAGCTCTAAACCGAGAAGTGTCAAGGTTTTTTTCTTTACTTTGAACTTTCGTACGTCTCCAGAAACACACACACACAGATAAACATGAAAGTCAGTCATACATAACAGCACCTTGGTGGTACTGTTGGAGGAAAAATACAATGTCTCTTCTTGCTGCGGCTTTGTGTTTCTGCTGGAGGAAGAATGAGCTCCAGCTACAGCGGGGCTTAAAGTTGTAATCAGAGCCGTGAGCCATCCGCCCTGCGCCGGGACTCTGGAGTGGTTTGAGAGTGGGCCAGACATTCCTGAAGAGATCGCCGCCCAGACACCCAGCAGCAGCAGCCAGTCAGCAACAAATTCCAGAATAGCAGCGCTGCCGCTAAAAATAGTCCTCTGGACAGGAGAGGGATGGAGAGCTGGATGAGTGGAGGGGGCCGCTGGATGGAGGATGAGTGATAGAGGAGTGGAAGCTGAGCAGGAAAGGAGGGTGGTTTATTCCATTCCATATCCAGTCACAATGTTATCACAGCGGTGCGGAGGAAACGGAGTCCTGCAGGGATGTGAGTTGGGAACCTGTGTGAGTGCTCTCCAAACGAGTGAGAAAGAACCAACGTGTACTTAAACAACGGTGCACGTTGGGAGCGTACTCAGTCATGTGCGTGTGTGTGTGTGTGTGTGATTGTGATAAAGCATGGAAAGAGGCCTCTCAGACTGTTATTTCTAAAACAATGTGTCAGCTAACCGAGGGAACACATGCTCCACTGTACTCAGGACTTTCTTTAGGCCCGGCCCTCTGTTTATTTTTCCTGCAATGAACGGGCAGCTCGGTTTACAACAGCCACCCTAAACCTTCTCTGCGAAACATCCTGCCTGCAACAGCAGTCAGACACGCCAAGGCAGCGCTGACCGTGCCAAATCCTTTGCCGCTTTTTGCTCAATTTGCAGAATATCCACCCTACTTTCTTCATATGAAGCTTTTTTTTTTTTTCTCTTCTTCTTCTTCTGGAGACAAAAGCAGTTGTGCACTGATTTGGAGTGCATGTAAATTCTTCTTCTTTCATGTCCAAATCTCTCTGCATGTGACGGCTTTTATCCGTTGCGGCTGTGAGAAGGGAGAGGCCTCTTTTTTCAAGTCGGAGCGCTTCAAGCTAAAAGCAGAGAATAGCTTATATCCTCCAACATTATGCAGACTTCCCTATCTGCAGGGCACAGAGTTGGGGTCACGCTAACAGACCGGATGGGGATATTTGGGAGGGGTCCGCGCTGGTTTTGGATTGTGGGAGCTGGGTATGATGTCCCCAGCAATAAACCTTCACCCTCCACCTCCAGGGGCGAGCGGGCTCACCTTCTGAAGAGGGAGGGAGGAAGCCAAAGGAGGGAAGAGTTCAGAGGGTCTAGCAGCTGGACTTTATTTAAGGGTCACAAAGTGAACCAGAAATTGTTCTGAAGACATAGAAAAAAAAAAAAATCTCTTTGAAACTCGGCTCATATCAGTATCAGCAGTGCAGCTATTGTTTTTTTTTTTTTTTCCCTTGCAGTGTCAACATTCAGCCTTTCTTTATGAGTGACAGTGAACTACAAAAAGTATTGAAATACCTGTGTAATTGCTTCATTATTGTTTGTTTATCGCTTGCTGCATTACATTGTTTTTTTTTTCAGAGAAAAGTTGGACTTTGCAATAAAACAAAAAGAGGCTAGCGGTTGTTCCACAGATGATTATCTGTCTTCTTTTCTTAAGAAATTGTCCCCGCAAGAAAATGAGAACTTAAGACGATGATTGATGCAATTTTCAGTTGTTTACTGCCAGTATGACAAAAACAGATCGTGATGTAGGAGTGATTTATAAATACAGACCTTAAGCCTCTGCTTTCAGAGCTTAAACCAGCTTAAAAATTTCAGACTTTGATTAAGAAATCTGACGTGTGTTTGAGGACACTTAAATCCTTCTATGCACTGTGCATCTGGGGAATCTACTGTTGTCTTCTTCAACGCTCCGCAGCTTTTGTGTTTGGAAAACATTAGCTGGGGGGTGGTGTCCTACTCATCAGTGCAAAAACCCTGAAAGACTTGCAGCCATCCACCCACTCCACCAAATGTGGATCACATTAACCCACAGCAGCAGCAGCAGCAGCTACGTTCTCCCTCCAAGTCCTAAAAACAGACTTGTTTTTTTTTTTTTTTTTTCAGACATGAACAGTGTTCTCTGCTCCATGTTTGTTTGACTCTGTCAGTTTTTTCTGATCGCTTAAAAATATTTCACAAAATATCACCGCTGTAGTTTTCACTAAATTGCCAGCAGGTGTGCCAGGTCCTGAAAAATGACCCTTTTCGTGGAAAATCTAATATTAACACTTTTGTCACTTGTTTTGTCTTTCTAACATTTATCTTCTTTTTGTCCAGCTGAACCTGTGCCTATGTGTTTGTTTTGTCTCGTTCGGTCGTGAGGCAATCCATCATTCCACAGGCAGCTTTAACATTAAAACTGAACAGAGGCACCGATTACTTCACCAGGAAAGTCGGTCAATCAAACACCTGGCTCTCATTTCCAGAACATCCAAATTTAAGTTCAAGAGAATCCGAAGACAAAGAAAGGCTTGTCTCTGGTCAGTTTGAAGTGAAGATTTACCGTCTAACTGCAAAAAGGTTGCAGCTTCATCTTCTGTGGTTTGGTGAACTCCTGAGACTTGAAGTATACCTTACCTAACAGTAGAGACAGAATCGGGTTTTCCACTATGTTGCATTTGTCCACGTCAGGGAGTTACATCTTATCAGCCAAGAGCTTGTGGGAGAAACTGAGAGGAAGCAGAGAAAGTGAGACGATGGTAAAGTTGTCAAGAGTTTGGAAGATAAGCATACGGAGTGACAGTGACAGAGGGGATTATTCTGAAGAAGTTATTGGTGTTTAGATTTATAGATGTTCTATTAAAACAGAGCTTTGACTTTTCAAGCTGAGACTTAAACCACTGTGCTTTATGTTTTTTTCCCCAACAACCACCTTTTCAAGCCACAGGAAAGGACTTGGGTGGAGTGTCACTTTCACATCCATCAAGTTAATTCAACTTTAACTACAGCAGCTGAGCCGTGTGGAAACTTTTGCTAATTTTAATGCCCCAAACACACACTCTCTGCTCGCCCTGAGTGGGAGAAGCTGGCTTTCCACAAGGCAGGAGCTTCAAACATATTAAACTGTGTCAAAACGACCTCTGTGCTTTCATCATTTTGAACCTTATCTTTCACCCATTTAAAATTCAGTTAGTTCACTAAGTTAATGATGGAGGCAAGACTTTCTCTGACCTCCTTTATATGTTGGAAAGGGGTTTTTGGGTCACACGGTCTTATTCAGGAAAATAAATTAGGACATATTTCCAATTATAGCTTACTCATGTCCCACTGTGGGAGGACAGTGAATTCATAGTATTCATAGTTTAGACCCTGTCAACGTCTCAGACCTGTTCTGTAACTAGTGCTCATGGCTGAGCCTGTTTAATATGGGAATCTTAATTTGAATTTCATTAGACATGTACAATTTTTTTTTTCTTAAGTGTAAGTGTGTGTAACAATGAGTCAAAAGTAATCCAATTAACCTAGTTCTTAAACTGTATTCATTCAGTTTTATAAATATTGATTCTGGGGAAAGACTTAATGTTGAAGTAATGTTGATAATCCATTAGCAAAAGTATTACATGAAATTGTGCTTTTGCTTCTTAAGAATATACTTTGACCGGCAAACCAAACACTGGCTCGACTGAGTGTCTTTTTTCTGAGTTTGACAGCCATCATCGGTTCTGTTTCACGTTGGAAAACTACAACAAGCAACACTCCAATCTGAATGACACACCGGTCTTTTAAATCCCATTTTAATCGTGAGAATAAACACATGGAGGTCAAGTTGCTTTCAAGATCCATTTATTTGAGTTGATACAGTACTACAGGGGCATTGTGTTGACTTGAATTAAGACATTTTACAGGGTTTGAGGAACTTTTATTGATCTTTAACTCCTACAAATACACGCTTGACTGCTGCCTTCACAATGAGATGATACCACTCAATTTTGAACAAGCAACATTATTTTTTTGTGTGCAGCACATCCTGAAAGCATCACACAGTCCGAAACAGGCCGAAGCATGAGCACGGAGCACTTTGACAACAATCGTAAATGGCTTGATCAATAAATACTAGTATAAAAAACACATTGATAATAATTTCCATTATCAAAAAAAAAAAAGAAGTTCATTAAAGATACCAAAGGCACGCAACTTAATAAACCTTGGCAGTCCAGGATCACCCACAGACAAAATAAAACAGTAAAACCAAAACTGTGGCAATAGTCAGCAATAGTAATGAGCTGTTACGAAAATAATACTTAAATAACATAATAATACTAATTTATCATTATTATTGTCATAACAATATCCAGTCAAGTTTTCCTATGATTAGACTTTCTGCTAACTAACAGATATGCACCAGTTATTTCCAGTTTGGCAGAGTTAAAGTTTCATCATCAGATTCTTTCCGTCGCTTTATTCCCGTTTCTTCTGGTGTAATTCATAAAGCTTTGAGGGCCTCCCTCACATTTGGCGGAGGTGGAAATACAATTATATTCGGGTCAGTTGTTGAGACATTTGTACAAATGATTGTACGTTTCCCCATGACAATGACATTTTATTTAAAATTTTTGGTTTTGCCATTTGGAGGTTGTCTGACCCACAGGTTCACCATGACAAGGGGAAATGAGATTACACCAATTTCACATCTGATTTGTCTGTTTTGGGAAAGAAATTCTAATACTTCAAGGAAGGAAATATTTTCTGCCATAACATAAAGCAATATAAAGTTTCTTATATTTTGGAAAATCAAAAACAGAAGCATAATAAAACAAAATACTAACATAGTATAATTTTCTCACTGTAAATCCAGTTGACAATAAAATGCAATACAAAAAAGGCAATAAAATGCAATATAATACGCAGTGGGTCGTTCATTTGACTCTGTACCCAGGACCTTTCCTTCACACGAGCGGACCACTGAAAACATTCAACACGTGATCTTTCACCTCGGGGTCGTCTACCGCATGCTTTTCCGTTCAAATCATCTGATAGTGAGGGTGATGTCTGTCATCGGCCTCGTATTTTTGTAGCTGCTGTTCAAAAGACACGTTTCAGGGCTGTACGGAAGACACCCGATGACCCTCGAGACAAGCTGTATCAATATCCTCCAGCATCTCAAGCAAGATATAAAAGAAAAATAAAACAAACTTGAGGTAAAGCCAGCATGGGGGTGATTTCATTCACCAATGGGGATTCCATTTCAAAGAATAATCCAAGAAGTCTCATTAGTCACTGACTTTATCCACCAGTCAAATCAAGTAAAATCTTTGGTTTAAAAGAAAAAACAAAACAACTTTCCATCTACTCTTTCTACGAACATTCTTTACTTTCACTAATCTACATTGCAAAGCCTTCAAAAAATAAATCTAACACCTTGACCTTTCCTGTGTTTCACAGGAAAGCCCTCTCTAATCTCAGCACCGTTCCATGCATCACTCTTTCTCACGCCTTCCTTCTCCCTCTAGCTGCAGATCTCCGCTCGCGGCCTCTTTCTTACACTCAAATGAAAACAATAGCTGGCTAATTTGTGCTTGGTTGACATAATGAAGTAGTATACACAGCTGGAGGGCCGAGCGGGGAGCTGCGGATCCCACCTGTGCTGACTCGGTCTGAGGCTGATACAGATCTCCAGCACCAACGCGTCTCCGGCACTTTGTCGGAGGAATTTGCTGTCTCATCAGCGAGCTAAAACAAAACGGCCTTACTTGGCTCTTCTGGTGAACGACAAAGAAAATATTAACATAATGCATGTCTTTGGCGTCAAAAAAAAAAAAAAAAGGAAGAAAAGCATTTCTGCATTTCTCACTCAACAGCCTGTTCTATCAGGTAGCCTTGAATATGTGAAACGACCAAGGTTAAGAGAGCCAGGCGCATTCCTGGACTGTGAGATGGTGTCTGCGCCATCTCCCTTCACTACATGTCCCATTCGGTGAGCCCCTCCAGACTTCTTGTGCCGCCAGCAAAAACCGTGTTCAACCGAGCCACCTTAAACTGCTGACAAACCAAACCATGGCTCAAACACAGACAAAGAACACAGAGGAGCATTTTTCCCTCCGAGGTGGCCTGTAAATGCTGGTTTTTTTATCTGTGTGTGAGAGCGAGACAAGACCGTTTGATCTCATCCGCCTCCGTTCGACCTTTGAACCCCGAAAGCAAGTAAAGTTAGTCAGCTGTGCTCTGAAGGCCCTGGGTCTCTCCACATTCAAAAACAACATGAAAAAAAAAAGCTCAACTGGTGACAGGTTGGTCTGGCTTTTCCTTCCAATTCCGGGAAATGACATACATAATTTTTTGTTGTGGATCAAAAAAGGCACTTCCTACATATTCCCTAGCATCATACACATATATAGGACATACACTTTGATGAAGATATATTTGCCTGCGTGTTTTACAGGCACGGGCAGAGTTATACATGTCGAGTATATATATGTTTCTCATTGCTGAGTAACAGAATTATATATGTCAGTTCCACAAAAAGAGTTGGAGACAAGGAGCTTTGTACTCTTCCAGTAATAACCAGCACCCACCAGTTTTTGCACTTAAAACTAAAGCTACAAAATATTAATAAATAATCAGCAATGTTAGGTATTTTCAGAACAAGACCCTGGTTTGTTTCTTTTTTTTCTCTCTCTCATATAAAGGAAGTAAAGATCACAAAAGCATGTGCTCTGTGTGTGAGTTTTAAGGTGCTTTTGTAAACTCATATTCAAAATGGGTTGGTGTACAAAGAGAGCCAACCAGTTTCTGGTCGCTGCGTTTGTGATTCTAACTTGCCTTCTTGCTGAATATGTAAACATGTTGAACACAGCAAAGTCTATGGGCGGTCCAAGAGAGCAGACTGGGTGGCATTCTCTGGTGCCAGATCCGTCTCTCCTCGGTTCACAAAACCCTTTTTTTGCCAAGAGAAGTACACCTTTGGTGTGTGCATGTGTGAGTGAGCATAAACATTTCTTTGTTCCATCAAGATTTCAGCCCTATTTGAGAAGCCACAACCCCCAAAAGGTGTATCCCAGCAATGCACTGGTCGTTAATGCCACACATCTGTTCACACACATACACACACATGCACACACGCACAAGCGCGCTCGTGTTCTCAACCCTCTGCTTCTTCTCTCTCTCTCTGCCGCCCTTCTGTTAGTTGAGGTTACTGCTGATGTCCAGGGCTTGCTGGTACACCTGAGTCATGTCCTCCAGGTCCCCCAGCAAAGAGAAGCTGCCATTGTCCCCTGGGGAGCCTTTTGTTTTGGGCCCGCGGCTGAACTTGGATCCCTGGAGTGGTTGGACCGCCTGGAAGCCCTTGAAGTTGGCGAGCTGCAGCAGGTTTTCGGCGGAGACGCAAGCCCTGATGTTGGAGCGGAGGTGGGGGGTGGAGGGGTGCCACTCGGCGCCGCCGAGGGAGCTGGGCGACAGGGACAGCACGGAGCTGTCCTCACCCACGATGCTGGAGGGTCGACTCTGACTGCGGGACAGACCTGAGTCGGGTGGGGGAGGAGGCTCGCAGAGAACGCCAGCCACTGCTGCCGCTGAAGGATTCCCGCTGTAGGTGGAGTACTTTCCATTCCGTTTCAGGATGCCCTTTCTCCCCATGGCTCTCTTTGGTGGAGAGGTGGCGAGCAGAGACATACTGGCGCCCCCCAAAAGCTCAGAGGACTCACTGCGCTCTGGGGAGGAGTAGTACCCTGATTCCCGCTGTTGGTTGTTCTTCAAAATGCCTTTCTTTGGCAGGGAGGGCACCATCTTGGCTGGAGAACCTCCTCCCAGGGCTGGCTCCTCTTCCTCTCGATCAGGACTCGTGGCCTCCTCTCCCCCTTCAGCTTGTTGAAGCAACGCTGCCTGAACTGACTCCACCTCTTCCAGACTGGCGGACTGCTGCTCCTCGGTCACCCTCGTCTTCAGGATGCCCTTGGGTCTCTTCAAACCAGGCTTGTCCTCCGCTCCGCAGTGGGTCTGTCCCGCTTCCACGTTTTCCTTCTTGGACTTTTTGGGCCTCTGGCGCAGCAGCGGTGGCATGGCCGTAGCTTTGGCCCCAGAACCACGTGGCTCAGTGCGGTTCTGCCAGTCGATGAAGCGGGCCAGCATGGGCGAGCCTCCATGGTCACGTTGGGTCTCGCAGTCACACACACTGTTCTTCCAGCCCCAGTTCACCCACCAGTGATTGGCAATGTCTTCCACTGTCGCCCGACGTTCGGGGTTCACCATGAGCATCCAGCGAATCAGCCCACGGGCATCTGGCAGGAAACAGGAACACCTGTGAGCTGCATCGTGGGTATAAAGATGCTAAAAGCACATGCTGTTACCATCATGCAGTAATATCTGTTTCATTAAAGATCTGTTTTTTGTTCAGACAAATTCTTCTCTGGTAACACAGCTGCTTTAATGCCCAGAGAGTTTATGTAATACCTAAGGTCTTGAACAAAATCTATCTTAAATTACTAAGAAATATTAAAATAAGCAGTGTAGCTGAGTTCACTTCATAAGATGCTTGTTTCATATTCAGCACAAAAAGAAAGAAGAACCACTGAATCTTTAAATGAAGTGTATCCAAAAAGAAAGTATAAATTAATATACCAGATGTGTAGCCTTGGAGAAAATTAGTATTGAGCACTATATGTAATGCAGTATGCAGATTCCACTGGACGTCTGCTTTGATTAATATTCCATTCAACATTCCACAGTTCAAAACGTTTTCTGTGTTTTCTGGAATTTACATGAAGTCTTTCTTCCCTGCTTCTATTTATGGTGCAGCCAAACTTGATTTGCAGACCACAGTTTCTGATTTATACAAGGAGCTGGAATCGGGCGTTTTTTCCTAGAACGAGAGGCAGACGGATTCTGAAATTCCTGAATTACCTGAGGACTGAGTAGGTTCTTTGTACTCGCCATTGCTAATCTGGCGAATGAGGTTCTTGTGGTCTCCCCCATCAAATGGCATCGTTCCATAGACCAGGGTGTACAGCAGCACCCCAAGAGCCCAGCTGTCCACCTGTGCAAACAAACGCCCCGGTCATACACATGTTTATTTATACAAACAGCACATCGTGCCAGTCAAGTGAGCAGTGTACCGTACATCCGTTGCAGACTGCGAAAACAAAAAAGCCGAGGTGTGTTACGTAATGTAAACGCGGCCCTCCAGAGTACTGCTTTCATTAGTGATTCATGACATTAAAATGAATGTGGTGGAATGAGTTCAGCTCCACTGTGCTCAGTGAGTTATGTGCCAAGCTTTACTTTGACATTAATAAGCACCCCGATCACTTTTTCAGACTAATGCCACATCAGAACATCTCTGTTAAAAAGCTTCTGACACTGTCGAGCTTCTTGACCGCGTCTTTCCAGGGAATAATAACAAATGCCAGTATTCTGGTGGGAAGTTCTTCTGTTTACACAGATAAATCAGCTACGGTCTCTGTCGCTTTGTCAGGCAACAGGCGAGCGCTTTCTGGCCAGCAGCCTAATGAAAAGTGGCTTTTTTGGAGGTTACATAAGACATTGTGTTTAGTGCATGACAAGGTGTAGAGCTGCAGTGGAAGTGGTGGGAGTGGAAACGGGTAACGAGACCTGCAGAGATGACTGGTGTGTTCTACTGAGCTTGCTGGAAAAACACCAAAGACCAGTTTATGTGTGCGAGAATATGAGTTTGTTGATTGTGTGACGGAAAGGATGGGATGTTCTGGGGAAAGCGCCTCTGATAGCAGCCGACGGAGCTTTGAGGTATAGTAGAGGAAGAGGAAATCAGATAGGGCTCGTAATGTGTACTTCCTTTAAGGCTTTGGACTTGCATCAAGAATGTTTTTCAGTCTTCTTTTGCAACTGGTCAGTCCCCGAGAGTGATCCGGGCCACGCATTATTGTTTTGTTCTATTTTTGTATCCCAACTTTGCTGTAATTTGTGGCCTCACCCCAACAGTGGTTCTGTAATTTCCATTGCGATCGGAGGGCCGTCGCTTTTAGCACTCTCGAGTAAATTACAGTGAATCACTCTAAATTGAACGTTTAGACTTGAACATCTAAAAATGATTTTTTTTTTACCCCCCTTTTCTCTGCTGCATTGTTTTTGAACCTGATGCAACTATGGCGACAACGCCCTTACTAGATACTGACTGACTTTCGGAAGAGACGTTCTCACTGTTCCCTTGACTAAAACTATTAGATGCTCACTTTGACCACCTCTTTGAGGCCTGCAGAGCTCACTCCAATCCCATTAAGCTGCAAGAAGAAAAACTATCCTCCAGTTACTCACTTCAAAGGAGCAGAGCATTGTAGGAAGGGGAGGACAAGGGTGGGATGCAGGCACTATCTGAGTTGACCCACTGTGGAGCTGCAAGGGAGACCTCCTTTCGACTGGGGACTAATCCCATCAAAGAAAATAAAGCCTCCTGACTACACTGTCAATGAACTACATAATTATGTTAATCACATGTGTGAAAGTGACGTAACCTTCATATGGAAGGATTCTTGAGGTGAACAACAAATTCAATTTCCCAACACTGAGAAAGCCTCACCTCTGGGCCACGGTACGGTCTCCCATTGACAATCTCTGGTGAAGCGTAGAGCGGGCTACCACAAAAGGTTTGCAACAGCTTGTCCTTGTGATAGAGGTTGGACAGCCCGAAGTCTGCGATCTGCAGGAAGAGGGCCAAGTGTGAATTTTGCACAAACCGTGTGACTTTTAATCCCTCCGTGCTAAGATAATTTGAGGCGAGCTACAACAGTCGGAGGAGAAATGCATCACAGATCAAGGCGCACACGTACCTTAATATTACAGTTTTCATCCAGTAGCACATTTTCCAGTTTCAGATCCCTGTGCACCACTCCATTCTGAAATTCAATTGGTGAAAAGTTAATAAATATGCTATATGAGCATGAGCCTGTAATTCCCCCCATGTATGAATACTGTTCTCACAGTATTTGGATAAACACCAACCATGTTTTTTTAATCTTAAAAATTGAGGAGATGGCATATGGAATGCAGACAAAGAAAAAAAAAGGCATAGCTCATACGTGGAGAAGTGACTTCACCCTTCACCCTCCACTCCACCCCCTCTACTCTGGCATCCCTTGTTGGTTATTGTTTGGCATAGCGTTCATGTTCACATGATGCTCATTGGTGGATAAAAGGAAGAAGCGGTTTGCTCGCTTGTTGTGGCAGTGAGTCACACCACCCCACCCAGCGGGAGGCTGCACTTGGTGGTAATGACTCATCGCTCACGGCTGTCTGGGACTCTCCTATCCTATCCTTGATATCATGCTTATCTCCAGCAGGCGAGAGCAAGACCAGAAAGGGGGGAGCCCATCGTAACGGGCCTGGGTACTGGTGGCTTTTGATGAGAGCCAGTGAGGTGTTGGCCGGAGCTAAGTCTGCGTGCTGAGGCTGGGGGGATGTCGGGACATCCGTCAGTGTGCGGGGCAACAGATGAGCCCCGCAATTAAAGAGGGGTCTGTTCGATACACTGGACTGTATTTGGAGCCCAAGCCTGAATTAAAATGGCCTGCGTTCCATCTTCACTCAGAAACAGATGACTCCCCAACACCAGCGAGCCAAGAAAAGCATACTCTGTAGGGCCTGCAGATTAACCGACTGCATGGCTGGCTGTGGACGTACATGGTTAATGTTACCATATACCTTGAAAACAAAGTCTGGATATGCATTCAGGCAAGGCAAAGAGAAATTTAAGGTGACCACAAATTGAAGGTGCATGTTTTTCTCCTTGCTAGCTAAGAAATGGGTCTCCTCACCTTGTGGCAGTGGTGCACGGCAGAGACTATCTGTCTGAAGAAGTGTCGCGTCTCTCTCTCGCTCAGGCGCCGGCGCTCGCTGATGTAGTCGTAGAGCTCGCCCTTGCTGGCGTACTCCATCACAATCACGATCTTGTCCTTGTTCTCAAACACTGAAAATGAAGTGAAAATAATTGGATCCCCATTAATGTCTTTTCTCAGTAACATGCTGTGTTATCAAACCCCTACATGGAGAGGCAAACGAGGGATCTTCAGCGATCCCAGGTTCATTTTTATCGTGTCAGATGTTTAAATGGACGTTTTTATGTAAAAACAAAGTAAACTAACGGCCCCCTTTTGATAAGAAGTCCAGATTCCTGAGAAGCACATAACATCCCTACACATCTCCCAGGGTTACATCACCCAAACCCCACCTCCCGTGTCTGGCTGCTTCACAACATCACAGGGAGGGGCTGTTAACTCAATCAAGCCCGTTCCTCTGAGATATGAACACGTGGACAGCAGTGAAAACAGGCCCAAAAAACAGAAAAAGGAACCAGATCGAAAAAATTACAGAATGATAGCTTAACCAATCTACTAATCAATTCTTTAATCCTTTGAAGCAGAATGTTTCAAGTTTATATCAATTTGCTCATTTTTACAGCACAATGTAATTTTGCTAACTACAACATCAGCTCTTGGGCTTTCCAGTAAGTGATGAAAATCAATACACTAAATTCAATCTTCTGATTGTTCATTCAAGTCGATGCTTGCTGGGCAGAATTTGACAAATACAAGTAACTTTATGGACAGACAGGTCAAAAACACAGTGATAGAAATGTTTTGGTCTAAGAGCAGCAATTGAATTACAATTCCATGAAACATAAACTCATTACTGTTGTGATAATGTGTTGGTATTTCCAACAGTTTCATCCAGCTCCCTGCCACGATAAAGGCTAGATGCAAACTGACTGAAACAAAATGACAACACCCCAGTCAGCCATGTTGCTACACATCGTGTGTGTTGATTTTCCCACACAGCAGGGTCACTGGGGGTGAGGGCCTCTACTTTCTACACCCTTGAGTGAGCACCTTCATAGTCTGTCACACTGCCTTCCCTCCCTCCCTCCCTCCCTCGGAGTCCTTTTGGAGATATAATCCTCTGCAAAAACACACAGTTGCTGAGTGATGGTAATGCTCCCTGATTGTGACTGTCTGGCTGCTTGGGAAGTAACTGACGGGACGCACGCCAAGCGCTCCCGAGGGCAGGGCAGACACGGCCCCCTGATTGGTGGATGGAGTCGTGACCTGGGGTGACATTCGAAGAGACCCTCGATGGGGATTTACTTGGGGAGGCAATTCGCAGCTTGCACTCCCATTTACCCTTGACCCCTGGTGGAGAAGTAATTACCTGGCTTACATAACTTGGGTTTGTTACGGCCCGCTGGGTACACCAGCCACCACTGCAGCCTCCCCGTCACTCACTAGGCTTTGTTTACAGGTCAGGCCCTCGCATCTAACTAATTAGCACCTATTGTCCCATTGCGTGAGCTGATGATTGATTGCTGCTGCTGCAGGCCTACATATGAGCTAACATTACAAAAGAGGAAAGAAATAGCTGAGATGAATGAACTATAGCAGAGTTTTGAAGAGTATAACGTTCAAAAAATGTGGGTCACGATTATCTTGTATTTTCCAGGTTATCAGAAATGCATTTTCCATGTTGTATGCCATTACATGCCAGTATTACATGTCAAGTTGTAGACAGCTGCAGGTTAACACAACTTACCTTAGCATCTGCACTCCAAGCTTCTATAAAGCTCACTAATAAAATTACAGGAAGGCACTAACATATTGAGGAGAAAAGAGAGAAAATCCACTTTTAAATGTCCCACACAACATGCTGATGAATGCAGAATGTGAGGGAGTGGCAAAAATCAATCTTCACGCACACATCTGGTTCAGCTTTGCTTCACACAAGGCAGTAAGCTGGGGCTGTTGAAGAGGGTGTTGCCGGATACACAGATCTCTAGTTCTCCTATATATCTCTAAAGCAAGTTTGGGTGGAGGCCAGGCCACAACAGTAAGCACAAGGGTTTGAGGAGAGACACTAAAGAGCAGCAGCAGTGAATCTGGTTCAGTTTGGTAATGGAGCACGCCGCTTATAAGCGACGACTGGAACTCATAGCAACACTGTACAAGTTCGTCAGAGTTCATCAAGCAGCGCGTTCTTTTAATAATTCTCCTAGAAATCACATAAAAGTCAGCTGCACTTCAGCTGACTGGCACATTCCCATATCAAACAGTAATGTTTGTTGCATAAACACGTTGGTGATAAGGAACTGGGGACTATGAGACTGTGGGTAAGCCAGTTTGGGCAGTGGCACACAACCTGTTGCCATTGTGCCAGTGAGGCTATCTTAAAAAAGGGCACTGTGAAACTGGTGCATTGTTGATACAGGCGTAAAAATAGTAGCGAGTCACAAATCATATGAAACCAACTCACACTCAAGTGCTTTGTGACCGTAAAAGCCTGTGAATAGGTTCAGGCTGTATAATAAGGAGTGATTTATTGCAGGCAATGCGCTGAAGAAATTCAATGGGGATTGTTCAGCCTTTACATGCCCAATAATTCCTATCTGTTTTTCTATGATGAGGTTAAGGTCATGTATGTATGGATGTATGCGTGCATGAGGTCCCAGAGAATAAATATGCATTGTATGAGCCTGTCTTAAAGGCTTTGATATTTCAAGACTCGCTTCCTGGTGTAGATATATGTTGACACACTCTTCAGGGAAGACTTAAAGCCAATCCTCCCACAGCATAGCGCTGGACGTGAGTCAGACAGGGTGCATGCCTGGGTGACTGGGGTCTCACACACACACAAAAGCATGCATGCACGCACACGTGCACGAGTGCAGTCTGGTTCCCAGCTGCAGTTGTCTGTAAGCATCAGCAGATGTCTGGCCCGGAGATCAAGACCACAGTAGACAAGGGATGAGACCTCTTAGATGTGGGAGAGGCAATCCCTTAGAATATCACCCCTCTTATAAACACAAACTTTCAACACACACGTGCACACACGCACACATTCAGAGAGATCCACCGTCAAAGCCATCCAGACTTTTACTGGCCCAGGCAGCCAGACAGACAAGATGAATAACATCCCAGAGCTGTAGTCCAGGAGTTATTATGACTGCATGTCATAACATGACAGTCCTGCAACTTGGCCACAAGTGCGAAACGAGCTGAAGGAGATTGAAGAATGCTGGGACATGTGTGTTTTTGTTTATGTGTGTTCAAGTCAAAGGGGTATCTATGATTCGTCGTGGTGCTGTGTGCATTTCCGTGCGTTCACCTTCATATATAGAGATGATATGTGGGTGGCGGAGGGATGACATGATTTCGATCTCTCTGCGGATGTGCACCATGTCTTGCTCATCCTTGATCTTCTCCTTGCGAATTGACTTGATAGCCACCTGGAAACAGAGGATGGAAAACACTTGGTTCAAATAGCTTGCAGCTACATAAAATTCAGATTTCAAAGCAAGAAAACATTTTCCGTGAACTGGGGGTTGCAGATGAAAAGCACTTTTCCCTGTTTTCAGTTACATTGATTATACGATAATGCTCACATAGCTTGAAGAGGGAAATGCCCTCACGAAACGAAAGCATACACTTTATGCAACAAGCAATATCTTATCAGTGAACTTTGACACTGAGACAGCGATCGAAAAGCACGTGGCGCATCATGTGCTGTCGGTCTCAGCAGAAACATGTGAGCCAAGACCAAAACTTCTCAATAGATAATTCTCTCTAAACAAAAACATTAAACTCAAATACCTTCCCTACCTCAGAATTCTTATCAGACAGGTATGACCTTTGATCCTAGCAATCTATATTATCACATCTGCTAGAACGCAACTGTCTCATGCTCACACTCGGTAATTTACTCCACATGAAACCAGAGGACGATGTACTCTTGGGAATAACAGCCTGACTCACGGTACCATAATGGAGGCTCATTGGTACATTTTGTACATTGAACCAGGTATTAGTCAGCGCCACAGCAGGGACTATCATCAGGAGCACCCGTCCAGAACAGAGTAGCTTCCATTGCCACTGAGCACCGGTGAGTAGCTGGTGTTAAAATTGAGACCGATTAGATTGGTTTGAAAAGCATTCACCTCACCACCACAACAGCAAGAGGTGATGAAGGAAAAAATTCAAATTTCTACAAAAAAAAAGAAAGAAAAGTTATTAGTTTGCAACCTGAACAACTATTGGTTGAATGGCTTTTGAAATTTTCTTATCTATACCAGACTGGTGGGAAAGCAAATGAAGACCACACATTTACTAAAGCAAAGTATGAATACAGTATTATGTTAAATATTTGTGATTTTCAATAGACTGCCACTGCAAAAACCACATTCGTAGCATTAACAGCTCTGCTTCCTCTCCTGTCAAAACCTGCTTGAGAAGACACTCATCTCTCTCAAGCCTCTTTTATTTTCAGTCCTTCTAATTAAAAACAGCCAATGGCCTACAACTGAAAGCCTGCTGAGAGTTTCATAAAGACATTAGGAGACTGAGTAGAGGATGAGGAAGTCATTTGTTCCTTTCGTCTTTCCAAACTGGCTGTTACGGGAGGTTCAATACTCAACGGTGAAACTCAGTTTGACTATTTTTCATTGTCGCGGCTGAGCCACGAGGTTCAAAGTCAGCTGCAAGTGGACGCAATCTAACCAGTAACCTATGCTCTCCATAAATGAAGGGTTCGTGGCCTTCTCTAAATAAACCGATGGAGAGAAAAGAGTCTCGCACATCACTCTAATTGCAGCCTAAACATTCTGGATTGAGTCCTCGGTTTGCTTTGATCAGGCCTGTATAGAGTCTGATCACTCTGAATTTTGTTAGTTTAAACTTTTGTCCTCTCCTCAAGAAACTGCAGTATTCAGAGAAGCCTGGTTTTATTCCACGCTGCAGAAACCACAGGCAGTAGCGAGTGCCAAGCTAATTACCGTGTACATCAATAAAAATAACCCCAAACCGGAATAGCTCCCTTCCAGGGCATGCCTTGATTACATAGAATTTAAAGAAACGGTACCATGATAAACAATCCAGGGTCCAGGGGGGTTCACATGCTGTATTCATAATTAGTAAAAGGTTGTTTGTGTCTTAACACGGCTTTCCTTTACCTCATCAGAATCATCAAGATTACACCACTGATCCCCAAACGAGAGCAACATATTTGACTTGTGTGTAAAGTTTGAGTCACTTTTGCAGTTTTATTTCAGGAATTTGTTCACTTGGGCTACAATTACACAGAAGTCTAAAAAAGGAGCAGCACATACTGTAAAAGCAAGTGAAATGTCACTCTACAACTCTTCATATTTCTCTTTAGAGGTTTACACAGTACGCTGACTCCCCGAATGAACCGGGCCTCACACACTCCGACTGAGACAGAGCCAGGTATCTCTTGTGTATCTCCTCATGTTCCCTTGCCCTGACCCCGATGTGGATCATTAAACTGAACTGCAGACCAGCCACTTGTCAGCCGGCCAACACAGCTTCGCTTGTCCTTAAGTGGATCCCTATTACTGTCACTCACAGTCAACAGGCCCTGCACTGCTGCCCATGCTGGCCCCTGCCAGGTATGGGGCCCGTCCCTCTCCTCCGTCCCTCCTGCCCCAGCTCGCCCCCTCCCGACCCCAAAACGAGTTCTCAAAAGAGCCCGTTTGAAGTGAAAGTCCATGTTTCGCTTCAGTGGAGCCTGACATCTTCCCGCACTTTCTCAGGCCATTAAAATAGATGAAGTATTCAGCACAAGCTTGTCTGTCTCGGTATTGTCTAAAGATCATGATCATCTGTTGGGCTGACCATGAATCTGACTCAGAGCTTTCAGGGGGGGGAGGAAGGAAGAAAAAAAAAAAAAAAAAAGGGAGAGTGAGTGAGGGGGAGGAAGAGGCCAGTCACTTTATTCTCGAACACGGCCAGGAATCATAATGCCTCATCAGCGGCACCACATATAGCAGAGGAATGTCAGAGTTTGACCCTCCAGCGTACCTCCCCAGTGAATCCATTGTTTGGGAGTGATGTAATCTTGAGCTTTAAGCTTGTATTAATGTGACTCAGTATCCCCTTCAACTGAGGCTGTCCCACTCTTGTTATGCTAGTGGGCTTTCCCAGTATTCAGTGTGAACTGCTCACCCCTCCCTCCTATTTGTGATGGATGCTTCATACAGGATATTAACCTTCCCCTCAAATCTCATTTCCTGCTGCGGATGGCCTTTTATGTGTCAGTGTCCATTTTGGGCCCGGCTGTCACCACAACCTTTTCACAACAGCCGACAAGACGGTATATGTTACACCGAAACTCACACAGTCTCCTTTCATTCCTTCCACAAGTATACAACCACATCAAATTAAGGTATGCAACAAGCCTTTAGCTTGTGCCTATGTTACAGAGATCAGTTCCACTTCACAGTGTTGCGTTTCCACCGAGCTACCAAGCAGTAGAACACACAGCTTTTCAGATTAAAACAGCCACTCAGATCTACTCTGGCTTTGCCTTCAACTAATCAATCTTCCTCGGATCCTTCCAGTTCATTCCCACACGAGTAAACCTTGAGTTACACAAGGAACTTCCCCAGTTTTAAGTTCCCTCTGTGTCTCACATTGGATTTGTGGCATAAGCCAGGAAAAGGTGCAGGGAAATAAGATGATTGTGTAACACTCTCACCACCCTGCTATATCTGCCACATGGACACAAGGGACTTCCTCTGGGTCAGAGGCCAAGTAAACTCCAGCAACACAGCGCCAGACACATGTGGCCAGTGAGCTGGCCAGCAGTTGTGCTGTGTTGGTGCTTCATGTGCGGAGCAACTCCTCCTCCAAGGGTTTCCACCACTAGAAGCACAGCAGTGTAAAAATAACACACACACACTTTGTATTCCAAGTCTGAATGGTACGCTCAGTGCAGCGTTGCAGATAACAGGTTAATGGACAACTTCATACCACAAACTGTATTGTGTGTAAAGAGAAAGTCTGTAAAGTTTAAAATCCCCAGTACCTTCTGGAGTTTTATGATCCAAGTGAAAGTGGAAGTGTCATAAGAGAACAAGCCCTAATCAAGAGAGTTTATGTCCCTACTGTTACTCAAACATCTGCCAGTAGCTATGAAACCATAGTTGGGGGGTTGACCTATACTAAGCAAAGAGTCCCCCAGGCATTCTCAGTACATGGAAAGTTCCTCGTGTCCTGCCAAAGTGGGCACTTAGGGTCATATTATGCTGTAACTGAAAATATGTGTAGGTCTGCAAGGGCACAGAAGCAGCAGATGGTGGGTTTGCCATGATGAATAAAAATGCTCTGAATTATGAAAAATAAAGTGGTGAAAAAATGTGAACAGGGCACTCATTATAGTGCTTTACATAAATACAAAAACATTAAATGCTGGAAAAATGTGATTTATTTCTGTCCTTCGTTAAAAGCATTCAAATAATTCTCAAATGAAGCCAGAGAACCTTTAAGACATCACTACTTTTTAGGGGATTTTTCAGGTAGGTTGTTCAAGGAATCTTGGCATAATGGTTTATAGTTCTTTAGTAGATTCACGTTGCCAACAAACAGATGCTGGGAATGATCAGACCCTTCCTGGTGCTACCGTAGACTGACAAACAACTAATCTCATAATTCAATTAAAAAACTGCCTTCAGATCAACTTGATTAAATAATTTAGCAGGAATTTGATTTTTCCCCCCAAAAGTGCATTTTATTCATCCAATAGCTTCATCACATTACAAATGCTATCATGAGATTAAAGCTGCAGACAAAAGGCACATTTACCGTTATCCTGACACTGAGATGTCGAATGCATAAAAGACTGACTGAACTGATCGACTGTGCATTCATGTTCTGCATGTCAACAAATTTGGGCAATCTGATGGAGCCTCATTGCCTGCCCACTCAACATTAATGTTAATATTGTTCACCATATTGTGGGTGTATTGAAAATCAGTTTGGGGAGAGGAAGGAGAGAGAAAAAAAACCCCACAATGTAAAAGGCCTCGGGGAGCTTTTATCAGCATTTTGTGATGCTCAGCTGCTGGGGTCACACAGGTCACATCAGTCTGTCAGTAGCCGGATTTGCGCTGCAGCATCCGGTCGCGAGGCTGGCTGGACGCAGCGTGTGCAGCACGACTCCCGGGCCCCAGGGGGGCTTTTTGGGAGCACGAGTAGGGGGGGGGGGGGGGGGGGGGGAGGAGGGGGATTCCCCGTGCACACGCTTCCAAACCACTTAATTTAGCTCCAGCGTCGTTTGCTTGTATCAGCAACCGAAAAGCGTGCATGCATTATCGATCCCGTGACAGATGTTTGCATCTGGAGCGGCTCACCTCTCGGCCGGAGTGTCGCTCGATGGCCTTCTTGACCTTCCCGTAGGTGCCTCTCCCCAGCGTCTCCAGCAGCTCGTAGCGGTGCTTCAGGTTGTGCTTGTGGTGGTGTTTCTTCACGCTTCTGCGTCCCGCGTCCTCAGGTGAGCCACCTGCGGCCGGAGGGGGCGAGGCTGGAGGCGCGGGGGGGAGGTCGGCGGTCCCGGTCCCGGTCCCGGTCCCGGTCCCGCCTCCCGCCGGTCTGCCGGCGGGGCTGCGGCCTCTCGGGGCCTCGGGACGGGGGGTCCCGCGGTGGGACGATAAATAAACGGTATCCATCTCACTAGGGAGGCGTTCACACCACCTGCCCACTGTTAAATATTCCAAACTAGCTACTTAAAAACAATTGATAATATAATACTTATAGGCCTAATAATAGTAATAATAAATAAATAAATTACAAGGAATAACGCTTATCATATTATCACGTGTGGAAACGGGACATTTCCAGATTGTCTTGATTGATTGATCAATTGGTTTTGATCAAAATAAATTGGATCCCTCCTCCTCTTAATCGCTGTATAATAAACCTACTACTAGAATTAACGGAGCACAGGACGCCTAAAAGAATCGCTCCATAATACGATGATTTGCGCCTCTTTATCTGAGATTAAAAATAATTATAGTGCCAATATTATGTTAAAATACAGCTCGTGTTGAGATTTCGGCAGCAGGGAGCATGCCGGAAGCTGAACACGCTTTCGATTCGAAGATGCTCTATTGGCTATAATATATGTGCAAGCACTATCCCATCCAAAAAAAAAAAAAAAAAGGAAAAAAATAAATCTAAATAAACTCCTTAATAGACTGGCATGATCTACCTGTGGTTGATTCTGACTCGCTCACATTATCTGTCGTCCTAAACGCTGCCAACATCACGAGAAAGGCGAGAAAGCTGCGACGAAACCGGCGTTTTGGATGAAGATGACCCTCATTTTGTCCACGGCCCAGGTACAGATCCTCATTCATCAGGACTCTGTCTATTGTGCGCCTGCATGCTCCGAGCCGTGGTCGCCGCTGCTGGAAGTGCGCTGGGATCGGACACTATCTCAGGCTGAGACGTTCTGGATATTGCCATGGTCGTATCGCTGCTCGCCCTCTTCTATTCCTTCTTCTTCTTCTTTTTCTTCTTCCTCTGCTCGTGTGTGCGTCCTTCTTCTGTTTCTCCTTCCCTTCCTCTCTCTCTCTCTCTCTCTCTCTCTATCCTCAGCGTGAGGGGCTGTGAAGAAGGAATGCGAGAGGATCCGAGACCGGAGGCGGAGTTTCTGCAGACCTCCTCCTCCTCCTCCTTCCCTGTCTTTTTTCTCCCTCTTCCCTTCTCTTCTCTCTTTGTGCTCTCATCTCTGATATGACTGCAAGCAGCGATCAGGGGCGTAGCCAGGCGCTGCACTTGCAGGAGGTGCCCCCCAACCCCCCCTCCCCGCCCCCAACACACACGCGCACCCCTACCACACCCTCTTCTCTGCCTTATGCCTTTGTTATTATTTTTTTATTGTCTAAGTGCAAAATCCCATTTTCCTTTTCTGTTGATGTTGTTTAGTATGGTCAGGCAGAAATCATTGGTCACAATCATGATCTGGTGCCCCCCCTAAATAGAAAGTACATAATCATGCCGCCTTTAAATGTAAAATTTTATTTACACTGCACTGTTTGCAGTGAAAATGCATCGGGTTTTTTTTGTTTGTTTTTTTGCATTTTCATTTCACCAAGGTTTCACGCTTACCATCAATGTAATGAGAATGATCTGGGTTTTGACGGAAACTGCAGAGAAATTGAAAACAATGTAGCTTTTATGTTGAGCCACTAGTTGGTGCTCTTGTTTCTTTTTATACTGAAAGCACACATGCATCTAGGCAGACAAAAAAAAAACTCTATAAAGACTAACGATGGTTAAAAATTGACATTTTAGTGGACGGACATATGGACCGGAAGTCATGCCACTCTGCAGGACGCCGTTGTTGTTTTTGTCCATCTACCCGCCCATGTGCAGAAGAATGGTTTACTCCAACTGTGGTGTGCATAATAAGTGGTTTAGTTTTAGAAAAGTTGTCTAAAAAGTTCCATCTTGAGATCCATTTTCAAAAATTAGCTTTTTCATTGGCTCTGAGCACCATTGTCATCCAAACAAACACCCCAAATGCAACAAAAGTTTTCTGTTTTCATGTGAAAACACTGTCGCATCAACGGGGCTTTGGGCTCTGTCCTCAAGGAGACAGCATTAGGCGTCATACATTGGTGTTTTCTTCATGTCTTTTTCTCTTTTTGGTGTATTTCTGTGGCGGTTTTACTGCATTTCTAAAAACATGGAAGAGATGTTACAGTGTCTGCAGATAGATGTGCTCCTAAATGTTTGCAGGACGGTCAATCTGATAACTTGATGAAGACAGAATAAATGTTGACCAAAAAATGTCTGCGCCCCTGCTGAAATAAGCATGAATGGAGGCATAAACTTGCTGTAAGTTACCATTCCTGTAGACATTGGAATATTGAATAGAGTAATTTTTCGTCTCGGAACTGACTTTGACTTTGAGGTTACAGCAGTTCTTCAACAACAACCTCTTTAGAACGTTGCTCTGCGTGGTCTTCACTTTGCTGTCTCTCACTGCATCAGTAATCTCAAAGTGATTTATGGCAACTACACCCTTGGCTGTCTTAGACAGATGTGTAATCTGGAGAATATCTGTTGTCATGGCCTGAAATTGGTGGTCTTGTGTAGAAGTGTAGACGGGCTGGCGGACGGGCGATGTCACGGTCGTGTCACCAAAGACAACCTGCAATGATTTTTTTTTTTATTGACCGTGTGTGAAATTTCAACAATGGATGACTCACTGCTCAGCGCAGCCAGAACCTGCAGCCACTCACCAGCTGATCAAAATGTGGCAATCGCAGACTTAATGTTTCAAATTGGCCTTTCTTGTGTGTGTTGGTGTATCTTTGTCAAGACTCTGAGCCCCAGGTTTCTTTCATTGACCTTGAATGGCTGCGTTCGCCATAGTACGGACGTGAATTCATGAATGTAGCTGATCTTGAGGAGAGAACTCAGGACAATAAGCCCGATCGTACAATCAGACATGTGTTCACTGAGCCCAGTAAAACTACTGAAAAATCCTAAAAAGGAATATAATATTGTTGCTGTGGCTCCAAATATGTAAAGTGTTTGCTGAAACCATTTTCTTTTATAATCGAGGGCATTTTTGTATCAAACACTACCAGAATGAAGAAAACATTAACATCTGAAATATCATAAAGTTGCTATATAAACAAACACAAATATGTCCTTGTTAATGGTTCACCAAGCCAACTTGGATGTGGAGGGGAATTCTGCTGCAGGCGACCTGTGGGACTCATGATCACTAACAGCAGCCATGCAGTCATGCAGCTGGCCAAAGCAGGTGAACATGAGTGCTCACTAAAACTAAGGAGAAATCAAATATCTCTCAAAAGAACTACTTCACTGGTTTTTTTTAATTATTTCAAAAAAAGAAGAGAAGAAAAGCTTGTTCATTTATTGAATTTTGTGTTTCTCAACACATATTGACACAGACACATTGTGGATGTTCTGATGATAAAAAAAAGGAGGTTGACGTGCTGTCGGTTATGTTATAGGCACATCCGGATCGAATCAGAAACATCCCCTGTGGAAGTGACTGCGGACTGGATCATCTTGCAGTCAGAATCTTGGTGGTTTGATGGTTCATCTCACCCTGGCCATGTGTCAAAGTGCCCTTGGGAAAAAATACTAAACCTCAAATTGCTGCCAAAGGACGTTAAGCATTATTGATGCATATGTGCACATGGGCACGAATTAGTGACTGATATTGTACAGAAAATGCACTTTATAAGTAAAGCGTGTTTACCATTCTTCAAGCTACATTTTGTAGTCATTTTCAAGCTAGAAAACAATTTCTTTTATTTGAATCAACCTTTTTTTGAGTCATCATCAGTTTATTTATTTCTTTATTTTACTGTAAACACTTGAACCAAGCTGCTACACTCGAGATAGGTCTAACCAGAAGACTACCTTGCTCTGGTATTTGCTTGTATTTGTTTGTAGCTGCTAATTAGTCAACGGTGGAAAAGTTTAGGTGCATGTCAAACAATATCTGATCAAAGCAGGAAAGTGTTTTTTTGTTTCCCCAGTGGCCCTATAAATAGCTGACATGATTTTGCAGGCATTTGTTGACGTAAACATGGCTGGAGAAGTGTCCAGTTATAGTAACACTAACAGATGAGTATCTGATGGATATGATTCCTCCTTTGGCCTCATTTGCACTCTCCAGTGTGTGCTGTGGTTTATGCAGTGCAGAGTGTCAGCACTGCCCTCTTGTGGCAAAAAATAGGAACTTACTACAAATGGGACTAAGTCTATCAATCCATTTTTCTTTTATATATTTATTTCCTGAATTTATTTACCAAATTACACAAGAATCAATCCAGATCAACAGATAGAAAAAAGCAGAGTACACCAGGAAAACATTCCAAGGAAAAAAAATCAGCCATAAAAAAAAGGTTCAAGAGTTTAACAGTTTGAATAATTTGACAAAAATGTAAATAAATATTGAAAAAAAAGATATTGGTGGATGATTAGATGTATAAGCTGACTACTGATTTTTTTCCAGCTATTAAAATATCTCAAATAGGATTTTATAAATATTGTGTGTACTCAGCAAACTTTTATACTCAGCACAAAACCACATAAAAACTAGGAGAAGCTGCAAATAAATCTAATATCTCTGTGATATATTTATCATATAATTTTTACTTGCTTTTTAAATGTCATTAGGTAAACATACCTGCTGAGTACTTGGGAAATTATGATTTTCATAGTTTGAGGTTTTATCCGCCCAACAATTTGCACTAGGCAGAAAAAAAGTCACACTGACTGTTTGACTTTCATTACAACAACTGGTAAAAATGTATCTGTAGCTGATCCTGTGCATCTGAGCTTGTCTCAGTGCAGCCAGCCACCATTGTTCAGTCTCACATCCTCTTCATATAACCCCTTTCTCTGAAGTCACATGTGTTTTTTTTGCTATTGTCACACTGCTATTGACTGCTGGTGCTGCTCTCATTAACCTGGCTAATGAGTCATTCTGGTATATTGATTAGTTTTGGACCTTTGGGAACAATTTTCAATTCAAGATAAGATGTATTTCACTCTGCAGGAACTTACGTTGTCAATTCACCTTAAATCACGAGGATCTTGCAAAATAACAATGAGCCGACTACATCTGAATGTGAATAAAAAGTAGCTATGGTTGTCTATTTGAGGTGTTGTCCAGAAAGTGCTGCTGTATTTGTAATACATCAACACTGTCATAAAGTGAACATAAAGATCCCAAAAAACACAATCAATGAAGTTTTATTCATAACATGGCTCCAAGGAATACTTTCGTTTGTGCAGGTCAAAGTATGCCACCGTTGTCTCTTTAGGAATTGAAATAATGCCTACCTTGATGTATTGTTATTAAATAAGCATTTAAGCATTTTAGCTCCTTTATCCAAAATGTACTGAACGTTTGCACTTAAGTATAACTCCTGCAACATTGCTTAATCTATACTGCTACTCAAGGAAAAGTACAGACCTGTACTATTCAGTCAGTTGTATTAGCAGCAGATCATTTACATTTCAAACATCTTTTTTTTTTTAAATCACACCATAAAAATTTATGCTTTGATCATAGGAATGAAACATGGGCCTTCTCTGTTGAAAGAACAAGCTCACTGGCAACAAATGTTTGTGTCTGAATTCAGTAATGACTCATGATGTCAAAAGCAGTGCACTGGATTACATGGATTAAATTTGTGCCAAATTACATACTTGGATGATGTTCACGCAAGGCTGCAAATCGTATGTAATTACAGTTAAATTAGTATTTGTAATTTGTTGGTTCCACCCATGTATTTTATGAAACATCCTCTTGTCTGAGTTTGAGTAATACTTAAGGAAGATTTTCAGACTTTCTTAGGTATTCACGTGTTTCACATATCAACATGCTGCTAACTCTTCCTTGTAAACATTGTTTGATGTATTTTTCTGTCAATTCCTTTATAATGTCGAATGTCATTATTTTTTATGTCTTATTTTATTCTTCAACTTTCCTATTCTGTGTGAAGAAGACACAAAACATTTAACTTTAAATAGTGTCTGGAGTTTTTGGGGCATTACATACGCGGGGTACCTTCTGAGAGAGTCACCACATTTCTCATAACACCGACGTAAATCAGCGTAAGCCACGCACGCGCTTTAGAGACGATTCTCGCGTGGCATGACTCACACAGCCGCCTGGAAGCAGCCAGGAACACGTGAGCTGCTGTGGACGGTTTATTTATTCCACAATTTGTCTGTCATCGTTAAATAATATTGTCAACAACTCTTTCCAGGAATCTCTTTCTGCTCTAGCGCGGGTAACTTCCAACCCTCTTTCTTCAGATGTTTCCAATCGTTTTCTGTTTTTATGTTAGCAGCGAGCTTGTCGCGTGACAATGGGCGTGTTCAAAAAGCTACTAACACAGCAAATACCAGCCGCTTATACAAAATATATGTCTTGTTTTCTCAGTGTGGACAGCTAAATATATCAGACATGATCTCTGCCGTCCAGTACATACTGTCCAAGATGGTGTCTCCATTATGGAGGACAGCGGAAGTGGGAAGAGGAAACCATTTCTCGGGTACGCCGTTTGAACAAAATACATGACTATTTTGAAGTAACTCCAAATATTAGACACATTTGATGTTGTTTTGGCGCCAGATCTTTTTTCCCAGTCAGGTCCAGGCATGTTGGACGTCCGCCATCTGCAGGACAGTGTTGTGACCCAGCTGTGTCTTGACTATGGCATGATCGATGATGCCATTTACTTCACCAAAGCCGAGGTGCTGGGTGGGACGCCACTGAAAGTCGGGGACCTGGTAAACTGCACTGCAGTAAGAGATGGTAGCCAAGGGGGATGGAAAGCTTTAAGGGTGAGGAACCTGTGTGTCATGCATGTAATGTCTTAGATATGCCGACAAATGAAGTCTATGCTCACTTTGAACCCAACGACTTGTGTTTAACGTATGGTTTCACTGTTATTCTGTTACGAGGTGGGTTTAATGAGAAGGACATGCAGGGTTTTAATCTGTCATTTAGGTAGAAAAGAGTGCCGACGCTTGGGAGGATGGAGGAAGAAGCTCTCAGGAGAAAGACTGTGAGCAGCTACGGCCTCTCATCGGTACAATCACGTCGTTTGATGGAAATGACGGCTACATAAACCAGAAGACACACTTCCCACGCCACAGTCTTACGGAGGGTACTGACACTCGATGTACTTCACATGATGAACGTTTGAACCTCTTGACTGATGCTCACCCTTGCTTCCCCTGGTCAGCTCTTAGAGTGGCAAATTAGACAATTCATAATCACACCTAAATGTAATAAGGGCCTGATATAGACTGCTCTTCAACTCCATGTCTGTTGTCGTAATTTGTGAGTTTTCACCGTTATCTTGCAGGTTATGAGCCAATGAAAGGAGATTGGGTCCAAGCAAAATATTTCGTCAACCCCACCCAGTGGACCACCCATGCTTCCTCTGTGGCTCCTTTACGCTACTGCCGCGTAGACGAGGTAATGTAGTCACTGCTTACTTCAGCATAGTACACTGAAGCTCAAAACACTGTGGAAGTTAAAGTGTTATGGGGAATATTCCAATGGAAAAAAATCAAATGAACTTTAATAAAAAGTGATTATTTACGTTATTGGTCCCTATAGAGTGCATCTGGAAAGAATTCAATCCCCTTCACTGTTTAAACATCTTATGTTACTGCCTTATTCCAAAATGGATTAAGTCATTTCTTTTACTCATCAATCTACTCAAAATGTCCCATAATGAAAAAGAAAAAAAAATCCACATTTTTGCAAATTTAATAAAAATACTTAACTGAAGTATCACATGTAAATAAGTATTCAGTCTCTTTGCTGTGACGCTCAAAACTTAGCTCAGCTGCATCCTGCTTCTACAACTTGACTGGAGTCTAAATGTGGTCAATTCAGTTGATTAGACTTGATTTGGAAAGGCACACACCTGTCTGTATCAGGTCCCACAGCTGAAAGTGAAGCACGGTGGTGGCAGCATCATGCTGTGGGATGTTTTTCAGCAGCAGGGACCGGGAGTCTCATCAGGATAGAGGGAAAGACGAATGTAGCAATATACAGAGACATCCTGGATGATAACCTGCTCCAGAGCATTCAGGACCTCAGACAACTGCAATAGTTCACCTTCCAACAGGACAGCGACCTGAAACACACAGCCAAAACAACGAAGAAGTGGCTCCTGGACAAGTCTGTGAACGTACTTAAGGGGCCCCACCGGAGCCCAGACTTTAACCTGATTAAACATCTCTGGAAAGACCTCAAAATAGCTGAGCAGTGATGCTCCTCATCTAACCTGACGGAACGAGAGAGGATTTGTGGAGAAGAAACAGGATAAAAATACCCCAAATTCAGGTGTGCCAAGCTTGTAGCATCATACCGAAGAAGACTTGAGGCTCTAATCACTGCCAAAGGTGCCTGGAAAAAAGTGGAAATAATGAGACCATCATGTTCAGCTGTATACCGACCAGCGCTTGTCAACGTCATGGGAGCCTCAGACCAAGGGGATTTAAAATTTTTGCTAACAAGCAGTTTAAAGGCTTAACAATGCTTTATCTGAAATGCTTCATATGACAGCGAAAATGACGTATGGGAGGAACAGCTGGAATTGGAGCACAGGCGAATCTTGTGAGGAAGGAGATCTGAGGACAGAGTGTTCATTCGGCACAGCTACATGCTCACACACACATCCCTGTCCTATTACCTTTGATTTAAAAATGTCAAAAGCTATTTAATCTGTTTTTATTGGATCTATTTTTATGAGCTAAAATTGCTTTATAGAAATAATATTTGGTCTACGCAGCCTTTTTACATTAGCCTTCAAAATTAGGGGCATCTTATGTTCAGACCAATATGTAAAATGTAATTTAACATTCTGGGAAATTGAATTTCTCTTTCACTCCTCTGAATGGTCTCCTGTGTTTAGGTGCCTGTGACGAGCGTGTTCGGTAAAAATGGCGTGGTGAATGATAGCGTTTTCTTTACAATGGATTCACTGCTGCTACCTGCCAACTACCAGCCTCTGCTGGGGGACCTGGTGAACGTGGTGATATTGGAAAGCAAGCAGTCCCTCTACTGTTGGAGGGCCCTCTGCATGTCACCCTGTAAAACGAGGTGACGCTTGTTGTTTTGAAATTCTGAAAGGACAATTGATTTCAATTTTGTTAGTTTATAATCAAAAATGTGTTTATGTGCAAAATTTAAATTCCATCTGATATTTTTATTCCCGCTGTTTAACTAGCAGCGTGAATGGTACTGTGACACGTCAGCTGAAGACTGAATACACCTCGGAAAATAAAGGAGGGCTGGAAGTAACGGACTATGGCCAATTTGGAGACCTGATGATTGGGGACAGACGGGAGCTTGTGTTCTGGATACAGTAAGTTAAAATGCTTCTACTGTAAATGTTAATCTATTCAAAGATGCGTGCACTTTTTTCTTTGGTCCTCTGTTTTTTTTGTCTGTATTTTGCGCCACCCAAGTTTTCTCAGAATAAGGATGGTGTAGAAAAAAATTGATTCCGTTGTCTGCACAGTATAGTTCATTGTTGAATTCTGAATCACTCCGTCGCAGAAATAAAGGTTCAGAGGTTCATCGGCTGCAGTACTGTGACTTTGCTGGATGGGACTCGGAGGAACAGTTCGCCCTGGTCGCCGTTAACGGAGCCGAGCCACCCAGGGAGAGAAAAAACTCTTCTCATGGAAACGGCTGTCATCCTTCAACAACAAAAATCGAAGCGGGTGACAAAAACACTGACATGAAGCAGCAAGCCGCCTGTTCCACTGAGGGAAGAAGACAGCAAAAAGAAGTGGATATTCCTCCAGGAGAAAGGGTGTCTATTGTACTGTCGTGCCAAGCAAAGTAAGAATAAAATAATAATTATGCAGACAATATTTAAAAATAAGTTGGGGCGGGGGGGGGGGGGGGGGGGGGGGGGGGGGGGTGCCTTGGTTCTCTCTCTACATTGGCTGTTTGGCTATTTAACCTCTTTTATGAAATGTCAAATGCCTATTGTGTGTCTGTGCCGCTCAGTCCAACTTGTGAACTGTCCTCAGGAGTCTGGGGAGTTGCACTGAGCTGCTCGTGCTGCACTTCACTTCTTTCACCATTGAGAGGCGTCTGGAGGTCACAGTTGGCAGTGAGAGCGAGAACCTGCTGCAGCCCTCCTTACCTTACACTCCCAGTGAAACGCGGCCCGCCTCCACTCTGCCGTCACATGTGCTCACGGTGACGGCCCCACAAGGGATGAAAAGGTAACGAATCATCAAGGAAGATCACAGATTAAGATAAGCTGCTGATCATTGTTGCTACTCTGACGGATGACCTTTCACAGGTTTGAAGCTGGCAATGATGAAAAGCTTTAGTTGTTAAAAAAAAAAAAAAAAAAAGTAATTCCCAAACGGGGATCGCACTCACTTTGGTCACAGTACGTAATGCTGAGACCTGAATGTAGAGATCAGGGAGGCTGTAGTGAAAGCTACCGAACTCCTAATGTGAGTTTTAGCAGTGCTGTGCATTCTGGAAGCGACAGCTTTTCTTGGCCTTCATGGTGCAAAATGATGGACTAAACGACTTTGATGCCACGGCTGCAAATAATTGACCTTTGATTTACTTTTTGACCTCCTCATTGGGATTGGCCTGCTGTTTTATCATCATAGGTTGACATAAGTAAGGCATATAATTTATTTTTTTCTGTTCTCATTCCTGTGGGATCACTTTGTCCTGTTTGAGGTAATCTCTTCTACCTGTAGACTTAAAAATCGACGGCTGCCAAACTTTCTTCCCAAGTACTCGGTGCCTCAGGCCCTGAGAGACTGTGTGGAGGCAGATACCGATGTGCTGGTCGTCGAGCCCCGGCTGGGCGAGGTGAGTACACTGATGATCACGTTTAGAAACTCACAATGGACAAGAATTGTTGATTTGTGCTTATTTTTTTCTTCCTGGTGATATGTACTGAAACCGGTATTGTAAGCTTTATGGGCAGAATGCTGGAAGAATATCAGACATTCCTGCTATGTTGACTGTGTGGAACATGGGTAAAGAGGAAGAAGATGTGCTAAAATGTTCAACATCAGCAGGTCAACACAATTTTGTGTCTCACACGGAACTGTCTTGCTCAGGTGCTCTCACCTTCCAACCTGGCTTCACGTTTCTCAACTCTTCTGTGGCTGGAGGAGCTCCATGTTGAAAAAGAAGTGAAAGAATTCACCATCTATGGAGCCGTTCTCAGAAAGGGTGCTGGCTACCTGCACCTTACAGTTCATGGCCTGACTGAAGGCAGGCCCAATCTCAATCTAGGTGAAGTTCCTTCTTTCGTCATTGCAGAGCTTTTGGATTTAACACACACACACACAGATGCTTGACGAGCGTGTTTTTCTACAGCGGACAGATTATTGCTGAAAAAACAACTCGCTGATGGTGCAGTGATCGAGTATGTCTGCTATGTCATGGAGGTGTGGATGAATTCAACATTTTCATCCATCGTAGCAAAACTTAACGCTGTTGATGAAATGTTTCACTGCGATGCTTTGTTGGGACAGATCAATGAGGAGGAAGTGAGTTTGAGAGTCAACTCTGACTTTGAGCGTGCCTACCTGGGAGAGCCGCTCGACGTGGAGTTCTGTGTGAACAGGTGAGCAGAGAAGAAGCAGCCTTGTTGCCATGAGACTGTTCATGGATACCTGTCACATATCTTTTAATTACCTATTTGTGCCATCAGGCTGACCATGAGGAGGTGTCACTATGCACTGGCGCAAGCACAACACTTCGTAGACAGTAAGTTTTATTGAAAATGCTTTCAGTCCCCACAGAATGGGTTGCTTTGGATTTTAAATGACTAAGAACTTGCAAGACAGGTAATCTACATATGCTAACAAAGTTACATGGAAGGAATCCTGTAAATGTTTGCTGGTCAAAAGTTTGAACACATCGTCTCATTCAATGCGTTTTCATGACTGCATTGTAGTCGCATTGTAGGCATCACAGCTATGAATGAGCACGCACAGGATTATGTAGGAAACAAAGTTTAAAGTAACTCAAATTATGTTTTAGATTCTTCAAAATAGTCACGCCTAGCTTTGATAACTGTTTTTCACATTCCTGGCTCCAAAGCCACTGTTTATGGCTACTTATTTTCAATTTATTTATTTTTTTTACAAGAGTTTTTTCATACAAGGTGAATAAAGTGACAATCGTAGCGTAATAGTGTAAATTTGCTTAATTCAGCAGTTCCCAAACTCTTTCTTCTGCCCACTCTATTAGAAATACAAACCTCCATCTGGACATATATACACCTGCAATGACCCAGAGTCCCCACGACGGGGCGCACCTCTCCACTTTGGGAACCACTGGCTTATTGTAAATGTGTTGGAAGTAACAGAACCATGACTTTGGCACCAGAGGGAGCTGTTTTGTCTTCCTGTCACCAGTGTGTGTTGTCTCATAACTCACTTGCCTACAATCATTTTTTCCACGGAGAAAAAAGGCATTTGATGTTTTTGAGTTTAAACATTTGAGTTGAGAAAGCCTGGTATTAGTTCAGTCAAGTTTTATTTCTTTGTTTCTCTCTCAAATTGTTTAGTCGCCATTCACTGTTACATTAGAGACTGGTGTTGTCAGTGGTTATGGGGCCCTTTAAGGTATCGTTGTGTAGTTCTGTTTCCCTCCAGAGTGATTCTTCAGAAACCTCAGTGGACCGGAAAATGGGCGGATGAACTCGACCAAACCCAAGCAGCAGGGAAAGAGGTGAATCACTGGAAAGAAAAAAAAAAGTTTATTGATTTAACGTCGTCTTGAACACGTGTGAATCTCTCTGAACACCAGGTTTCATCTGCTGAAAATGGAAATGGGTCAAGTGTTTCTATCGATATGGAGTCAAAGTCCACCCAGACGAAAGGTGCATAGAGTTCACAGTATTTTTAAAAACTTTGTGTCAGATTTGATTGAAAGCAGCTGCGACAAATGAGAAATTGTTCCTAGATGGTAAATTGGCATCCAGAGCCATCCCCAGCGAAGGGCACTTCTTCAACCCAGAGCTGAACCCTGCTCAGAGAGAAGCAGTGAAGAGGATTCTGGAGGGAGAGTGTCGGCCCACTCCTTATGTGCTGTTTGGACCCCCAGGCACTGGAAAAACAATCACCCTCATCGAGGCCATACTGCAGGTGGATGCACACACAGACTCTGGTCAATCAGACCTGTTTCTCCTATTGAAGACTTAGTCAAATGTAACTAAAGCTGCATTGACATTCCTGCCTGTCAGATTTACTCCCCGTCTCTGAGCTTGAATGAACTCTCTCCACCCCCAGGTTTACCACTTTCTGCCCAGCAGTCGGGTGCTTGTGTGCACGCCTTCAAACAGCGCTGCCGACCTCATCGCCATCCGCCTGCATGAGAGCGGCTTTCTGCACGCTGCAAGTTTGGCCCGCATCAATGCAACGTGCAGGCACTTAGAGGTACTGGACACCTCCAAGGGAGGAGAAGTTGTCATGCGATCCACTTATACATAAAAGGCTAAAATTCTTGTTACCGTGTGTAATGAGTTATGTGTAAATGACACTGCCTATTTTCCCTGCTCTGAGCAGTATGGTTGTTAGTAACTCTTTAAATAATAGACGTGGTTGTGGTAATATGCTTAGGCTGCATCTGCTTTCAGTGCTGTGCTTAATCAAACTGGTATTTATTTGCATGGCTTCCCCCTCCCCTAGTCTATACCAGAAGTGCTGAGAACTTACTCAAATGCAGGAGAGGATGTCCATCATGCAGCATTTCACAGGATTGTGGTCAGCACCTGCTCCAGTGCGGGCATGCTCAGCACCATAGGACTGCAGTAAGGCTATGGTTGGTCGATCACTATTGTCCCACCAAAGTTTCAGTTCAACTACGATAAAGATGTTTTTTTTTTTTGTTTTTTTTTTTTGGGGCAGAGTGGGACATTTTACACACATTTTCCTGGATGAAGCCGGCCAAGCCACTGAGCCCGAGTCCCTCATCCCCGTGGGCCTTGTGTCAGAGAAAAATGGACAGGTCAGCACAGACCCAAGCTCCAGTCTGCAGTGTCTTTGGTTCATTGTGTAGCAGCCTGGAAATAATATCACATCTATCTGATCTCTAGCAGTAGTTTCTTCCCAGTTCTGCTTAGTTTGATATTGTGGTAAAGTGGAGTCCATCACAGACGTCTTTAGTTTCTGTCCGAGATTGATGAATCAGCAGGACTTACAAGAAACCAACAAAGGCTTTTACGCTCTAGTATAGCGGTGACTGACTTTACTACTTGACAGCTGACTCAAGCAGTATTCATGACATGCTTACAACAGTTTTTCAGAGTTAGATTATTACTAAAATTTGAATTCCAGTGTGTTCTCAACAAGCTAATTGAAGTAAATTCCTGATTTGACTTGTGATGGATCATCCTAACTTAATTAGGCTTGTGTGACGGCGTCCTTCACCTCAGCCGTCCTTGCTGACCATGACTTGTTCTGCCTTTGTCTCCACAGGTCGTGCTGGCTGGAGACCCCCGTCAGCTGGGTCCAGTGGTGAAGAGTGCGTGCGCCGAAGCCTTTGGCCTCGGGGTGTCACTGCTGGAGAGGCTCATGGCCAACCCGCTGTACTCCAGACAAGACTGGGGCTACAATCCAAAGTTGGTCAGTGCAAAATGTTCTGTTTACCAGGTTATTTGCAGGAACTACCACTTTGCTTAGGAAAATGAACAAAATACTTTTATGTGCTGTCTTGTATCATATCGGGAATGTTTAAACTTGCTCATAACTGTAAGATATTTTTTACATCGATATTTTTACTAAGAACGCTCCATTCATTTTTTTTCCCCCCTCCATGCAATGACAGGTGACCAAACTGATCTACAACTACCGTTCTCACGAGACCTTGCTCACGCTGCCCTCCAAGCTCTTTTACCAGGGAGAGCTGTGCTTTAAAGCCCCCAAGGAAATCACAGACTCCCTCTCCCAGTGGAAAAACCTTCCCAAAAAAGGCTTCCCGCTGCTCTTTCATGGTGTCAGGGTAATAAACACTGAATCGAACTGTGCACTTGCAATTCTGATTTAGCGTTGGAAGGCATACTGTTGGATGTCAAAATTGGAGTGCGGCTTTATTAAATGTCTTAGAAACTTTACACATTTACGTATAGTCATCAGGTGTTGCTGGGATTTTGTCACTTAGGCCCGTCGTTTCACCCAGTGATCACTCTGCTTTAGGGCACCGAGATGAGAGAAGGTAAGAATCCCTCACGGTTCAACCCACCGGAGGCTGTGCAGGTCATGCTGTACTGCTGCCAGCTGGCCAAGAAGCTCTACAAGCCTGTCAGCGTCTCGGACATCGGCATCATTTCCCCCTATAGGAAACAGGTGAGTCCTCCAATTTGTACACAAAATGTCAAAAGTTGGAGACCTGAACAAAATGAGCATGGATTTGGGCAAATATGTGACCTTACATAGTTGTTACTTACAACAAAAGTTTTTGCTTTCTCAATATTCTCCAGTGTGAGAAGATTCGAGTGCTGCTTAGCAGTGTAGGCCTGTTGAACGTCAAGGTGGGCTCAGTGGAGGAGTTTCAGGGACAAGAGTTCCTGGTCATCATTTTGTCCACGGTAAGCCAAAGCAGAAGTAATCAATCAAGCTTTATTTTCAGATTAAGAAATCAATACAAAGTGCTTTACAGCATTTAAAACATAAAAAAGGAAAATCGCTCCTCCTACTGTCCATATATAAAACAATAAAACACACATGCTCACTCACTCACACCCCGCCCTCGGCGATATAACAAATATCAGACACAGGATGAAGGGACTCATTATTTGACATTCAGTTGTTTATTATTGTCTTTAATTTTTTTAATGGTAATATAGTCATCTTGTAGTAATATTAGTAGTAGTATGTTAGTTTGGGTTGGGCAACAATACAATGGTGTATCCCACGGTATCTAAAAATAGCAACGTATCCGTTTCTTTACCGTCATTAAAAAATGTGCTCTTATTTCGTAAAATGCTGAAATAGTGTTTGTCCAGCACCTATGCAGCATGTGTGGTTGAGTTTTCATTTTAAGTACGGTTTCAAACTGATCTGAGGCTATATAGTGTTCCTTTGGAGATTAAAGTGGTTGATAAAGTTTTTGGATGTGATGGCTCTGCAGTGAGGAAGAGAAGATGAGATAAAGGCACGTCAAGCCAGGCAGTCTAAAAAAAAAAAGAAAACAAACTTCTGCAGTTTGACAGTATTTTGGGTTCCATCCAAATGATGAGGGAGAGACGGCAAAAAACAGCGCGCCTCGGACTGTGCTGCGATATTGGTGCGGCGGTTTCACACAGCTGGCACTGGAAGAGTGGAGGACACAAAAAGCTGAACTGGGACTCGGAGCCTGTCTCATAACTGCAGACCGACGGATAAATAGCCTGACAGTTTCATGATTGGAGCAGTCTCCCCTACATGCAAATACATGTAATACAGAGGCTTTATTTCCAGATCAGTCACACACCTGAGTAAAGCATGATGGAAGGAGAAGGCTCTGTCTCGTCTCTTTATGAAGAGAAGTTATATTATTTTGTGGGATTGATGCTTCTTATAACAACATGACAATATTCTATGTATGGTGTCACATGATGAAATGTATGATCTCGTAATGTGACGACTTCTACTGAGAGACGAGGAAATAGTGTGGACATAGTTACTGTGGAAATGATCTTCAAAAGGATGCAGTGCAGCACACACGCACATCGTGGCGACTGTTGTGAAATTCTGTCACTTGAATAAACCATACTCCTGGTTAAAAGGAAAATGCAGATTCATTGTAAGGTAGAAAATCTGAACCACATTGAAATATCTATTGTGAAACACGTCTGATGTGAGCCAACGTCAAAATGTATAAATGTTATACGCCCACGGTTGTTACTGTGATCCAAACACCACACCAGCTGGCAGAGCAGCGTGTCCCGATGACTGCTGAGCTCGACAGTATGTGGATGCCAGCTTCACCTGGCCAGTGACCAGAAAAAGGAAACCCTGTCGAGATTTGAGTCAACAATGGAAATAATAAGGTGGAGCTGTTTATAATGTTCCTTCCGGTTTGCGTACTTCACTCAATGCCACATGTTTGTATTTTTTATGTGAAAGCATGGTTGATCTACATGAAGCTTTTTAGCTCAAAAATTTTCAGAATACTCGAGAGTCCGTGCAGCCATGTGTGGCTGCTGTCACTCTGCTTTCTGGACTTGTGCTGACGGGCGTTTTGATCTTATGGTGATGTTGAATTGATAAACAATGATAATGGGTTCTTTTCCCATGACCAATCCTACCAGAGACGGATAAGAATGAAATACTGTGTGCGCACGCTCAAATAACAGTGGCACTCAATGCAGGTTTAATGAACATTTTAAAAATGTAACTCTTCTGATCTTTAATGCAATTTGGAGAGTAAGGACCAGTTTTCATGGTAACAATTTAAAGTGGAAATGCGAGACCTCTGGATTGTCACTAACAAGAGACGCGCTATAAAATATTTGACATTTACAACATGGGCAAGACTGTGCCTCTTGGCCACAAAAAGGGAAAAAAGAAACACAAAATAGCTGCTTCGCTGCAGTTTCCATCAGTGAGTTTAACTCTGGTGTATCAGTTGCATCCAGTGAAGCACTACTGCTGATTTAACATCACCAAATCTATCAGTTTGCTGCAACAAGTCAGAAAGAAGGGCGTCGCTTCAAGACCTTGAAAAGCTAACTGAGGTTTTCATTACAAAGACAACCATCAGTGCTGCCTGTGTAAACGGACATCGTTTTCAGAACATTATCGCATACATGTGAAACTTTTTCTAAACAAAAATGGCAAAACAATGCACTTTTACTTTGAACATCATCGTGTAAAAGGGCTATAACTTCCAGCTCCATCATGTGAGACACACATCATGTCGTCTGGAGCCAATAATAAGTATTTTAAATCATAGTAGTTTTAAATAGTATATAAATTTTAGGAGAAAAAAGGGCTGTGCCAGCTGAAGAAGGATCAAACACACTCATCTCAATGAGCCCCATTTAAATCTGATGGTATCTGTGTGAAGTTCTTTTCTGGTAGACAAAATCTGTCAGAACCTTCCAAATAGCTTATTTCTCATTGTAACAGTTAATCAGATTCACTCCTTCACAATATAGGTGCGATCGAATGAATCGGAGTTGTCCGATGACTTGCAGAGCACGATTGGCTTTCTGGCCAACCCCAAACGCTTCAATGTGGCCATCACTCGTTCCAAAGCTCTGCTCATAGTTGTTGGAAACCCCCACATTCTCATCAGGGTGAGTAACAGAGGAGTTTCATAGTTCTGTGGTTCAGCGAGATTGGCTTGTTCTTACAGGAATGTGAATCAAATCATCTTAAAAACGCATCAGACTTTTCTTCTCAGGATCCATGCTTCTCGGCTCTGCTGCACTACACCTTTGAGAACGGGGCATATCTCGGCTGTGACCCCCCTCTCTCTCTGCGAAGCCCTCGGGAGTGACCGGTGAGCCACGATACAACGGAGTGTGCATTTATAATGAATCATCAAAGGGTGGCTCGTAAGAGCCTTTTGTTTAGTGTGAATGGGGAAAGTTTGACTGGTCTGATCCTTTTCAACAAGTTCCAGTTAATTTAATCAACATGCACTCATTTGATATTTTTCACCATAAAGTTTCCTGTAACTACATATTAGACAGATTTGATCATTTTATTTTAGGGTTAAAATGTAGTCAAAGCATATTAAGCGAACATAATTCAGAAGTCAGTGAAGACTTTAAAGCCAGGGCAGTAAATAATGGACGCGGGGTTCTGCAACTGGCCCAAGTTCATTTTGAATTGTTTTCATAAATGCAAATATTTTTCAGACCGATTCTGTGTGGACTCGAAACTTTCTAAGAACAGCCAGAAGAAAAAACATGATTTTGGTCAGGACTTGACACTATGTACAGTGGAGCAAGCCTTACTTTTTTATAACTTTGGCAAAATGTATTCAGCATTTTAGAGTTAAAGGAAACATTGCATAAAATACAAATGAAAAATGAATTCCTTCTGATTTCAGCCTGGAATGATTTTGTCTTTTGATCTTCCACAGAATGGCCACAGAGCAGGAGAGTGCAGAGTGCACAAAGATGCAGCCTTAAAGAATTCTTTTTCTCTCTCTTTACATTTTTTCTTGACTTGTCCAGTTCTGGATTGTTCATCGGTCAAATTTAGCAGAGAGAAAAACATTTTCTTTTGTTTGGAGATAAACTGGATGTGAAAATAAACATGACGCACATGTACGCTGCCCAATTATGTTTGTGTTTTGTTGTCGTGCTTGACTGTGCGTGAAATTCAGATTATGGGTAAATTCATCAAGAGTTGCGTTGTGGTTGCACTTAATTTACTCCTACTGTCCGCCAAGCACGCACAGCACTGCTTCTAAAATGATTTGAACAGCGGTGACCTGATTCCACAGTAGAAACTTCTCAGGGCTTTGGCCTCCGGTCTTAGTTAGGGGTAATGAAAAACAGAAGAAGGAAAAAAAAAAAAAAAAACGTACAAGATGACGAAAACAAGTAGTGTGTTCGTGTAGTCTCCAAGTTGTCTGCACGCCTCAGCATTGCAGCGTCTGCCCGTAAGGCTCCGAGGACTCCATGTGACAATTGAGTGCTATTTATATATGCAGTCTGCTGCATGGGGACCATCAGTCCTGCTGGAGCCCAGCAGGATGCAGGTGTGACATGGGGGGGGGGGGTGGGTGGGGCGGAGAGAAAAGAGCCAAAAAAGGGTTTAGTCTCCTAAGTTAATGAGGCTCTTGCGCTCTGGGAGGAGACAGCTTTTATCTGAGTTTGCTGTGCTGTGAGCGAGCCCACCTCAGACGCCCCCCCTCCCCTCCCCGAGCATGCTTCTGTCTTTGATGTGAGTCTCAGGTGTTTGTTCTGCTGCCCCACTCCACCGCTGGAGACTGTGCCACAGAGGGAGAAACACCCCAGAGAAAATATGATCTGTGCACTTCAAAAGCCAGACAAAATCATCAGGGTTTGGTCTGAAATGTTCCTGAACAAGATAATAAGGCATGATATTTATAGATATTTTCAACAGGTGGTATGTTGTAATGCTGTTTTGCTACTAGTACCAGATTTAAGACATGATCCCACCACATTATAGCAACTTATTAGGAGATCTCAAGTGTTGAATACATGTATTTCCACATTTTCAACAATGTAAAGTCATGTACAAAGGTTGAACCAGGATAACTACTTGTGCTTCTCATACTTAAGAATTTAACAGCACATCTCTAAAGTGTACATTTAATACATCATCTCAAGCAGAAACACATTTTCAGAATACTTCAAAAACTGGGTGGGCTTGTTCAGTGAGGTTTACAAGAACTTGAATGTTTACGTTTTGGATTACATTTTATTGAAACACCAATTTGTTTCATGAAAACTAAAGTGTTTACATGTGTAACAGTGATTGTTTTCAAAATGTGGTCTGAACATCAAACCTTCCTGGAATGAAAATGCAAAAGGTGCCATTTGTTTATCAATGTTGTCCAGTCAAGGCCTCACAATGAAGCCTTCAAGGTCAGGTAGAAAATTTAATGGCTATTTTTTTCAGTTCCAGTAGCAAGTGAGGCCGCTGAAGTTGTACCACTTGAGAAAACTGAAAAGCGTTTTGAACTTGTTGACAGCAATTGTCAATCAAATGGACGTTCTCATATTTGATTGCATTGATTTATTCAATGAGCACCAACAGTAGTTTCATAACTAATAACTGGATCAAACTTTCCAAATGCAAATTTTTCCCAAGTCACAGTACAAGTGTCTCGGGTATAGTCACCTTGGTTTTCCGTGTTCTGTTCTTTCTTTTCCTTTACAGTAACCATGTCGGGGCAGGCGACACATTACCATGACAGACACGGAGTCTACAGGGCGGCTATTAGGCCCAACAACAGACCCCTGCGGGGCTCCTGGCAGGGGGAGCTTGTTAAATACGTTTGTTCCCCTAAATTGGTCTATGACTCTAATTGCCCTGTTAGTCCCCGTTGTGGCTTTTACTCTACCTAAACTAGAATCGCCCGGCACCCGTCAGCTCGTGCTGTAGAAAGCTGGCTGATCTGGGCCCCGCCTGAGTGTGTGTCCGTTTCCTCAGCTGCGGGGAGTGCTGGTAGACGGCAACAGAAATTAAGTCTGGTCAGATTGAAGGTTTTACTCTGCAGTCATCTTGGCTTCAGAGAGGCAAATGATTGGTTGGGATAGAGACTTGGAATTCATGAGGGAAAAGTCCTGAAAAGACCCGGAGGCATCAGATATCTTTACATGCATATCTAAAGCTGGAGCGAGAGAGAGAGAGAGAGACGTCTTCCAAACAAATACTGTGGATTTGTAATGCAGTTCTTTGTTTGTAAAGATGCATAATAATTGTCTGCATCTCCAGACAGGGTCTCTACTTTCTCCAGTGGCAAACCTCTTTATGCTATCTGTTGCAGGTTTGCGCTGTTATGTCAGACATAGGAAGCTTTCATACATTACTTAAACATATTTTTTTTCAGCTCAAATGTCTAAAATTAATGGATTTTAATTTCCTTCTTTTAATGAAAAGACATCTGTGACCTCCCCCTGAAAACGCAGTACCTCATTCCAGATGGCAGTGTTGTCGGCGGAGCACGATGTGCAGTAGCCAGAGGGGGAAACGTCTCCTGCACTTGCCTGAAATAGATAAGCCAAAAAGGCAAACTGAATAGCGTTTTGTATGTGGATTTGAGTTTGTTATTGGCAGATCAAAGCCAGGTGTGCCAGAAGAGACGTTCCTTTGCTAACGAGTACTGGAGGCTCTACTGATGAAACCCTCCAATTAGCACGCAGCAACACATGAAAGAGTCTAGCAATATGAAGGAGACTGCCTGTCTGTCTGCTGAAACCTCTGCTTCCAAGGCAACTTTCACAGATGAAAAGCAAAAACCATTGAGTATATTTCTCACTTACCTGCCAGTTCACCGCTGTTAGTTGGCTGACAATATAAACCCATAGTTGTCAAAGTTTTCAGAGTTTTTATTTAATACATCCTGACTTTCATGACATTTAATTTTAACATCGTAAGTAATGCTTTTTTTTTATTTAGGCGTTAACAGTATTTTACCTAACTGGCCTATAAAAGTGAATAAAACTGAGTATAACTTGTCTTCACCCTTTGAAAGCCAGTCTGGTATACCGTTGCCTCGTCTCCCACCCCCCCTACTCACACCCTTCAGGACCCCCCCCCCCCCCCCCCCCCCCCCCCCCCCCCCCACACTGTCTGCGGTTGTTACAAAACAAGCTGTTGTCTCCAAATGCATCGTCTCTGATGGGCGAGTGATAGCAGACCGAGAGACGATGGGCCTGGCTGACCTGTATATAAAGCAAGCTGCATCTGCAGGAGGAGTCATTTGAGGGCAGCAGACTTACAGCAGGCAGCCACGATCCAAGCTCTCTCCATCATGACTGCATTCTTTACCTTGAGTTTCGTGCTTCTGGCGAGCCCTTTGCTGGCTTTCGACATGGGTCAGACCACTCGGTGCGTCGCCATACCCGCCCAGATGACGGTCTGTAAAGGCGTGGGATACTCAGAGATGCGGTTGCCCAATTTTTTGGGCCACAGTAACCTTGAAGGTGAAGTGGTGCCACGGTCGGAGGAGTGGAGGCCGCTGTTGCAGACGGGTTGCCACCCTCAGGCTCAGGCCTTCTTCTGCTCTCTCATCGCGCCCGTCTGTCTTGACACGTGAGTCTTTCTCTTTGGAAACCTTCATGAACTGTCAATTTCTCTCACAGGGTGATATTTATAGTCGGTTTGTAACATTTAAGTTTCCGTTTTCAGATTCATCCAGCCCTGCCGTAGCCTGTGTGTGGCAGTGAGGGACAGCTGTGCCCCGGTGCTCGCCTGCCAGGGACGCCCCTGGCCTGAAGCCCTTGACTGCGACCAGTTTCCTGCTGAAGATGACATGTGCCTCTCTCCCCAGTCAACATTTAAAGCTTTCACTAAAGGTAATGACCAAACTGAATGAGCACAGAAACCAGGTCATCCCATCTTCTTGGTCTTTTCAGTCACTGTGATCACTGCAGATAATCTGTAGTAGTAATTTTTATTTTTATTATTTTTTTTTAAAAACAGATTTGCCTAAACCCGCCTGCCAGAACTGTCCATCTGTGGATGGGGCTCCTACAGTGCGGACAGTCCTGAATGCCTTCTGCCACTATGACTTTGGTATGTTTAAAGCTTTTAAAAACTTCTGTCCTGAGCTTCCTTCTCAGCTGTTTTCTCTCATCACTGTCATGTTTACAGATGATAATTTATCTTTTTTTAATCTCAGCTGTCACGGCCCACCTTCACCGTCTTCGTCTACCCAAAGGAGAGCCAGAAATGGAGATTCAGGGGCGGGTGGAGTTTATTCGTCAGGGACCTCTGTTGCCTTACGACACCCAGCATCTACTCCAGCAGTGGCTCCTGATCAACCTCCGATGTGCCAACGGCCTTGTGCGCCCGGGCCGGTCACAGCTTTATGTGCTGACCGGCTCTGTGCTGCCCGACGGCACGCTGGCGCTCATTCGTGTCTTCCCTTGGCACAAAAAGGATGCAAACGTTGCTGTGGCCATTCGCAAATGGAAGCATCGCAGATGTTGAACAATTAAAGGAGTTGGATCTGTGTTTCACAGAAGGACAAATGCCTTTTGAGTTTGCTCTCCAGGCATGTGATTTGGGACAAAATCACTGAGAAAACTTTAAGTAGGAGAGTTTGCTGCTGTGGGATTTGTGAAAAGCAGAGCTGGACTCAAGACGATGCCCGTTTCCTTCCCGCAGCAGCTCAGCCATTTCATGAGCACACATTTTAGAATGCACTCAAGCCTGTACATAAGATATTTTCTATAATGGAATTTTTGTATTTGTGTGTGAATGTTTTATGTAAATAAACTATTTGTTTTATAAAACTGCTATGTTTTTGATTTTCTCTCTTATTCTTGTTATCCATAATCATATTGTATAATGTATGAATGTTTAGCTACCCACAGTACTTTTTTACCACCAGTAGACAAATAGTCAGATCATTTGCAAGTGATCCAGTTATCAGAAGATATTCTGAAACCAATCTTTGTAAAAACTAAAACACGCAGCGTTTTTACCTTTTAAAGTAGTCTTTCAAGAGAAGTCAGATTCTTTCAGATGAACACATTCACAGCTGGCATGTCTCCATTTTGTAGTGCTAATGAGAGGATAAATCACTCGCTTTACATCTGAATAGCCTCGTCTTTACTCACAGAGTGACGGTAGTTAAAAGACGTGGTAGGATAAATGCATTATTTACTGTCCAGTGGCGTTGCCTTGAATGATGCTGATCTGGAGTTAAAAATTAATACTGAATGTTGACCTATCGCTGCCGAGATGTGCAGATCATCTGACTTGCACGCGTTTGTTCTCCCTCCAGGATAGCTGAGTAACGGTGATGTAACTGTATCTTCATATAGCTTTACATTTTATGACATTTGTGACGTGAACCGTCACTTCATTATCCCAACAATTTCGCAGATGGAAGTTTTTTTTTTTTTTTTTCCTTAGCTGAAATAATTCAAAAGGACATTTACATAAATATTGTACAAAAACATGTCGGACAGATAGTCAAGCCAGTAATTTTTTTTTTTTTTTAATGCATATCTCTTCTATGCGTATTCATTACCTTGAATTGGCAAATTGCCGAAGGAAGTCTACAGTGTGAAATACTTATTTCCGGGTGGGTTAGTTCTGCCTGCTCTCGGCTAAGCAGCTATCTGGGCAAAGCCTATGACGTGCGTGGAGTATTCCCATTTTCCCCCCATTACAAACCAATCAACAACGTCATCAAAGAACCCATCGGCCTTCTACAAAAGTGACTGTCATAGTGAGAGAGCTCTATTCATCTTCTGCTTCTCCACAAGAGAATGACCATGAGAAAAGGTAAGATGGAACTAATAAAACTTAAGTTCTGATATGATGTTGCTTCATTTTGCTGTCCTTCAGATTAATTGATTTTTTTTTTTCCCCCCTTTAGTTTGGCTTGCTGCTGCTCTGGTGTGCCTGGCTCTCTGTGTGAGGGTCAACCCTGTCCCGATCTGTGCTTTTGGACAGACTGGGTGCCGTACGCCTTCCCTGGCAGAGCTGTTCGAGCGACTCATACAACAGTCCTCAAGGATGAACGGCATCTCCACTGACCTGCACTCTGAATTTGTAAGCCGCTGTTCCTTCATTTATTATCAAGTCATCTTCATTTGATCCATTTTTTTCTTGTACTGATGCCAGTGTATGCAATGTCTGTGAACAGGAGCGATATTTCCTTCCGAACAAGAACTTTTTGGGAAATCGGAGGTGCCACACATACGGCATCACAACACCAGATGACAAAGAGAACGCTCAAAGACTAGGGGTGAGTGTGCATGCTGCTATTTCATTTTAATTATTGTATTCATGTTTGGGTTTTTTTTGCAGTTATATAGTGGTATTTTTCCTGCTCATATATACAATACCCCTGTGTTTTTCTTTTTAATAAAAAGGCAAAATAGCTTTTTTTCATGGTGCTTTTTTGAAGTTATTGAAGTGTTTCTTTCTCACGCAGAGGGAACAACTGACAAAGGTGATTCTCAGGCTGCTGGAGGCCTGGAGTGACCCTCTGTCACAGCTCTACTGGAGCATGTCTCTTGACCAAAATCAGAACTTCAACCACGACACCTCCAACAAGGCGCTGGAGATCACGGACATGGTGCAGGAGCTGAGGGGCGGAGTGGCAAAAATGGCTGAGAAGGTGAATATTCATGTATGAGTACTCAGTTGTAAGGTTAACGTGGCCATATCTTGAAAGCATTTTTTGCCCTTTCAAGCTTTTAGAACACTGTATGAGACAATTTATTGTCTACTGTTTCCTCTGTGAGAGCATAAAGTTGAAATATTGTAAACTTGCACAATCTTCTAGACATTCATTATTTTGTGTTCTCACCCTCAGATGAAGCAAGAAGGAGTGTTAAGCAACGCTGTGATTTATGTCTCTCCGGAGAGTTTGGTCCCCTCGTCTCCATCGCCTTTCTATCGACGAGAAAAACTCAAGTCGATGGACCATCATGACCTACTGTACTGCTTCCGCAGAGACTCCAACAAAGTCCAAAATTACCTCCAGGTTTTGAGGTGCACCACCCTTCCCGAGTTGAACTGTTGATGAGACTTGGCAAGTGCTCATGGGGTTTATTTACAATTTTACATAAGAAAGCAGCCTGTGTTCATTTTTCTTTTAATAGCAGGTTTTATTTGAAGTGCTCATAATCCCACTGTATTTGTATGCATTCACCATGGACGACGATGTGCTCCTTGTAATTGTAATACTGTAATCATTCTTATTTTTTGTTTTGCAGAAGACAAATGTTCAGAAAAATAAAAACTAACTTCAATTGCAATATTGTGTTGGATCATTATTCTAATAGCGGAGTAAATGTATCAAATGGTAAATTAAGTTCAATGAATTGACATGCTTTTATCTGGTTCATGCTCACTTAATATTTTGTGTAGCGCTGTGAAAATATTATCAATGCCACTTTTAATTTGAACTTAAAGACACAAAACATGATGGATGGTGTCACCAAGGGGGAGGATGTAGATTATGATTAATAGTGTGCCAAGTACTAAGCCTTGGGGAACTCCTTATGACAGAGGAGCTGTGGAAGAGGAGTGGTTATTTATATGGATGAATTGTCGGTTTGAGAAGAAAGATTTGAGCCAGGTGAGTTTAGTTCCAGTGATATTAACTTACTTTTCTTGTTGGGAAAGGAGGATGGAGTGGAAGACAGCAGTGAGGTCATGGAGAATCAGGATTGGGTCGAAGAAATGGGCGAAAACTGAGAAAAATGCTGAGCAGGTGTGAGGGGGGAGAATGTGGGGGGTGATGCAGAGTGAGTGGGGTGAATGTGGAAGCTGATGGAGTTTATTATGGTTTAATAAAAAGGAGAGGAAAATCAGGCATTTATCAGATGTGAAAGATGAAGCAGTGTTTTAGACGGGAGGAGATGGCGCTAACAGTGTTTCAGGGTCAGTGGAGCTGGTGTGGGTGATGTGTGAATAGCAGGTCGATCAGGTAGAATTGAGGGCATCTTTGTATTTGAGACCAGATTTCCTGAAGAGCCGTTCCGGTCGTTGGTTATTTGTTTTCATCTGGTGGAGTTCATGAGTGTACCATGGGGCGGAGCAGGTGAATGAGACTGTTTGTTTTTTTTGTTTTTTTTTGAGGGGAAAGTAGGTCTACACAGGGAGAGAGGATACTGTTATAGTGACAAGGTGGTGTAGGGGAGGCTGTTGGTGAGAGCAGGAGAGAGGGCTGATCGAATGATGGATTTAATGTTTCAGAAATTTGAGTTTGAGCTTGGAGATACTTAAGTCTGTTTTATTATCAGGTGATCAGAGATGTAGATTTTGGGAGGATGGCCGAGATATCTGGAGGCCAGTGGAGGAGACCAAGTCCAGGACGTGTCCACGTTTATGGGTAGGAAAGTGAATGAAAATTATTCGTGCTGTCAGTTTTAATCACAAACACTAATTAATCATTAATGGAGTACTGTCAACAATTTGTTTTAATTTGCGACTAATCACAGAATTAAGATTATGGCAATGGGCTCAAATAAAAGAAATGGGTTACAAAACTCATGTCACTGTCATCGGGACATTGTTTTTTTCATCCATGTTCAGGTCAGATTCATTATGTGATTATATGATTTATGAGTGTTTTCTGATGTGAAACTGCTCCACTTAAAACCATTTTTGTGCATTGGTGATTTTGTGTGTTGATTACAAGTTCACAACTGATGCAATTAATCACAGTTAATTGTGATCAGAGTTGTAATTAATTAGTTGCATTTTTTTTAGTAAAGTTTATTTATGAAATGCACAGATACAATCACAAAGTGCTGTACAGAAACGGGTAACAACTTATCTGTAGATCAGTATGAAAAGATCATCAGAAAATTGCGGGTCTTTTTTAATATTCAATTCCCTCCTATTTTCCAGTATATCGATGTCAAAGGCATTCAAAAATTGTATAATCAGTCTAAATGAATGCCAGTTAATAGGTGTCTCCTCCACAATAAGAACCGTTTGCTTTTTTCACACCTTCTTCATCAGGAGGTTTGTTCAATGCATATGCAGTAAAACCCTCCTGAAAGTTTCTGGAAATCTGAATTATACTCTCCTTTTATTTCCCAAGGGAGACATACAAATCAAACAGGACCCAGACATCGTTTCACAGGGCCTTTAATCTGTGATTTGTTCCACTGGAGTGTTAATCACAGTAAAAAAAAATAACCCATGTAGAAATAATCCTTTAAAACACTTTATTTAGACTTGATGCATGCATTTGAAGATCAGGCAAAAATATTTACAAAATATACCAAGTGAAATTTGACTTTCAAAGAGGTTTTAATTATTTTTGGAGTGTTAGTGTAAAGCTTGCCGAAACATAAAAAATCAAGAGCGAAAAAAGCAGATATTTAAATGTCGTAAGTGAAATGAGTCATTATGAGGCCTTAACTGATTGCAATTGCAATCGAAGCGTGGGAATCTTTCCTGGAAAGACATGTCAGCGTAACGACCATGAAATTGCTTACTGAAGCCAGAGAAATGCAATAAGATTTTTGCCCAAGCAGTTGATCCTAATTACATTTATGATGCCACACAATGTGACTTGAATTGAAGGAAGTTAATAATATTAGCGTTGGTCCTCCGAGACAGTGTAATCCACCCCTATAGTTCTAACACGTTCCCAGTGTTCAAGTCTTTTTTATTTTTAGGCCTTTGTGGTCGTGAGAAAGTCTGAAATTTGCTTTCCACACATTCTGGCCTCTCATGTGTCCCTGGTGCTCCTCTGCGGAGATGCGCTCTCTGTCTTGGCATTTGAGTGAGTCTGTGACGTTTCCTCCTGAGCAAGACCTTGGGCCATGAGCTCGTCCATTGGGGAACGGATGTTGTGAACCTCCTTCTCTTTACAGTTTCTCCACTTCATCCGGCGGTTCTGGAACCAAATCTTTACCTAAAACAGTCAAGAGAATAATCATCCACCATTCCATTAGCTTTTTTTCCTTGTTGATGGAGGAAGTTACAGTAAAATACTATGTCAGTCAAACTTGTGAAATTTGTTCAATCACTCTAAAGCTGTTTTTGATTACACCATCACCCTAATTTTGACAGCATGTTGATATTAGCTTTGAGACAAGATATTTTGGTATTTCTTTAAATCTAATAGTTTTTTGTTTTTATTAAATCTTACTATTTATTTACATCTCTAACTTTATTACCTGTGACTCCTTGAGACTGAGATCTGCTGCCAGTTTGTTTCTATCCGTCTTGCTGATGTACTTTTGTCTGCGAAAGGTCCTCTCCAGTTCCTTCCTTTGCTCTTCAGAAAACACAGCCCTCCGGAGGATCCCTCTGCGTGTTTTGGGACTGATGTTAGAGGACCACATTTGAATATTTGCTCCTTCTGCAAAAGAAATCAAAATAAATGATTCTTAAATGAAACATTCAACAGTGGACATATCTCTAGGATACAGCTGGAATCAGTGATGCATGGTTTCTCTCTGGCCTGAGTCATTTTAATAGAATACTTTGCGTTCACCTGCATTTTCCAACAAAGATGTTTAGTTTTTGTCATATTCACTCTATCACTTTATTTCTGTCTTTTTATTTGTCCATTTTAACAAAGTGGGGGTGACTAAAGAGACTAGAAAGCCATTTCAATTGAGAAAAAGAGATTTGGTGACCTGTGAGGACCAATCCCACGCTGCTTCACTCACAGGTGCACACACAACAAAAGTCAAGTGGAACAATTTATCCTATCCATTCAACGTTGCCTTTTTAATCTGTACGACAAATCTGCACATAGACCACCTCTAGGGAGCACAAAACAGGTTTGGACATGCTTCTCACTTCTCTATTGGAGCTCAATAGCTTTCCTTAAATAGCTGATTACCAGGTCATTCCTGAGCAACGTGTGTGTCTACCCGAGTGGGCCAACCATAGAGCTCTGTGGGACACCAACAATAGGGCAGTTCAATGGAAATGCCATTACTCGATGGTTCAGTGGCCCAACACTAAATCTTTTCTCTCGCAAGTTTGAAGCCAGTTTGTATGTGAAGATGAGCTCGAAAAAGTCTATAAAAGTCACTTTCATTGAATGCTTTATGTCCTAGTCAAGAGGTCCCCATTGGGCAGGAATGAGAGCTGAGGGACAGGAGAAAGGAGGGGGGGCGTCGAACCAAGCTATTTAGCCACACAATGGGCGGGGGATGTTCCTCGTTCGGCCCACTTCTGCAGAAAAATGGGCGAGTTTTTTGTTCTTAGTCGAGTTCATTGCTGCAGTGAAAAATTGCAGTGAGGTCGCGTGTGGATGGTGGACTGAAAGTGCCAATTGGTTACGGTCACAGTTGGCATTGTTTTGTTGCTGGGCACTGTGGGAAAGTGTCAGCCTACTAAGAGGGCTCTGAGGACATGTGGGATGAGGGCTTTCTGATTTGTGTTTTTTTCCACATCTCTTGACAGGCATCATAGGATGCAGCAACTAATAACTTCCAATTGCTGCGTGACAATGCCAAGACATGAAAACAGCTTGACTTCATTTCACTAGAGCGTGCAATGGAGCAAGTGCTCTGCATCAGTCCAGATTGGATTTCAATAAAGTGCTTTCCAGTTAAAATACTTATTTTAATTTTTGGGAAAAATGTAAAGATAATATGCAAAATGTTAATTTTGAAATATAGCGTCAAACTGTTCAATTCACAACCGAAGTTGTTGGAATTCAAAGCTTTGAAAACAAATTTCTTGACTAAGCAGTAAGCATCTATACCTGGCAATTATTGTCTTGATATGTCAGAAGACAAGATGTTTATTAGCTCTGCATATTTGTGCTAGTAAATGTGTGTATTTGTGAGTACAAAACAGGGGGGGCCTCTGGGACTTCTAAAAAGCCTGGCAACCCACCCCTCCCTCCCGTCCTAAACAGCCGTGAATGGTTATGAATAGAGCTGTGCAGAGTTGAACGGAGAATTAGCTCTTTGGCATTGCATCAGTAATTAGCTGTGGAGAGCATGGGAGACCCTGCTGCTAATGCTTAGAGAGTAGCTGAGGCATTGCTGATGAGGCATAAAACACTCACTGGAGAAGACAGGAGGGGGGCTGGACCCACCGCAGCATGCCAGCAGATACTGCGGGCTCCGCAGGAAAACACTGCTCAGCACACCTGCAAACAGACAGGGACAGTCAGGTGTGTGGTGGCGTGGTTCAGATCCCAAAGGGACTTCAGATGGATCACGGCCCGCTTCTGAGGGCGGTTGAGAGCTCGCATGTATAATTTTACAAATCTGTGTAATTGATGGGTCATGTAGGAGACAAGTCATGAATATAGATTCCTCATTTTTTATAAAAGTTTGTTGGTTTAGTTTGTTTAATGTCAAATTAACCTGGATTGAACAAGTTACTTCTCTTGGTTTTCTTCACAGAAACTGAGTGTATGAGGATTTAAATCTGTCCTTTCATCAGATTTTCCTTGTTTTTAAAATGGACTTTACCAAATTTAACTGTAAATTTAGTGCATCCTAAAGGTATTTCAAGTTATTTTTTATCTAGCTTTCCAGTAACTCAAGCCACATTTTACTGTGGCATGCGTATAAAATGCCTCACAATGAAGTACGCCCAACTTTTAAATTTAAACATAGTTGAACATAATTCACATTAGAGAGAAGGAGATCAAGCAGGTGTAAAGTTGAGTAAGTTGTAGTTAAAAACAAGAAAAATGTATTGTTTTTAGAACAAAATGTTTTTTTGTGAGTTTATTAAAAAAAAGGGGAAAAAAAAGGATCTGTTTACCTGAGTGTGGGAGAAGAGGTCCTGCTAAGTCTTTCACCTGCTGAGGACTTTGGCTGGGGCTTTGGTAGGTTCCATGCTCAGGGCCCCACGATCTCCTCGGGCGTTCACACGCCGCCCGTCTCAGGGGTCCGGTTGCCCCATCTGATCGGCCCGCAGGCTTCTGCAACAGATTGTCAATAAGGAAACTCTTTCCCGAGCTACCAAAGCCTGGTAAAGCGGGAGGAAAGCCGGCCATATTCCTCCTGGTGCAGCTCTGAACTGAGACCATCCCGTTCACACAGTGACCCAAACACTCGAGTCCCTTCTCCAGCAGTCACAGCTCAGTGACACTAAATTCTTCTTTAATCCTTTCTTGAGTGACCAGGCCAACTTCATTAAACTCTGAGGAAAACAAAAGTTCTCCTGCTCTTCCTCTTTTGGGCCTGCAGTTTGCTACAGGGCTGGGTTGTGATTGGCTGAGAGGCTCTAATGTGCTTCTCAATTCAGATAAGGCTGGGGCCTTTCTGGAGTGGCAGAAGGTGGGTCTGGCTCATTCATTATGTCAACTAGCCTATTAAATGATAGACACCAGAGACAATGCAGTGCTGGCCAAAGTTTAACATGCACCAAACAGTCTTCTCCAGTAGTAAATAGTTTTCTCTTTTCTCCAGCCTCCCTCGCAGCTCCATTGTGCTCCACACAAACCCCTCAGCATTTCATTTGCAGTGAGATTTTTTTCTTTTTGTTCAATTTCAAAAACTCGATCAAGTTAAGGTTTTGCTTAATCTCAGAATTATTAAAAAAAAAAAACGGCCATATGTTTGTGATTGCGTGTTACGTGATCATTGCAATTGGAAGTTATCAACATATTCCTGAAAGCTTAAAATAAATGTTGATCCTTTTTAAAAAGTTAGATTTTTCAGTAACTTTGCTTGAAAGTGAGTTTTTAAATGTTGTGTGCAATTGTAAAGAATGTGCTTTACTCTTAGTTTTAAGGAAGATTATTTTGAGTTTGTCTTTTTAAGATTTTAATAACATTTCATGAGCATCACATTACCATTCCAGCTTTGATATTAATCTAACATGTTATATAATAACAATAATGCTATTATATTGTTTTCATTAATGACATCTTTCTGGAGATAAAATAAACTTTGCTTTCGGTAACAGTTGCTGTGCAAGTTTTAAATTTACAGACGACTTGAGAAAGAGAAGCTCGTGGCTCTATAGGCAACAAATGCAGTAGTATTTGCATATGTTGCTGTAAACTCTAGAAAACATACTTTTACAAATAGCAGCGCGTACATGTAATGTTGACATAAACACATCAAGTGAGAGGCTTGTGTAACCTTTCACACTGCAACTAATGATCCTCAACATTGTAATGGAAAGTCCAACAAGAGAGGCGACAGGCCTGGAGTTAAGGCACAGTAAACAGGCATATCCACACTGGCCGGATTGAGGGAGAGAGTGTGTGTGTGTGTGTGTGTGTGTGTGTGTGTGTGTGTGTGTGAGGGCAGAGGAGGGGTGGGGTGGCTGGGAGCTGCAGTCTGCGCGTGTAGATACCTCATGCTGAGCATGGAAATTGGCCCAGACAGCTCAGTCTATTGTGTGATGGCCAGGGAGCCAAAGGTTGCTTGTAATCAAATTTGAGGTTTTATTCCTCGGACTGGTGGAGAAGGCATAGCGCTCTGTCACATGATGAGTGTTAGCAAGTCTTCATGCACTATCCACTTTTGTGTCGCGAGTGTGTGTTAACATGCGCCACATAAGAGCAGGAGCTGTGATAGCCCCCCTAAGCTTTTTGTTTGCTGAAGAGTCATTTGTTTATATGGCAGAAAGCAAACAGCAGGGAGCCTCGAACTGCTCCCCAGTGCTACTGTATTTCTTTAGACTGTGAAAGAATCCTTACTGTGTTCAAGTTTTCTTTCATGTGTTCACATTGTGAATATATGTGTTGTTTATTCAGGCCTCACTTTCTCTTCTCATAAATTCACCTTTCAGCAACAAATGCAACTGCTACCAGATAATAGAAGACTGGCTCACGGTGTTTGCATGATTTTTGTATATTTTCTGTGTCCGCTGACAGTTTGAGGTAGAACCTGTCTCACGAGACTCTGACCACGCTTTAGAAGGCATTGATAAGAGCATATCATTATTAAGATTCACCACTCTGTAATTAGCCGGATTCCTATAGAGCACTCCAGGAGAGGGAGGTATAATTAGGCTATTCTTAAACGGTAGGTCTTAGAAACACCCTGAAGCAAGTTCATGTGAATTTATTTGATGTCCGTCCCTTTTTAGAAATGGAGGGAAAAAAACAGGGGTCCCTTCTTTCAGATTCCTTACAATGGCTCTGTTGAATGCTAGCATTCTGCAGACTGGCTGAGATCCCCTTTCTCTCTTTTTTAACCCCACTAAAGCTCTTAAAAAGATACTGGCCCATTGCACACGCAATTGATATTCCACCACTCGAACTTAATATCGTGAATAGAGAGCCAGGTTCTATGAATCAGGAGGACAATGCGCTTAGCTTAGCAGCAAACTGGCACTTTGTGTGAGGTGTCTGTGCCCCAGAGGAGGAAGTTTCTAATGTGAGCCTCACAATTGTGTGTCTATAGAGTTCTAATGAGCTTCTGTATGCCGGGTGAATGGCTGCAGGCCATTCACCATGAGAGCCCAATGAGCCAGCTCACTGCATCCATTCACAATAGCATCCAGGAGGAATGGGAGTGGCCGCATGGAGCAACTGCACTGCCTGCCCGGGCAGTCCATAAAAGTTCCACATACTTATGACCGTGTTCCAAATAAGAGTATATTATCATGAGTATTTTAGTTTGTCTCCAGTTTGAGGTGGTTTGCACTAAAGGGGTGCTGTCTTTTTCCTTTTTAAACAACATGAAAACAGGAAATTTAAGATTTTCTTTTTTAATCAGATGTTAAAAAAATACTACCAATTGACTAAAGTGATACAAAAGAGTGTTGCTGAGTACTGTTACACCTGGTCAAAATAACATTGTGACTGTCACAATAAAAAAATGACCATCATGAGCTCCATAAAGGTGCTTCTTTATTAGTCCTCTGACATTTATAACTGGTTGGCTAGTAACTAAGTAGTAGTAACTAAGTAGTAGCAAAATGACATATAAACTAAGAGGCCATAAAACTCTTCTTTTTTTTTCTTCGAAGGAATCACATTTCACCTTTTTCTCTGCATCGCCTCAAAGTTGAAGTGTAAATTATCTTTTAGTATTGCAAAGCAGCCTTGAGTCATCAGCATATCCACTTGAGATGATAAAACAATGAGGATAATGTTCCTTGAACGAAGTTCCTCTCTTTGTGTGTCCTTCAGAAGTTTGTGTTCCATGTTATTTTGAAAGAACTCATGAAGCCCAATGGTGACACTGTCTGTCTGACCTCAGTATTGCTCCACTGTGACAGTACAGTTGCAATTCACTGCCCTACACACAAGATGGCACTGAGAGAATGAAAACCAATATTGTTCCAGTCTCGTTTTTTTTTTTTTTTTTTGTCTGCCATATGCAGATGTCACAATCTTTAGTCATCCTGTCTGAAAAACTGCCGCTTGAAAAAAGTTAAAACACACAACTCACAATCAGATGTTGATGCATGAAAACATGACATCTTCCCGAAGTTTTATTCCACTTATTTAATGTAAAACATGTTATCAGATCGTGTTGAAAAAGATCATTATAGGTTTTAATGCTATTTATATTCATGGCTTCAGCAAGATTGGGATGAGAGGCAGCTTTTCTGTCTCCGTTTGGATGTTCTCCATGTTAGTGCGTTGATCTCTGGTTTCCTCCCATGTCAGAAGACACGTCTAAGGTTGACTCCAAATTGGTAGATGCATATTTCTGTCTGTTGTTGTTGAACTGGATTACATTAGATCAACAAATGCTAATTATGCAACAGTGATTAACACTCGATTCAGGGAGAGAATATCCTCGGTTTGAGTCTTGGTTAGGTGGGCTCTGTGTTTGAACTTTGCATGTTTTCCCTGGTTATATTTCTGTATCCACAGCTATGAATTAGACAAAGCTACACAGGAGGTTTGTGGATGGGAAACAGGAAATGTTTAACATGGAACTATCAACTAAGGAACCCCAGGAGAGCCTTGTGGGAACACTCAATCTCTTTTATTCTGTGATTCATTCATAACCATTTCGTTTATGGTTATAGTACGCCTATAATTGTGTAGTTTAAGACGAGAAAATAAGAGTCTGACAGTATGCCAGTTGTGTTGTTGTTTTCGAGACGAACGGAAAGACTCCCACTGTTCCCCTCTCTTTGCCCTGTGAGATTCAGTGTGTGCACATGCACAGCAGGAGAGTAGGTGGGTGCTGGCACGAGTAGGCGTTTATTACTTTTCACTATTTCCTTTAATGACGCTTAGTTTCCTGATGGCACTTCAGAAAATGACAACTTGTGGGCAATACAAAGTAATTACATTTTCTGTGTTTGGACCCTGGAGAAATTGTGTATTATTAATAATGAAGAGGGGGTTGGAGGCCCTCAAACACAGCAGTGTGACGCTGCATGAAAAGCCATAACTTAGCCTTGGGTTTGGGCAGTGGTTGTGTATTAATTTCACACAGTGGATATATAATGTTCTAGATAGCAGATACATTATTTTAATGTTGTATTTTGTATCGTAATGAAAACAAGACCTGTTATTGGCATCGTGCGGGATTATATTGAGGGGGATGTACGTTGGTCTGACGAATATGTTGGTGTTAATCTGAGGTTCTCAGGATTGATGGATCTCGACACGACAAAGGCTCTGGATCCCTCCCCAGAATCCGGTCTGCTGGCACCCGGCTGTCAGCACTACTTCAACACACGAGCTCAGCCAGCAAAAGACTTTCCCTGCGATCCAGGGATTGGCGGGAGACTGTTGTGTACTTGGGATTGTCTCTGAACAAGACTTCACGAAATGACTTCGATTCATGTCCATCTGGCAGGAAATTTATTAGGATTCAGGGAAAATGTTATCGTTTATCATCCTAAAAAAAAAAAAAAAGAGTCATCACTGTAATGGCATGGCTGCTGATAAAATGGTCATGTTTCAAAATGGTAATTGGTCCTGCGGATGAAAAGGATGCAAGGCGAATAAACAAATATTTAAACCACAAGCATCTGAGCTCTACAAATAGCCGTTTGAATGGCAGAGTCACAAAACAGCCGGGAACAGGAAATTTTAATTCATTTTTATACCAGTGGCCAAACCATTTCTATTGCATGATTTAAATGAAATCATGACATTTAACAGTGTGGCACCAACCTGATTGTACTATGGTGCTTTCAGGTAAATTGAATGCTCTGACATAGCTGGTTTTTCCAACATCAAACTCTTTTCTTCGCAGGGAAAGGCAAGACAGATGGTCTGGAAGAACAGTATCAGTGTTAAACAGAAGCACACATTCATAAACAGGGGAGGGAGAGCCGTAACACTGCTTATATAAGACTGTTTCACACCAATTTTCAATTTGATTTACACAATTCTTGACTCCCATGGCAGATTAATGACCTTGACAATTGATTTGACCTTGTATAACATCAGTGAGGACTTAATTGGTTTACATGGGGCTGGAGGTTTGTCTGGTCAACTCAAGAGACAGAGGATGCAAATATCAGTGGAATAACATTCATCTATCTTATTCAGCCTAGGACTGCGATGAGGTCAGGGTTCAAACCAGTTCGGACTAGACGGCACACACACGCTCGCACTCAGCTATATATTAGAGTCATCACCTCAAGCAGCTGAAGAAAACCGGCACCTGCAACAGTGAAAACGCAAGCATCCAAACCACTACAGACCAAGGTGTGGTCCCTCTCATCCATCGCTTCAGAGGTCACATCGGTATCATCAAAAATAATGTCAAGGCTGCAGCTATCAAGATTAACAGTCAAGTTTTTCTTGTGACGGTTTTGATCCATTTAGGGTCATGGATATTATAGTTTGCCGTTGTGTTGAACTGAGTACTGACAGGAACCAGCAGGAGAGATCACATCACTTGTATAACTTATAGCTAGGACTGGTTCAGGCCATGCTGGACCATTTTCTAGTTAAGCTGCTATAGGTTTAGACTGCTGGGAGGCCTACATTTAGGTCCCTTCCTTTATCACAGTTTCTTCCTCTGCTGCAGTCTGTGCTTTCTCTCCCTCTCCGCTCTCTTCCCTTCCTGCAGCGTCTCTGACAGTGGAACTGAAAGTTCATTGGTTAAGGCTCCCGCCCCCATCATGTCTGCAGTCACTGGATTTATAACTTTGTTATGATAATCTGTTGCTTTTTGCTCATGTCAACCCCTACCCAAACCTGGGTCTGTATCGCTTCCCACAATGTCCTCCTCTACTCACATCATGACAAAACCAATTCTGTCATGACAATCTGTTTCCTTTCTCTCTCTTTCTCTGTCCTGTCCTTTACTCTCTTTCTATCCCTGAACTCCAACCGGAACAGCAGAAAGTCTCCACCTCTGAGTCTGGTTCTACAGGTTTCCTTTCCACCCTCTCTCCTGGTGAATCGTGGTGTTTTTGGATTTTTCTCCATTAAAGTTCCTTGAGATGACTACATTTTTGATGCTGTATAAATAAAATTGAATAAATGTTGTCTATCAGTTTTTTCTATATTACATATTTCAAAGTGACTTTTATGAGACACATGGAAGTGACGAACATCATTGTTAAATAAAAGGTTTTGTCAAATGGAATATTTATCACAGCCCACAATGGGTGAACTGCTTGGTGCCTTTCACTGCATTTTCATTGTGTGTACTCAATGTTAAACCAATGATTATCCAGAAAGAATAAATCAAATCCACTTATTTAAGGTTAATCGCCCTAATATGAAACCAGCTTTATCACAAATAGCCAGATTTAATTAGCTCAGCTTTATTATTATGTTAGAAAGGACAATCAGGTTTTGTTGACTTCTTGGATGATGAGATCATTTGCAGGTTTTAATGGAACATAACTGTAAGCAGTCTCGATGACATCAACTGGCTCTCAACTCAAAAGTTGGAATTTTCTGACTGGTAACTCATTTTTGACTCTTCAAATTCAAAATATGAGTTGTGGAAAATGTGACGGAAATACAAAAAATTGTAGCTGCCTGACTATTGCTTTACTATTTTCATAGCCTTAAGGGTTTTAATAGCACATGATCTGAATAGCCCCACAGCTCAGGTCATGACCGAAAGGACAAGATCCCGGATACAAGCGGCCAAAATGAGCTTCCTCCGTAGGGTGGCTGGGCGCTCCCTTAGAGATAGGGTGAGGAGCTCAGTCACCAGGGAGGAGCTCGGAGTAGAGCCGCTACTCCTCCACATCGAGAGGAACCAGCTGAGGTGGCTCGGACATCTGTTTAGGATGCCTCCTGGACGCCTCCCTAGGGAGGTGTTCCGGACATGTCCCACTGGGAGGAGACCCCGGGGAAGACCCAGGACACGCTGGAGAGACTATGTCTCTCGGCTGGCCTGGGAACGCCTTGGGATCCTCCCAGAGGAGCTGGAGGAAGTGTCTGGGGACAGGGAAGTCTGGGCATCCCTGCTGAGACTGCTGCCCCCGCGACCCGGCCCCGGATAAGCGGTAGAAAATGGATGGACGGATGGATGGATGATCTGAATTTTAGTATTACAGTTGAATACTCAACCCTGCCTGCTGAGACACACTATTGCAAAAAAAAGAAAAAAAAAAAAAAAGAATAAAGAAGAAGATGACAACGGTCCTAAATACCACTTTTAATTACTGTGACATTTATGACAGGGAAGTTGATGACACACACAAAAAGTTACTGTAAAGTTTTAAACTCTTTGTAAACTCACCATTAAGAAGTCTATAAACCTCACCTTCAAAAAATTCCTGGAGGAAATTTAAAGTTTAATTTTGTTTGAAGTTGTTAAATTATAAATGTTTGAATATAATTTGTAAATTTGAATTGCTTCTTTAATTGAGGATGTTGATGTTCAGTTCTTTATTTTTGAGTTGCTTTGAACCTGGCTGACTCCAGCTTTGTTTCAAGTCGCAATTCAAAAACAAAATTGCCCAAGGCTTTTTTCCTAACTTTAATGTTTATTGATGTTCCTCTTCATAAATTCAGATGATATGCTTAACAATACTATGGCAATATAATGCACTTTTAGAAATAACGTAGACACACTAGACAAGAGTGTCAGTCACTTGAGTTTCGAGACTACATACACTCTTGGATGTCATTTGGACTAGAATTGTAAAATAATAGCTTACAAATCAATAAACAATGACTACAAATTCTCTCTTTTGTTTACATGCAAAAATCAAATTAAATTCTTCAATCCTTGTCCAGGCGTGTCACGACAAACCATCTTTTACTGAAAAGTAAACACTCTACCAACAAGTTTCATAGATTTTGACAAGGGATCCTTCAGAAACTCGACACCCTCCAGAGAAAAACTAAACTAATCATTCTTTATGAATTCCCATCCAGAAATGATTTTTGCTGCATTTATCCATCCTCAGTGGGCAGCCACTTAACAGTGGTCAGGTGAGTTGATGGGGGTCAAGGGTCATTTTCAGGGACCCACAGTTGTGACCTGTAGACTGAGAGATTCAAATCTGCAATCTTCCGATCTCAAGTACGCTTCTCTAGCAGCACATACAACCCCGACGCAGAACTTTGTCCATGATGCTGTCGAGGTGATGTAGGAGCCTCAGCCTTTCAACAATCCATGCGTTTACATGGAACTTTTGATTGCTGTTTAAATCCGAATAAAGCTTTAGCTATAAAATGACCATGTAAATTCCTGAAAACTTTGTTCGAAATTATGTTGGTACCCAATTAGACCAGCCGGTTTATTCTCTGCTGAATTATATGTATTATTATTATTATATGACCATTGTGGTCCAGATTATCAGCAGGTGGAGGCGCTGTCCATGGTGCTGAAATAGCTAATTGACCGCTGTGGTCGCTGTGTGATTATCAGTAGGTCGCTGTTTAATGATAAATCCAAGGTGCTGTCAATGGCGCTGAAACAGCAAATTGACCATTGTGGTCCAGATTATCAGTAGGTCCCACTTGAATGAGAAATCGTTGCTTTATTAATTGTTCTGCGCATGCTCTCTGCCGTGAATACGCAATATTCCAAGATGGCGGCCCGCAGCTCGCCGTTTGAGTCGTACAGAAATGATTTATTGAACGGGAGCTTCAGACGAAATGGATGTAGTGAAACTAGCAGATGGACGGGCGGATAACATTGTGGACATTTTCAAAGCTGAAGCATCAAAGTCAATCGAGACAGAAAGACGAGAAAACTCACCGCTGAAATGCTTTGTTTACTTCCGGGAGATGTAATTAAGTACCATGGCTTCCTTTTGTCCAATTAGAAAGCTTCGCAGACCCCCGCGTGAGAGAGATTTAATCCTTAATTTTCCCCATGTAAAGAAATTATTATAATTACGAAATTACGAATTGCTTAGTTTGTAATAAACCAATTCTGAACTAAAAACTCCATGACGCTAGTGGAGCAAAAAAAAAAAAAAAAAAAAAAAAAAAAAACCCTGCAGTTTCACAAATGAATAGAAACACTTTATTAACCTCAGAGGGGGAAATTCTTGTAACATAGCTCCAAACAGAAGAGAACACAATAAATAAGATAAAGTTAAAATATCAATATGACAGAATAAAGTTAAATAAGTGATATTAAATAAGAATTACAGTGACAAGTAGACTTTTTTTTTTTTGTATAAAATAATATCTCGGTCCCTGGACCAGATTGAACCCTTGGGCGGCCTCTAGTCGTCCATGCCTTATGTTTGACAGCTTTAAAACAGACCCTCTTCTCCCATAAAGCTGGTTGCGATCCTTATGCATGTTTTGTACAGACTGTTCTCATATGAGGCCACAAGAGGGCTTTATTGCTCCTGTTGCTCTGCCTCCCTGACAGCTTCTCCTCCTCCCTCCCGGCTCTCTCCTCCTCCTCCCTCCTCTCCCTCCCCCCTCCCCCCTCCCTCCTCCTCCTCAGCGGCAGCAGCTCTCATTCACGCCGCTGCTGGTGGAGCGTCTGTGGAGCTGGTGAGGCGGCGCAGCTCGCTTTTGTGCATCCTCCGAAACCCACCTGTGCGGCGGATGGTGCCGATGGAGCAGACGCTGCGTTACATGGAATAATCCCCGCATCATCACGATTCTTCTTCTTCTGTTGTCCTCCTCCGGATTTGCTATTTTTTGCCATCTCTGGGCATCCAAAGTTGTGATGATGCCTCCGTTCAGCATTTGGGATTGGTAATAGCCTCCTGCGCGAGGGTGATAACATCATTTCGCATGTGATTGAGCAACACCGTCTCTTGGAAGTGGACAAAACATGGTCTAATTTTTATGAACGTACAATAACCATGGGATTATCAAAGCTTTTTCTGGTTCTCGGCATATTTTGCACCTCCTCAGGTAGGATACAGAGCTGTCAGTGATTTTCCTTATAACCATCTCTGGCAGACATGATCAGTATGTTATGTGATCTTTGCTTTTGTGATACAATATGTTGATTTGGAATAAGTTACCTGTAGGACATGTCAGATGTGATGAGTTTTTGATCCAGAAGCTTGCAGACAGTACAGTAACCTCCCATCTCGCCCCCTGACAACAGCATGTTTTTTTTTTTCTACAGCATCACTTGTGCCCCCTTTCCCCTGCTCATATCGATGGTCATGATGTGTTTGTGTTTGTAACTTAGTTGTAGGTTTTGGGGTTGACCCTGCCCTGCGCATCAGCGTGTTTGATGAACTGTCGCTTGGAGAAGGTTTTGATGGAGTTACTCAGGTCCAGGGCTTCCACAGCGAGTCTAGAGCTTTCCACTTCCAAGGTACTGTAAACACACACTCACTGTCAAATTTCTCTGATTTTCTTTCTTCTTAAATGTGTCCACATGGAGTGATGTGAGAGTGAACTGAACATTTCTTTCATTTTGTTTTCACAACTTCTAGTAATCTACAGAGCAGCTTCTGTAGATTTTAGTAAAAAAAAACTGAAAAAAACAAGCTGATAATACCACTCCCCTACCCCCTTTATACGATCCTCACTGAGTAACGAACTCAGCATGCATACAGTCCATCTTCTTTCTATAACAGTGGCGATCATGTGGGGCCCCCAGACTGCCACCTGCCTGAACAATAGACGTTGTTAGGCCTCTCATGAAAAAGTGGGGTGACCAGGGCAAGCAGAGCGGGAGAGACGGGAGGATCATGCAAAGACTCATAGAATGAGTGAGTTTAATCAGATTAGCCAGAGACGGAGTCCCGCGCTCTTGAAGATTTACAAGTCTGGAGGGTGAATAGACCCCCTGCTAGAAATCACCCATTGGTGATCATTCGGAGTGTGTAAGTAGTTTATACAGTGTGGCTTCCCAGACGTATGAATGGGGAGCAGAGTGAGTCAGATGTCCGTGTTGTCAGTTCCTAGCAGAGTGTAGGCTAAATATGTTATCTGTGGCATTTAGTAAATGGCACCGTGCAAAATGGAGTTGTCAAAGCTTTGGCTGTGCTCGACTTTCCTATTCCATTTTCTTTCGAGAGTTACATCTTTGTCGTCCGATGTCAAACATTCATTACAGTCTAAATGAGACTGTTAACAACCCCATCCCGGGGACGGAGATGTCTATCGAAGCTCATCCCAAAAGTAGAAACACAGGAAATTGCTTTTGGCTCCCAGATCATTGGCAGAACCATACATGTGGCGAAACGCGGATCTTCACGACTAGGATCTCATCTAAAGTAGGAAAGTGACAGTGTTGTTTCGGGAGAGAAACACCATAATCATTTGTCGACATTTCTCTTCCTCCCTCCTTCCTTGCTGATATCTTCTAATCTCTCCACACAGCCGCTGAGACAGCAGCACTTCTGCTTGGAGCAGCAACTCCGGCATCTTTGTGAAGGCAGGCCATTTGATGTCCTCTGTGTAGACAACACTCAGAAGTGCTTCTACCCAGGCAGGTAGCAAGAGGGAAGGAGAGAGACACAAGGAAGAGTTGGAGAAAGAGAGAGAGAAAACAAAGACGGTCACGGAAAGAAGCTCCCGACGTCACAAAATGAAAAACAGGAACGTTCAGCGGCGACTGGCACCGCTACATCATTACAGCCTCTTATTTCTCTGTATTACCTTCGCTAAGTACATTCAGTCGACCGGGCGGAGAATGCAGCGTGTTATTTATGGCAGAGCTCGCCTCCATCCCTCATTTGGGATGTCTACGTTAAGTCAATGATGTTGGGTGAGGGGGAGGCAGGCAGAACAGACCCGGGCCTCTGTTTGTTCACCATCAGGTGGGGAGAGGCACATTTCAGAGATATGCAGGGACGGGTGAGGGAGCAAGAGAGAAAGTGGCTGATGTGGAAAAAAAAGGGAGGAAGAAAGAAGCAGAGAACGAGAGAGAGAGAGAGAGGTGGGGGGGTTGCGGAGCGGAGCTGTCTGCCAGCTGTTTGATAGACTGTGCTGATTCCACATGTATGGATGCTTGGCTGGCTGGGACCAGCAGACAGGCCCACGGTGACATTCCGACGCTCATTAGATAGCAAGCAGAACATATCCATAGCTGTCCCCTCTGCTGCCTGCCTGCCTGCCTGCCTGCCCGCCCGAAGGGGTGGCTGTTATCTCTGGGTGGATGCAGGAGGAGGGGTATGAGAAGAGTGTAATTCACTGTATAAAAATGTGTGCAAGTGCATGTTGGGGTAAGTGGTTGTGCTGGGTGCGATGCTGTTTGCTGTATCTTTCTGTATCAGTCTGACAAAGTATTTATTTGTGTGTCTGTCTCTGAGAAACAAAAAGAGAAAAGGAAAGCATTGAGCAGTGGAAGGGAGTGTTTAGCGCACCCCTGCTGATGCTTTTGAAGGTAGCTGTCAGTGTAACATTGCATGGCATTAGCAGAGGTGGACCTCAGGGACGGGGATAATAGAGAGGGAGAAAAGCCCCCGGGCTACGCTCCTCTCATGTCCAGATGCCAGGTGATACTCGGCCTAGCCGCAGAATCATCACATCATTAGCGCTCCTCCCCCCGTTTTTAATATCGAGACATCCAGATATCTGTCTGTATGTACAAGCACAGGGGCCACACCCAGAAGCACTCCCTTCCCCCAACATCTGTACGCCCACGCTGTCTCCCTTTCTTGCTATGAGCGTATGGACCAAACTCATTCAAAGTGCAAACAACACACTTGCTTGAAGCGTCCTTTCAGCTGCAGCGTGAGCCCATCCTGTAATTGTATCTGTGTGAATCGTGTCTTTCTCAGAAGCGTGTTTTTTTTTTTTTTTTTTTGCTCAGACTGTTTGAACACCGCCAGCGAGGTGTTTCTGCGTATCTCGTCCCTGACTGCAGAGACACTAAAGTCTAACGGCATGGAAGACACTCATTTATAATGCAGCCATGCTGTGTGTGTTTTTCCTAGTGGAGCAGAGACGAAGACAGACTGTGGCAGACACACACTGCGTGAACGTCAGTTTGCTGGTCCCGTGTTAATGTGTGTGTCACAGTTGCCATTGTTTCCAGTGTAGAGACCTCACTCAGCAGCTGCTCCTCACTGCGTTACACCGGAGCGCCGCCGCTACAGCAAGATGTAAAGGTTTCCGGGGTGGTTTTAGTCCTTCATCTGTGGAGCTCACGTTCAATCTCCCATATGTGGAGGAAAGAAGCTTCAGTAATCTGCTGAATTACGCTGAGCGGGTTTCAGGAAGTGCTGTGCTGTGGCAAACCGCGGGAACATACCTGCAGGAATTAATAATGTAATTAACACCGACACAAGAGTTTAGCGTAACACCGGTGCTAAACTTAGATGCTCTTTTTACTGTGCAAGGCTTTTCTTTTCAAAGTGTACCGACTGAACTTGCTGTTGGCTTGTTACGATTACGCGACGCACTGGGAATTCATTAAAATCTACCTTTCTTGAAAGGAGCACTTTTAGAAAGTGCATCACTTAAGGGTCTATATGAACAATAGTCATTATAGAGCAGCCACAGTTCAATTCACTGTGCTGTTTCACAAAAATATAACACATTTGTTCTGTCTGATTTTTTGAAAATGTTTGGGTTTTAAAGGATTGGCACAATTTGCATAACGTCTGAGGTAAAACTGCATTTTAAAGCAGAATATCAGCAATTCTAGCTGTATTTAATACTGTGATATTCATGTATTTTTATATATCCTTATGCACCACTCTCAATTAATTTGGAGAAATCTTTTGAGTAAACAGAATGTTCTGCTAATGGAGTGAAACTAACTCAGTTCCAGCGCCAGTCGAGATGCGAGATATATATTTTTAAAAGTTTCATCTCAAAACCACTTGTAACATGGTCATCCAACTCATATGGTGGCGGTACAGTGGTTTGCACTGTTACTTCCCAGCAAGAGGTTTGCTTCCAGACTGGACCTTTTCTACCATGTTTACATGTCCTGATCATTCCAGTATCCTCCTACAACCCGAGATCATACTTATTGTGGTTAATTGATGACTCCAGATCAGTTAAACTCTTGCTGAATACTCCACAACACCAGAGAAAATTGTCCAAAAACCTAAGAGCAGGTGAAGGAAAAAAAAGGTGTGAATGTAAACATCATGTTTACTTTCTGCGTGCACCACACATTCTTCATATTTCTGAATGTCATTTTCAATTAGAGAACTAATATGTTTGTTTTCCATGTACAGGCTATACTCTATTAGTTCACTAATATAGGAATATTATTGTTCATGAAAGATTTAGTAAAAAGTAAATCAAACGTCAACATTTTCAGGATGCGCTCATATTTTTGGAGAGGATTTGAGTATCTGTATATGTATTATTTTACTGTTTTGGCCCGCTTCAGATGGAATTGAGCTGTATGTGGCCCGCACACTGAATTGGAGACGTCTGTGGTTTTAAATTTTCAGGAAAGCCAAATGTTCCTGTCAGGCTTGTGTACTCTGAGCCCCAGTTCGAATGACACCCAGGTGCTTCATTCAGGCTTCTCACTTCATAACATAAGTCTGCGTTGCCTTGCCCATGATAGCTGCACTCACTTTGAGTGGTTTTTAGATAGGTTCTATTTAAATAGAAAACTATTAATTTAAAATCCTTTACTTCAATTTGAGGTTGTTTGAAATAAAATCAAAAAGTCGTACTTAACAGATTTCCCTTTTTTACCCACGTCGGTTGAACAAAGATTTAACATGCCTGTTAAACTGCTGTTTCTATACATATTGCGATTGGAAATAAATCCACAATTCCCGCTATAATTCTAATCAAAGTAAAAAAAAATCTACAGCCTGAGTCGAACAAATCATTTGGGATTTTCCAGAGTTAAAAGCATCTTAGTATGACGTCCCCCGCCATGCTTTCACTGAAGCTTTGCTGAGCCACAGCATGAGCAAAGAGATGATACCACAGCGAGAGAATTTGGTACTAAAAGGACTGTAAATCTGGGGGGGGAAAAAAACCCAATACTGGCATTATATCAGGCAGCAGAAGATTCGCTTGAAAATGTACTTGGGATCACTGTTAGTGATTTCACAAAATATTAAACAATAAGCCTCAGTTGTTTCAGGCATGGCTGTTTTTTCTGCACAAAACATATTTCACTGTCATATTATCTAAGAATGAGGACAAAATACACTCTTGAATAACTATTGATTTATTGCAGCTGCTTATCAAACTGAGACTTGCTACATTAAAATGTCTTAAAGTATAATAGCCAATTCATAATAGTATTAAGAATGATCAGTGTTAAATTTACCAAACAGGATTTAGACTGAATGTGAACTTAATGAAATGGTAACACATTTTCTGAAAGAGAATGCAATTTCTTTGACAGTGTTCAAGATAATTTCAGTATTTTTTTCTAAATAACACATTGTGGGCCTTTGTAATGTTTTTTTTTTTTTTTAATGAATTTTATTTAGAAGTTGTAAGATGATCTAGTTGAGAATAATACAAATAATGTGTTAATCAATTGAAGAAGCAAAACTTAGCTGAGAGTTGAACATTACATGGGGTTTTTTGTTGGCCCATTCATAAAAAACACGTCCTTCTATATATGGAAGTTTTTGCTGGATTCTGTTGCTTCTCCCAAAAGTTACCCAACAATTTTATCCCGTTGACTGACGTCTGTTCCACCTCCCCGTGGTCAAAGTCATCCTCGCCTGCTGCCTTTTGAGGCAAACCTGATCCCGCGTGTGTTCCTCTGAGGAGCAGCAGTGACCATGGAGAGAGATATTTCTATCCCCCAAGGCAGTTATACAGTTGGGTGGCTGGAAGGCTGTCATTAGCTGTGTGTGTGTGTGTGTGTGTGTGTGTGTGTGTGTGTGTGTGTGTGTGTGTGTGTGTGTGAATGTCAGACAGGCGGTCGCTGAGGAGGCGATCTGAGAATTGGGGAGAAATTGCTGGCCAAAGCAGTCCTGGAGGTGCCCTTGGCTCAGTTTAGTATTTGTTCCAGGAGAGTGGAGACACAGCGGGGGGAGATAGTTCACCGAATGCAGATTGCCTGAGCGCGGTGGAATATTCAGGAGCTGTAGCGACCAGCTTTCGGGGGGTTATGCGGTTAGATGCGTGCATGCGCGTGAGCGTTGATCTTTCTGGTAGCCTCAGTGCGTATCTCTTTTTGTTGACTCAGAGCTTGGTTTGAATTGGCGACCTGCTGAAATGTTGGTGTGTGTGTGTGTGTGTGTGTGTGTGTGTGTGTGTGTGTCTGTGTGCGTCCGACACCTGTTTGCCCACGTGCACACGCTCGCAAGCAAATGTGCGTGTGTGTTGACAGTAATGAAGGGTTTGGAGTTTGCCACCAGTGGAGAGTTTATCATTACTCTAATCCTTCTGGAGAGAGATTCTCTAGCCTAACCCACCCACTCACATCCCTCTGCTCTCAGGCCAACTGATAAAGTGCCTGGTCTGAAATATGCCCCGTCATTTCTCTAATAGAAAAGATTATGCAATAAGAATATATCAGTTTTGACCAGCATTGTTTTCCTTCTCCTGTTGATTGCACTGGTATTTTTTTTCGGACTCTCTTCCTGGCTGAATTTGCGCCGTGCCTCTCATGGCCGTCTCACTTCTTGCTTTTGGAGGGACAGATTATTTGCAAAATGTTATTGGAGAGTTGTTGTGAAGATGTAGGAGGTGTTATTTTGTTCTGGCAAGCCACGAGAGACTCGGGAATGAAAGTCCTCATTATTCGCATACAAAAGTTGCTATGATCTTCTCATTTAAAATCTACGCTACTGCTTTTGGTCCCCGAGCTCCTCTGAGAAATAATTAATTTGGAAAAACTAGCATGTAACAGACATAAAAATGCACTTCTTCCCCCTGTCCTTCGGATCATGGAATGGGAGGAGGGACGCTCCTTCTCCTTCCACTACAAAAAAACTCTCTCGCTCTCTGTAAATACAGGTAGAAGCAAAAGCGGTGTGTGAGAACGGGATTGTGGCAAAGCTGGGTGTATCTGGACTTTCAAGCTGTGCTGCGAGGCACCTGTTCTAAATGCTAAATCTGAACTAGTGATGGGTGCAGCACTTCCAAACCGACTGTGGGAAGGCAGTGTCTAGAGTGTGTGTGGTAGAATACAGCTACATATACGTAAATATTTGGATGTTAGACAAATAGATTTAAAACAAAATAGCCAAGATGTGTTGTAATCTTAGATTTGGATGCACATAAAATCAGAGTGCAGCTGCAAATCTTTATTTGTTTTATTTCAAATTAACAGGAGAAAACCAAAATAATGTTAATGGTTTCATAGTCCACATATTTGAGGACCTCATCAGACAGTTAAAGATTAGAAATAAAGCTGGGGAATGGAAATTGTGGTGGAAGTATTACAATAAAAGCAGAATATACCCAGGAGGTAAGATTAGACTGTAGCCTAAAGCTGCGCTGCTGAGGGATGCAGTTGAGCCCCAGGTTTTTAGAGATCCCCAGTCAGCTGAGGAAACTCAGAGACTGAAAATATAGTTCCCTCTCAGTCTGGTTCTCATAGCCAGTAAACAAGTACATTAGAAAAAAGAGAGGAAAAAAAAGCTGTGTTATTGCACTGAAAATGTGCTGATTAGAATTTTATTCAGCACGTCATGATTTTGGGGCTATTCGGTGTCAGTATTTCATTTCAGAGTGGCTGTTAGTGGCAGGTGGCCGCCCCGGCCAGGTGCCTGCCAATAGATAATCGACCAAAGGCCCCCCTCAGCGGGGCCACATTGATTTGGCACAAAGGAAAGCTGGCCCACTCATCAGAGAACAAACTCATCTTCTGCTCTTTACTGTTTGTTTTTAGGAATGCGGCAATAGCTGTCTTCTTCATGATCTCTTGAGTCGTGAGCTGAAATGCTTTTCACACAGGCAGCTCGATGCGTTCCTAGAACACACCTCTGCCCCACAATCCCCCAAAGTCCCATTCGACGCAGCCCCGCGTCCTCAGAATATGACCACTAGTAATGACAGTCGTCTACTTATAGGTCAGAAGCTGGCGAGTTGTGGAGCCGGCCAGTGATGGAGAGATCTCCGTCCTCCCCATCCCCCCGCCTCATCAGCCTCTTCTCAGTGTGGGCCCCGCCCTGACACCTGCTCCCACTGCGCTCATTTTGCTCATGATTGAGATGTCACACTTTCTGTTCAACCTACAGCCTGGAAAATGCACATACTGACCGGTGCATGTGGTCTCAGAGAATATAAATCCTGTTTGGATTGAGATAATTTTGTTCTTGAGGAAAGCTTTTTCTCTCTCTCTCTTTATTTCTGCGAGAAGAGACGATCTGATACCGCTCGAATGAAATGCAGCTAAATATAGCCTCAATTTCAATTTAATAATTTGGATCAAGGCGAAAATAATTTTGGAGATTACTATCGACGGTGCCATTTGGATTTGGTTACTAAGTAGGATCTGTTGATGGCGGCAGATTATTGCTCAGCAGAGCTCCTGTTGCAGTCATTGGACCATCTGTCCCACCGCAGCCAATGACACGGATGATGCTCTGCTGATGCAAAATGTATGAAAGTCTGCTTTGTGCGTCTCCTCTGGTTAGGGACAAATCCTGTGAATACTTTGTTTGCACAGAAATGACTGGAAATATGCAGCGCCTGATGGTCTTAAAAGCCTACATGAGGAAAGAGCTAATGCTAGCTCAGCGAGTGTACGATCAGGATGGAAGGCATTTCGTTTCAGCTTGCCTCCATTGCACCTTATATAAGTAATGAGTCTACTGTGTGTTGAGGCTTGATCATGGTGTTGCTCGCTGTTTCGCCTTGCATTGTGTTAATTGGCTACTCCTACCAGCTGGAAGTAATGCTAATACACTGAGGAAAAGCCTCCATGCTAGCTTCCTGGAGCGCTTAAGTGTGCCAGGGCATCTTGCATGCATCCCGTAGCTGGAAGTGAGCTCTTTGATGTGATTGCTTCTGAGAAACGTCATCATTTATTGATGCTTCCATTAAAGCAGCATAGACGTCTGTGTAAAAGTTGGAGGGGAGGAAGGAAGCACACGGATGGAACAGGAGCTTGAGAGCCCACTACACACAACACGCAAAAAAAAAAAAAAAAAGCCCCACCCTCCTTCTCCCATCCGAGCCAGAACCATTAGCCTTTCACTTCTTCCTGAGTCCTCAGTTTTGTGTCTCGAGGCCAATATAAAAGAAAGTCTTTGATCCGCTCATGAGAATTTTGGGAAAGCTGATCCAGGCATGGATCGACCGTGGAGCTGAATCATAATGGCCGCTCACGGACCAACTGGATAGCGATCATTATCTCATAACAACGCCGCATGTCATGTTCTGGGATGCATTTGATGGAACATGAACAGTTGGTTCTTGCTCTCAACATGTTGGATGTGGGAGAAATGGGAAGGTGTAAAGGCTTCAGTGACTCTGGCAGGAGCCAAATCAGCGCGGCAGATGACTTGGTGGTCACAGCGTCAGCAGAATGAAAGCCCTGTGGGATGTTCCTGGCCACAAGTGGTTGGCACCTCCAGTCCATCTGAAAAGAAGTACATTATCAACCAGCAACAAGCTTTTGACTGTGTGCTGGAACACGGTGGCCCCAGTTCTAAACATGTAAGACCTGAAGGCTCTGCTGCCAGCATCCTGACGCCAGGTACCACAGGGCACGTTCGGAGGCCTGCTTGTGCTCATTTGAAAGATCGCCAGCAGCGTATTAAAATTTAGGAAAACAACACTTTTATTTGGAATTGTGAAATCTATCTTAAAATCCAGGATGTGGACTATAAAAACAATGAGATTTTACTTAAGTGCATCAAATTAAGTGTGAGAAATATATTAAAAATGGCTGTATTGGGCCCCATATTAAGTGGTAGATTGCTTTCTTTTTTCTTTTTTTTTTTACCCTGGATGACTTTATGTCCTGGAAGCGGTGACCTGATCTCACACTGAAAACTACTCAAGATTTTGTGTTTGGCTGCTTTCCCAACGCTTCAACTCGACCAGCATCAGCATTTTTCAGGTTGCCTTGAGGTTGGATCTTCATTTACAGAAGCCCAAAACTTCAGGGTAAAAGAGGAGCATCAAACCGAACACAATGCATTGTTTGCAGCTTCCTCAACAGAGTAATTTCATCTTTAACCACCTGATATGGATCTCATTTCATATCTGCAGTAATTGTTCAAATATAATAGTTTTTGAGCATTTTTAAACCCAAATTGCTTTTGCTTTTAAAGGTTTAAAAACTGCAAAATCATACTAGAAAATTCTTTATTTTCATTCCCGCAGTTTCAGTGTGACACATTTTCCCTGTCATTTTGTTAGATTGCCACTATGACTAAATGTTTAATGACCGTATGTCACTCCTAACAAGACGAGCTGGCGTGAGCTAATCAGCATTTCAATATAATTAATTTTAGACGTGGCGAGTAACAAAGTGATTGGACCTTGTTACTGTACTTAGCTTGAGTATTAATTTTTCTTATGATTTGTGATTTTGACTTTCTACATGTGAAAGCAAGGTGCGGTACTGTTGACTGCTCATATGTTGAGGAATTGAAGAGTTGTCAAGTTATATTGATAATGGTTCTCTGCCAAGACGAAAGATTTTATTCATATTTTATGCAAGCAACCTATAAAACTACAAGATGAATCATGAATTGTGTCACTGCTAATGATTAAGCTACAGCATACACACTGATAAAGTATTACTGATATATATAACTGTTTTAATGTGTGTGCATGTGCACGTGCTATTGTGTTTGAGTACATTTCAGAGCCTGCACTTCTTCAAAATCTGTAGAAAAGAGTATTTTTGTCACCTCTGATTCATTTGAAGTTGAAAGTGACTCAGCCTGGGCTGGTTATATACAATTTCTCCTACGGTGGTAACATTTTTACCGCACAAGGGCAAAAACAACCGGTGTTTTAGTTGTGGACTTTATAGGTAAACTCTTGACAATTCACAGCCTCAGCCTTTTTATTGATGTGCGGCTGTCGTCGTTCGCCTGTTAACATTACAGATATCGAAAGCGCCCTGTCACTTCTATTATCATGCAAATGTTTTGACAGATAAAAAGACAATCTCTTGACTCAAGCGTAGCTTCGAGTGGTGGGAATGACTTTTGATCTTCGTGTTCGTCGTTCCAGGGTCCTCCAGGGAAGTGAAGGCTCCCGCTGAGGTGTCGGAGCAAATGGTGCAGAAGCTCCGGGGCAAGAATGAATTTACTGTGCTGGTGACCCTCAAACAGGATCACCTCAACTCCGGGGTCATCCTCTCCATCCATCATTCGGAGCACAGGTATATTCTCTTCACATTTCATATATAATCCAGTTAAAAGGGGTTTTATTACACACGGATTATAGGTCACACAACGGACAAAGGGCAGACAGTCCAGGCCAGTTACATTAAATATGACCAGCATTTTCCATTTAGATATACCTGAAGATATATATAGGGGGATAAAAAAATGTTAAATACACGTTTTACATTAATGAAAAGTCAGTGTTCGGTTAAAGGTATTTTGCTGCATCTTTTATCATTTTGATCTTCAGCTCTAAATGCCTCTAAATGAGTAAAATGAAGCTGTTTATAAACTCCCCAGATCGACAGTGATTAGAGCCGTAGCCTAAATTTAGTGCCTCTATGTTTTGCCATATTAGCAGTGTGGATATTTGTATTTGATAAGCATTTAGATGTTTTACACAACAGGCGAGTAAACAAAGCAAATCACTCTGTATGCCACCGCATTATTCACAGTCCATCAGCGATGCAAACGTCGAGCCTGTAATTGTGAATTGAAAACTGATGAGACACTATCTGCAGTTAGCATGCTAATGTTTCCCATTACTTGGTGGTAGCTGAGCCGTTGGATGATCAGAACAGCAATCTGAATTCCACATAACGCGTTGATTGAACAGTTTGTACATTAAAGGCAGTCCTGAGAAGAGAGCTCACAGGGATGTTAATGACTTTCCACACTGCTGATTAGCTTTCCCAGCCATTCATATGCAACAAAGCAGCGCTGCATGGTTTCATTTGGAAACATGGCGAAGGACTAATTCAGCGTCAGAAGTGATAGCTCGTGCATTTATTGAGCCAGGATGAACGTACATGCATGGCTGAGGGAGAGTGAATCTATTAGATGTGGTTTGCCGATAAATCAGTTCCCTTGCCACACTTGCATGAGTGTCTATTTTTCTTGTGAATAATGTTTTCTACAAATTACTTGACTTTAAATAAGTCTGTCCTTAAAAGCAGAGGTGATGAGTGTGTATCGGCAGCTCCTTCCATTAGTGTCACTGTGCTGGGTGAATCTCAGTGGTGTGGAGAAGAGGATTCTCCCAGAATACTAATACTCCGATGTAAAGAGTTGAACCGCCACATGCGGGACATTGTTGCGTGACGCTGATGTTGCACACATTGGCCATATAGTTCTGTTCTATTTGCCTACTGATGTGATTAAATTGTTAATAGTATTGCAGATTGCTGAAATGTGAGTGCACTGCCTGAGCGTGAATGGAGTGTTTATCTCTCTGCACTCTGCCCAGATGAGCTCAGAATTTAGACACATCGATGATGCATGCAGTTTTTTTTGTGTGTGAAGCGAAAGAAGGGTTTTGTTTCTGTAATAACTTTGATGCAGAAAGACGCAGTGAATGCAAATTCCCTCAGACGCTGTCGTCGCGTGGGCGTCGCCAATAAAATGATTGGCGAAATGGTTGTCCTGCAGGTTCCTGGAGCTGGAGAGCAGCGGCCAACGGAGTGAGGTGCGTCTTCACTATCGCACCAAAGGCCAGCAGGACCACACTGAGGTGTTCCCCTACAGCCTCGCTGACGACCAGTGGCACAAAGTGTCTGTGGCCGTCAGCGCCTCTCATGTCATACTGCATGTGGACTGCAACAGGTACGATTCTGAGATGGCATGCACTGAATACAAGTACTGTGACCCACTCACATTTCATTCGATTCGTCAACATCGTCACATAATTCAGTGTTTCTGCTGTCTTGGAATCATGGACAGCCATCAGCTCACACAGCAGTGGATCCTGTTATGCTGCCTCACACAAACTGATGCCAATAGGCCCACACAGAGAGAGATACAGATTTTGATATCGGTAGAAAGACTTGTTATTTGTTATTCACAAACAACTTGAGCTGAGGTGTTGAAAATATAACCTGGAGAGAAAAAGTTGAACTGGTGAAGTTTTACTTGAGATTCATTCAGCCGATGCAGATGTTACATCAGATTTTTCCCACTCATTAACACCTGGATGTGGTTATATTATTTCAAGGCTCTAGAGAAATGAAATGCATTGTGATATACTGAAATTTATATGGGGGAAAAAGCAGCTGTCTCATATTTCAGATGTAACTGGGAGACAAAGACCTCTCAGGTTATTGAAACGAGTTGTGTCTATGTGTGTTTTTTGGATGAAATATCTTCAGAAAATGAAAATAATAACAGTAACGCAATACATAAAGCCACTGATTCAGGCACATTGGGTGTGTTTGTATGGGTGACTACACAGCTGACCATTAAAAGTCTCTCTATTAACGGGGCTTCTCAGTTGACCCATTTACCACAATCGTCTGGTAGATTTTAAAGCAGTTGAATGGTCTCATCTTTATCTTTCAGCATTCAGACGAGTCCGGTAATGCAAGTCAAGCCTGCATCATTGACCTATTATAATGGCTGAACGCGGATGAGAGACATTCTTCCTCAAGAGTGGGATTTAATGCAGATTGCAGTCTCAGTTCGGTGAACTGGCATTTTATATCACGCATGGAAGAATCGTTTTTAATGCTAACTGAGTGTCACTCTGCTTCCCCCTGCGTGCCAGTTAAAAAACTATCTCGACCCGTGCGTTCTGCAGGCTGTCACATGCAGATGTTGATGTCAGGTCGCTGTCCGGTCGATTTCAGTGAACCCGAAGCATACGTGCCTGTCTTATATAGTACGACTTGACTGTTGCTGTTTGTGTGCGATGATCTTTCATGGCACAATAAAGGAAACAGATGGCAACCCCACGTGCGCTGCAGAAAGCATGTGGCTCGTTCCACCCTGCTCTGGGTAAGAGTTAACTGAGGGATTTAAATAGGGCAGGACCTGCAGAGCGGGTGGAAACATCAATGTATAACAAAGCATTTGGCCCTACCGTCTTTTTGTGATTCTAGCTGTTGACCACTGTGTGATCTCTGCGTTTGTCAGGATCTACGAGCGGGTGGTGGAGGCGCCCTTCATGGACATACCCGAAGACACCTCCTTCTGGCTCGGACAGAGAAACGCGGCTCACGGCTTCTTCAAGGTTAACACTGCAGTGCAACTCCCCTCTCAGAATGCATGAATGTCGATGGCCGTCCTGATGTGTCACATTACTCAGCATTAAATGATTCAGAAGGGCACGAACAAGTCATTCATTTCAGCTGTTGCGCCCTCTCTTCATTTCATACTCAATCTTGGTTTATACTGTGTCTTTTCCCTCTTTGTTTGGATTGTTTGGTTTTATTTATTACAGCTGCCGGATTTAATTGCGTGCATTTCTCACGGCTTACCATTTTAAATTGAGGGTTGCTCTGCCTACACTAAGAACTGACTTTTTTTTTTTGTCATTGTTTGTTCCTCCTTTCTTACTCTCCTGCTAAGCCCAGTGCAATTATCTCAGAAAACCCCACGATGCTGATTTGGAAGAAATCATTAAATAACCTCTAGACTGTGCTCATTAAGCTTAGTCTATAGTGTTGTTTATTAGGGTGAGAGACATATATCGTGTCATTCGGGCTGTATTATAATCCAGAATTTCCCACCCGGGGAGATATGTCAGGACAAACCGTCAACCTACCAACATTAACTATTTTAATCAGTTTGATGCTATAGCGATGACTTGTGTGTGTGTGTGTGTATTGTTGTGCATGTGTGTATCTGCTAATGCCTTTACACATAATGGCCTGGTTGTTGAATTTCCAGTGTTAATTGGTTGATGAAAGAAGCCTCGGTGGTCACCCACTAATCTCGTCACGTAGCCGCATCCCTCCACGCCTGCCTCTGAAGTTTGATTGGTCGCTCTGAAGACACCTCGTCTCTTTCGTTTTGTTTTTTTTTTTTTGAAGCACTGTGCTTCATTAGTGCACATGCAAAGGCTCACGCACAAACACAGTAACAATCTGCACTTATATGTGGGCGTCAGCTGAAGCCCTGGCCGTGATAGTAAGCAGACTTCAATCAGAATCAGTGTATCTATCTGCATCTCTGCTTCATAACTCAGTACGTATCTATACAGTCTGCACACACTGCAAAATAGCTCAATCTGACTTATCTTTCAACCCGATTGTTGAATTTCATTTGTGATGTGTCATTTGTATGCTAATGATTCAACATCCTAACTTGCAAGAAACAGTCTACTTTTAAGTCATGTAATTCGCGCCACAGTTGAAACATGCAAATCAAATTTAATTTCAGAGACAGATTTCCTTCTGGAGTTTTTTTTTTAGCTCAGCAGGACGTATCCCCCTCATGGCTGTTTTCATTTTGTAGAGGATGAATATGACTGACTCACACAGCCCTGACTCTGCCCCTTGCTGTTTTATACAAATTCTGGTTTAGAGGGGCTCGTTTTGCTGACAAATACTGAGGAATCAGTGCAGAGACTTAAAAATGTCCTCTATTTTCTGTTTCCTGAAGAAGAAAAGCCACGTCTGGCAAGAGAATGTGATGATAGTGCTGAAAAGCGGAGCGTGCTACAGTTAGAAACAGTGGAAAATAATCTCTCTGTTAATTTACCCACCGTGCAAACTGTGCCAAAAAAAACTTTTTAGACACGCTTTACTTCCTGGCTCGTTATGAAAACCCACACTTGACTGTTATAGGAAGATTTAAGATGTTGTTTTTCAGACCTTAGCTGCCAAGAATATTGTTGAATGTTGCAAACAATCCAAGCTCTGCATGGTGCATTTGTTCAGTCTCGTCATCTTTGAGGCAAATCTCAGGAAATGTATTCTTCCTAATCAGTCCCATGCCACATCAGGAATGACTTACCGAGGTCAGTTCTCCACCTTTAGTGTCACTTTATCACACAAAGTCCACAGTTTACAGTGTAAAGAATCAATCGACAGAAAACCTTTTTACTTTAGTGATTTATCCTAAACTGAATTAATATACGCAAAGACTGAATGAAGCTCAGGGGGTCAAATCAATTGCATTTAAGCACGTACAGCTGGTAATTTGTTTTCTGTCATTAACATATTCAGCAGTAATAATAGGGGACCTTTCCTTCTTGGTCAAGGCGGAATTAGATACACACAGCTCGATGGGAATGAGACAGGTGGGACATGAGGAGCGGGGCAATCAACAGGTCCACATGCAGAGGAGAGAGGATGAGACACCCGTGTAACACGAGGAACTCAGAAATTCACTGAAGAGATTAAAAAAAAAGAAAAAAAAAATCAAGACAAGAAGAAATTGAAGTTCACGGAAACCTGGAAAGATAATGGAGCAATATCACACAAGAGGGAGTGTTACTGAAGTTTCACTGAGTATCAGTGATTCTGTCATATGTGCAAGGCTTATTACAGCCACTACGATGATATGACCTCCTGTGTTATATTCCTTTGATTTTATTAGTAGATTTCTATTCCATGCAAACAGACATTTGAACATTTGGCACTGTTATGAGGAGCAACGCGGGAAACAATGTGGGAATACAGACACTTGGAAAACACAACAGTCAACGTACAGCACAGCATTAATCACAACTCAGACAGAAGCTGATCGCAGTCACTCGACGGGAAATTTGCACCCTCGCTGCAAATAAATGCAGAGTGCTATCAATACAAGAGATTGATAGCTAGATTGATGCAGTTCCTGCCCGCTTCCATTTGTTCACATTGCCGTAGAAAATCAGCAAATCATTTGTGCAGGATTTGAAATTTAGAGCAAGTAAATTGAGATGGCAGGACAATTTAAAAACAATTACTACTAAGTTGCACTTTTGTTAGAGTAATAAGTGCAGTCAAGGAGTGTCGTAGTTGAGGTTACCATGACAACAGATCATCCGCACGACTCCGTGTGTGTGTGTTTGTGTTGTTTTGTGGAAAAGCTATTGCTGTGGGTTTATGAATTTGATTGAATGTATAGTTCCTGGTTATGCTCATCAGAAGAGATCGGAGAGCAGAAAATTGAATGTATTGTCTGGTGCACTTTACTTTACTCTGTCTATGAGATGATTCTTCAGAGCAACAACCAAAACCGTGTGGACTGTTGTTTCACTCACAAAGCCCTTCAGATTGAATAATGTACATCCACTTACTCCCAGGTTTATTGTTTACTGGTTTTTTTGTATTCAGTTTTGTAATTGCAGCAAAGACCAAGGCCCTGTTAACAGAGTTGTGTGTTTGCATGTACCTTCTCTTAGTTTGAGATTTTGAGCTTTATTTCATCCCCCATCGATGTCCTGTGACGCATTTTGCTGTACTGTGTGCGTGCAGGGAGTGATGCAGGATGTGGAGATCCTCGTGATGCCACAGGGTTACATCTCACAGTGTCCGGATCTCAACAGAAGTAAGTATGGAAGTGTTTATTGTCAATTACTAAGCTCAATTTGAGATGCACATTTCTTTTTCTTTTTGTCCAAAAGAAACTACTAAGTGGACTAAAATCAGCATAGTAGAATTCTCATGTTGTTCCCTCTATAAGGGTGAAGGAACGCATGTTTACATCAGATCAGTCAAGGTTTCATCTGAGTGAAGCGTTGTTGTGTGCTGATCGTAGATCGTTTTAGCATAATGCCGGTTTTACAATCCAGCGACTTGCCAGTGCAGCCATACCCTTGGTCCCGGTGTGTGTTGATGATGTGTTGTGGAGAGCCATCTTTCTGATGCCAGGTGGTGCTGCGGCTCATTTGGTTCTACAAGTTTGTAGCAGACAAACGGTTTTATTCTGCTGAGTGGGAAAACACACACAAACAGCTTGTGGACCACATTAATTTCCTGTTCCTGTGCCTCCAAAACTTTTGCTTCCTCCATTTTACTGTGATGAGGTCTTTTTCCAAAGGGGGCCACGCTGCCATTAACACTAAATGGAGTTTCTATGTATGCTTGCAATTTATCTTTACATGACGTGTGCTGAAACTGCACCGCATTGTTTATTTTCCAGCATGTCCAACCTGCAATGATTTCCATGGGCTCGTGCAGAAAATTATGGAACTACAGGACATCCTTGCAAAGACATCCAGCAAGGTAATGTAATGGGCTGTAATGTGTCCCAATTTATCCACAATTTGTGCATTATCCTCCCAAAATGATCACCTATTGCTCTGGATTAAATGGCTGAATTGTCCTATAGGGTAAAATATCCACTTGTCAGTGAGCACACGTCATTAATAGTCAGTGCAACAGGCAGCCAGAGACATATTACCGTTACATTCTGGCCATTAGAGCTGTCCTTTCTCTGGCGATACAGACACTCTGAGAGTAAAAGATGTTGATGGTATCTAGTGACTGACATTTCTGATGCTGCTGGTGTTGCTTTCTGCATGCAAATATAGAAAAAGACGGAAGCTGACTGGCATCTTCTCTCCTTCTTGGCTTTTGGTTTTTTTGGGGGTTTTTTTGGGGGTGGGGGTGTGACAACAACAGCTGTCCAGGGCGGAGGAGAAGATGAATGGCCTGGATGGCTGCTATTGTGAGAGGACCTGCAGCGTCAAGGGGGTCGTCTACAGGGAGGACGAGGGCTGGACAGATGGCTGCAGGAACTGCACATGCATGGTGAGCCTCCACAGCGGCTGTGTGCGTGCGTGCACGCGCTGGTCTTGTGTGCACCGGGTTCACGGCTGTGTATGCTGGACTATTGAAGTGCTCCGGAGGTCATTCAATTTTAATTAAGTGTGTGCGTGTGCGTGTGCGTGTGTGTCTGGAATGATGTGCCTGTCATACTCTTAGTGATTGTGTGATTACATGTTGCAGGCAAGTGTGTGTGAGTCATGAAAAAATAAGCATGTGCGGGTTATTTTTTGTGACGAAGATGTGTGTTTGTGTCCGAGAGCATGCATTTTTAATCGTGTGTGTGTGCGCGTGCGTGCGTGGGCTTTGCTCCTATTGTAACTGTCGCCTTTTGTTTTGCTCCCCTGTTGATGAAGTGAGTGAAGGTGGGGGTGAGGGGTGGGCTGTGTGTTTGGGTGTGGTGGATGTGCAGAGTGCAGTGGCCCCATTGTCGGCAGCTTGTAGCGGCATCATTTCATCGCGCCAGAGCAAGGTTGCCCCAGTTACCCAAGAAAAGGATACTGTATTAAAAAACCTCCGCACACCCAGGATTAGGCACATCAACAACAGCGCTTAGTAATGCTCCATTCTCTCAAGGGTCTGTTTTGTGCTGCATAAAGTGTGAATAATTGCCTGGAGTAGAATTAGAAGCAAGCGGGGATCTCAGGCTTGGACAATATCAGCAGACAGATTTCACCCCCTGTCAGTCGACTCAACTTTGGAACATGAAACTCGTTCTGAGCTGCCGATCGACTCCAGCAGGCCAGCGAGATCCCGCCGTGCACTACTACCCAACAAGGAAAAAAAAAAGAGATTGAAATCACACATCTCTCAGTGCACTGCACCTAATTGCTCTTGACAGATGATAATTATCATCAGGGATTTGTTCCACCCACTCAACCAATGAAATCGCTTCATTCGCCAGGAACCACTTTCTTGCCATTCCTGGGCTGCAATTAAGGAATTAGATGGGATATGTTCCTTACCTTATGTGTGGCAATTAGCGGTGACCTTTAAAATTCAAAGGTCGTGCATTAAGATGTTATCAATTATGAGAATCAGGTTCCTAGATGTTGCTGTCACAGAGCTTTCATCCGTGGAAACAGTGTTAATTACGGGCACAGCCAGAGAGGAGCGGGATCGCATTTAAATAGACTGCATATACAGGTTCCTGTGGAAATGAGATACGCTGCACAGACCTAAAGTTCATAATCCCTGTCTGGTTTATTTAGATTGTGTGTACAAGGTAGACTCCAGCCACGTCATGCAAATATTTCTGTCTGTTTACTTGCATTTCACGGTATTAAAACCACAGAAAAAAATGTTTTTTTTTTTTTGTTCATATCTAGCATATTTTTGCACATGTAGTTAAAAAAAAGTCTTCTTCCTTGTCTTCCTCTTGTTTCTTTAGTCAGGAATAATTGATCACTTCCAGACATGAAAACATTGCTCTGTTTAACCCTTTAAAGGGAATTCCGTTGAAATGCGTGAATATTGTAAAAGTTAGCCTTGAATATGTCAACACTGTTACTAGAAGGAAAGTTTATTTTAAAATATGGGATAATGTTAATAAACATATTTAGTATGTTTTAGGTATTCCATCAAAAACTGTACAATTCATGTCTTTTGTCTTGAAATGTTTCAAAATTGAAAGAATATCCCTAAAGGTGCAAAAATACTTACTGGTATGCATTTTCTTTTTTAAATTTGATACACTAATAAGTTCATATGTCCAACAACTTTTTGGACTTTTTGGATGAATTGATTTTTTCTTAAACCTTCAAAATACAGTGGTGTTTATGTTATTGTGAAAACTTTGAATCAGAAGTCTGAACTGTTTCAACAGTTCTCACAAATTTTCAGAAATCCTGCACAAACTGTAGCGACCATGATTAATGCTACAGGAAAAAATGCTGATGTTATTATGGTCACTCGCATGATGAAGGGTCTCACGTCTGCATTTCTCAAGTGTTTTCTTTTCTCTTGCTCTTCTCGATCATTGGATACCATTCATCCGTCCTTCTTCTGTGTGTTCATTGCTTTTCATTCATAGTTCCTTCTGCACTCTTTGTTCTGACAGTTTTATTCTTTTCACATTCTCAAGGTTCGCACCACATTCGGTTGGTCTTCTTTCCAGTTTTCTGCTGATAATGATGGAAAGTCTCTGCAACAATCTCTAAAACTCAGTTTATATGTATTGCTCTTGTTTAAAACACTTGAGGACCACTGCACATGTTTTTAGCCTTTGTTTTATAAGTCGTTGTGTAATTTGGTTTAGATGTGATTTGTCGTCCATGGATCTTGTTTTTCTTGCTGTACGCCGCCTCTTAAACTCTTGCATTTAATTTTAGAATGAAATAGAATCGACTTGAATTGTTTGTCTTAGTATTTTACACAAACAACAGAATTAATGGCATTCCTCAAGGTGCAAGGATGTGGATGAAAACACACATTTAGGTTATGCATGTATTTAGTGCAAACGCAGCTTATGCACAGAAACTGCTTTTAAATTACTTGTAGATTAGTCGTCCGTGCAGCTTATTAGTTCATTGAGCCTCACTCTGGAAATGTGTTTTCTGAGGTCTCTTTGAAAATTTTCACCGCCGTCGGTCCCCTCCGCCGACACAATATTAACAACATAAATATATTTGCCGACGCTAAGCTGTTGTAGCACCAGCATCCCATGTTTGATTGCACACCGCTGTTAATACTGCTGAAATTATTATTATTTACATTATTTGCGTGGTGCATCACATTGCGACCTATAATAGCGTAACGACACATGGCCTGGTTTCATGATTAAGAGTGTTGTGTCATCTTGCGTGGCAGGATACAGCGATGAACATTTGGTGTTTTTGAAGCCGTGTGTGTGTTTTTGACATCAGACGTTGTGCGTATAGAGGGATACTCCCTCTTCCAGCTTATAATAAGCACAAAGTTAAAAGCCAGCATTTCTGATTGTATGGGGCTGCATTCACGCCTGTGGCATATTCCTCTTAAAAGGGAATTCAAGCACTGCGAAGTATAGAGGGGTTTTAAAACATCTGCTGCCGTCCAAGCGGCATTTGTTTTAGTGGAGGCTCTGCTTGTTTCGGCAGGATAATGTTTGACTGCATCCTGCATCCGTCGCAACTGCATGGCTTCACAGGAGAGAAATTCGGGTGCTGAACTGGCCTGCGAGCAATCCAGACCTCTCACCACAAGAAAACATTTGGTGCTTCATTCAATAACAATCCGGCAACAAATCCCCAGGAAACTTGTATCAGTTCGCTTCAGTTCAGAAACCTTTATTTATCCCTTATGGGCTGTGTCTCACATCCTGTTTTTTATACGCACCGTCTTCACAAACAACAATCAGAAATCTCTGCTCTTAAAACACGAAAGCTGAATATTCATGTCACAAGTTAAGATGCGAGAGAGATTTTTAAATGTTATGCTGTAAATAAGACATCATGAGGCAATAAATACACAATTTAAGACATGGAAATAGTTTAAAATTTGATAAGGCTGTGCAAAAACAAGCTATATTTCTCTCCTGTTGCTTTCCGTTCTCATCACTTCCTCCTTTTTAAGGGATAATTCAGCTGTGAGCACGGTTGAGTCCTAAGTTTTTTTTCACCTGTTTCATTGCCGTCTCATTACGTTTCATCCACTATATCAAAATATCCCTGTGAGGCGTGGATGCTGTGTCTATCATCGCAGGCTGAAAACATCCCATGCCAGTTGCGTTCTTGTTTGTTTCCCATTACACAACGTGTATTTTTCTCTCCGTCTCTCCTCCAGAACGGCACGGTGCAGTGCGAGGCCATCTCCTGCCCTCCCCCTCAGTGCCCGGCGGGCACGGCGCCTGCCTACGTGAAGGGTGCCTGCTGCAAGGAGTGCCAGCGTGAGTGGAGTACCCCTTAACCTCGGCACCCTCCCACACTCGCACGGATCCCGGACACCATCGCGAAATAACGCGCACACGTAACGCGCGCCCCGGCGCCGGATTTAGAGCACGCACACACACACACACACACACACACACACACACACAAAACGCCTCCGCCAGGGCTGCCTCACAATTGACCAGGCCCGCGCTGTGTTGCTAAGCTACCTCCTAACATGTCTCCTGAGACGAGCCCGTCCTTTTGCATATACATGGACAAATCAATTATTCAAAAGCTGACTTCAAAACACAGATGGCCACCAGTCACACCGACATGAGCCAGTAAATCTGCGGCGGCGTAAAATACTTCCTATTTATGGCAGGACGTGTTGAGCCTGACAGGAAAGTGAAGGAGGGGAAAAGGAAAAATGTCAAAGGCCCGAAATGAGGCACGTGCTCACGCTGGCGGCGGTGTCTTCATAAATGTCCATTTTTCTAACTTATGACTGCTGATGCCTTCTCGCCGGATAAATAATTCCGTTTCATCACATTGCTACATGGAGGGTCTGTTTTTTTCCAAAAGACTTTGAGCTAAGCAATGAACTCTTATTAGCCTCTTCACCGCGGCACTCTGCATCTCATATTCTCTCAATTCCCCTCTCAATAAAAATGGATTTAAGTGGGTATTATAATTTCTCACCCCAGCATTGTTCTGATAGCAACCCAAATGACATTTGAAGAAAAAAAAAAAGTGCTATATATGCTTTTGAAGGGCAAATTGGACTGTCTGACAATATATGAAGTTAATCTAGCATCTGCAAGGAATTTACTTTCTATTTCAATATATCTGAATGTTTCCAGCAGCTCGTATCCAAACCTGTGCACGCACGCACACACACACACACACACACACACACACACACACACACACACACACACACACACACACACACACCATATGCATGATGGAAAATTGCAGTAGACTTTTGATTTATATAATATTTCTTTGTCAAACTGACTCAGTGTCAAGTGCAAGCTGACTTCCTTTGAGTACTTTCTCATCACAGACTCCCACACACTTCTGCTCTCCTGTTTCCCATGCAAGCAAAATAATAGACAAGAATTAAGTCTCTGTCAAGAGGAAACCATCCGTCTTGTGTTCTAATCGTCCTGCGTCAGCATCGCTTCCAATGACCCAAGAGGTCATGGCCGTAACGCCGGGTTTTTTTTTTTTTTTTTTTAACGCATGACTTTAAATCCGCTGCCGTGTTTCACCAGTATAAACATGAAGCAGGTAATACCCTTAAACTCAATGCCCCTGTGTTCACTTATCTCAGTGCGGGAGACAAACACACAGCTAATTACGCATGCTCCGGCTTTGGAGAGCGGAGAGCCACAAGTTCCCCCACTATAAAGACACGATTCGCTCTCCATATTAAAGCCTTATCTCACAGCACAAGGCCTTACAGGGAGGAGTTTCGTTTCTCTTTTTTTTTTTTTTTTACCCCCCCTCCCTTTTCCTTTTTTTTTTTTTTTTTTTTTTGATGCCCTGTCAAGTAGAACGTCAAATGGCTGTTTCAGAAGTCCCCTGCTTTCATGATACACTGCTTTGTGATAGGGCCTGACCTGCGGTGTCAATCACCCCCCCACCCCCCATCTCCCTCGTATCAGTCTGGATATATATCTGACCCCGGCTGCTCATCAAACACACATTTTCTGCCAATGTGATTATTTTGTAACGCTATCCCCCCCCCTCCCGCCCAATTATATGAAAACAGCTTCTGCCCAGCATGGCGGCGAGTGGCACCGTCTCTCTACATATTAATTATGCCATCGCTTTCTCCGTAGCTTCACTTAATTGGGTTTGACATGCTTGATTTGGTTTGAGTCTTATTTACCTGAGGACAAAAAAAAAAGCGGGGGGGCTTAAAAAAGCAGCGATAATGTGGACAGATTGTATCACGCATGTAAAACAGCACCATTAGATAAGACTCCTGGTTTGAATATTAATCGATTTAGGAGAAGGGCAATAGGATTAAACTATATGTGAAGATTTCTGTCATGATAGCTTCATTTACAAAAGGAGGAAATAATAAATAGATCATTCTGACTTGACAGCTCTGTACTTGCTTGCTGTTGTTTTAGTAATATTCGAGTTAATATTGCGGCTACGACAAAAAGTAGGTGTGAATTTTAGAAGGTCAGTGCTTTTCGGTGTTTTAATGTGTATATTTTGTGTGTTTAATGTCCTCACACGTGTGCCCGCCACCAGCCGTCTGCTTGTTCGGTGGAAGAGAGCTGGTGGAGGGAGATCAGAAGGCTGTGCGTGACTCCTCTGGCAGATGCTTGCTGTTTGAATGCAGGGTAAGTCATGGTAGCGCACACACTCACACCACTTTTTTTATTGTTACACTCAAAAAAAAAAAAAAAAAAAAAAAAAAACTCCATGATTGCTCACGTGCCCAAACACTTGGACTCCTATTAGCTCCTGTGAAGCTCACGACAGCCTGCCTTCGTGTTGTTGCTGCGATTCAACCTGGAGAGGAGAGAAGCCTCCGTGAGCCGGCATGCGAATCCGTCCACTTCAGCGAAATCTTTATTGATCTGACTCATCATCGCGTTCCTTGTGATTTTCTTTAAAAAGCGGCTGAATTTGGATGCCGGGGCAGTGCGGATCACAGTACACTGCAGCAATCTTTCAGGAACAATCATCAGACGCCACAATGGTCCCAGATTAGATTCCTTTTCCAATTATACAGAGTATTTGCCTTTGTCTGCTTGCTGCACCAGATGGGTGGGTCGCTCACTTTTGGGAGCAATTCGCTTGATGACATTATGCCGGGCAGGCCCAATCAATCACAGAAAAGTGATTTGAAGTTTTTAATCACCCACACCGCCATCGCATCCTCCGTCTCCTCCATGCATTCTGCAGAGCTCCATTAGAGTCTGCGGTTCCAGACAGCTGTCTGGCGGGCTTGCCCACACCTGGCCCATCTGTAGTCCCAGGTAACTGACTGGCAGTCCCAGGCAGATCAAAGAAATGGGTGATGGGGGGGTGTGCTGTCAGTTAGTCCACCGCTGCACACTCCTGCAGGCTTCCCCTGACAGCTGCTTGTCACGCCTCTGATCTTCTGTCTGCCTGCTGGCTGCAGGGTTGAAGGAGGGAGGGTGCAGGTTTTTAGGTGATGGGTGGGAAGGAGTAGATGGCAAGGCTTGTTTAGAAAGTTGACGGCAGACTGTTGGGAGAAGTTTTTCTTTCGGAGGCTCGGGCAAGCCAAGTCAAAGAGACGATCCGTGTAAACTGGCGTAAGATTATCCCAAAGAAAAACATGTGTGCTGCGGAAACCGAAAGAGAAAATCTGTTGTTTTTGCCAAACTGTCTCTGGTGTTAATGAGTCTTAATTAGCATCAGTCGGAGTTACACGGATGAGATCATTAGAGCGGCCTGCCGAAGGCATGCGGGGAAAAGAAACCTCCTAATCAGGTTTTACACTCTGCCTAAACACACATGCAGGGATAATCCACAAGATTGATTCACTGTTTGTATAATAAAGATGGACCATGAATCATGATGTAAACTGCTGAGGATAACAGGAGGAGTGGAAAAGAGAGCTTTCTTTTTTTTATTCTTCTTCTTCTTCTCCCCTGCAGAAGTTGTTTGGGGAAAAAACAGTGATTGACCAATGAGTAATTGGTTTATAATGAGCGCACAGGGAGGTGGCGGCAATGAGACAAGTGGAAGAGGAAACACAATAGATGAATAATTACCTTCATAATTACCTCCAGCTCCGAGCAAATGAAGGGAGGGCAGAGTTCACCTGAGAAGACGTTCTGTCTGTGCCCTTCACAGGACAGGACCATGCACCGGGTGGTCCCCAGCGAGCCCTGTCCCCAGCTCAGCTGTCCGGAGTCGGAGCAGATCACTCTGAGTGGCAGATGCTGCAAAGTCTGCAGAGGTAATGAGGGCACGTCTCTCTATACTCCATTACCGCTGTCTGCGAGTGTACAGCATTCATTTTCTTATCATGCAAAAGGCCGTATTTCCAACTTTCTAGTTTTTTCATGACACCACAGAAAGAAAAATACAACTAGCTGGATGACTCGATGAAATAGGTGCTGCTTGAATTAGGGTAAATAAACGCTTTAAATTCACCACATGCATACGTTAATATTGATTTGACTATTTTTCTACTCTAAACAGTGAGTTTAGAGTTGCTTGTAATGAGACTAAAAGTGTGTGCTGTGTGCCAGTCGGTATCCTGAGGGGGCGAAGTGGTTCCAGCATCTGAACTCACGTTGAAAAACTCTCCTAGACTGACTTCCTTTTAGGCAGCTGGTGCCGGTTTCAATGGAAAAAATATTTATTAAAACACATCAGAGATGAAGGATGTTGGAAAATTAGCTTTTTATTGCAGAGGAAAATTCTGAAAAACTACATTTGTGTGATTTGTTTCGCATTTGTATATGTGCTCGATCTAACTGGCTATGTAGGTTTTTCTTAATGTGCTCAAAGAAACTTGAAATCAGCAACAGGGATTCATTTAAAAACTGATGATATAAAAATACATGTCAGACCTGTGAAATGAAAGCAGTTATTCAGTTTTCACTTCAGCCATACTTGCATGAAGAAGCAAATTCTAGGATATATTCCCTTGGCTTCACAGTCGAACACTGCAGAAAGAAACAGCGTTTTGCCCTAATATGCCAATTTGAAGACACTTAAGTTCAACATTTGTGAGAAAAAGGTGTGCTACTCCGACATAACCTTTCCGCCGGCTCAGTTTGAGTCCATCGCTCGGCTCTTCTCTCCTCCTCTGGGTCTTAACCTTCTCCTCTCGGCGCCTCCTGCAGGTCACGACTTCTGCTCGGAGGGCCACGGCTGCATGGAGCACTCCGACTGCGTCAACCTGGAGGCGGGAGACTGCTGCGTCTGTAAGGACGGCTTCCGCCCGCTGAGAGACGATAACGCCTACTGCGAAGGTACCGTATGGCTCTGAATAATCAACCCTGACTTTTAGCCCGGGTTCGTTCGCCCTCTAAAAGAGGGCATGTGAATTGTTTTTGTGTGTGCGCGTAATATTCATTTCAGTACAGCATAGAAGTTTTGAATTAGTTTCAACATACTCTGACTCAGTGTGTGTCTTTCAATATGAGACGTAAGCAAAAAATACATCTGGCATGACAATAACGAGATGACACTGAAATAGCAAAATAAGAAATAAGAATACGTGGGTCAGCGGGGTTCATATATAGAAAAAATGCGTCCATGGGAGTTCATAATTAATTTGCTGAAGAGTTCCATGAGTATAATATGTGATTTCTACATTTTTCCATATTTCTAATTAGTTCCCCTCTTTTAGATATGCCCATCTGATAGCAGTGGCGGTGTTTCTTTCTCTCCCGGCGGGGTCATCGCACACTGAGCAGAGATGTCACAGCTTATTTTCCAGCTTTCACAAGAGTGTGTTGCGGCTATTCAGTGTGGACCGTTTTAAAAGCATCCACAGAATCGCCTCAGGCTTGACGTAGATAATCCACTGCAATAAATCCAAGACATTTAAGTCAGCTTTTAACCATTTTTTTATACTTTTTTTTTTTTTAATCATTTTGAGAAACACATCAAATGAATCTCTTCTGACATGATGCAGAGATTATATATTCTGATAAACTGTTTCATTTCCAGGTTATATTCCAACATAGTTTAGTATTTAATGAAGAGTGTATCTAAAAAAAAAAAGGGAAGCACATCCGTGACAATTTTCTAAATAATGCGGACATTTTCTAAATACCCACTTTGTTTAATTCATGCTTTTATCGCATAATCCTCGTGTGATGGCAGACTGTAATCCTCTCATTATTTGTGTCCACAGCATGTAATAGCCGCCTTTTGGAGACGCTAATGTTTGTCTTCTCCGTCAGTAGATTAATTTGTGGTATCAAAACGTTGCATGTATGCATGAGGTCCCTCTGCCGCGGGATCGTTCATCACCGATCGCACGCAAGTCTCCATCCATGTTGCGCTTTAACGTAAAGGCAATCCAATTAATTATGTGTGCCCTGCGCTTTCAGACAAACAGTGTTGATTGTCCTTCAAATGCTCGCATGTGTTCGTGTTACCCAATTTGAAAAACCTGGTCTGCACCTCATTGAGCAGGTAATATCTTGCTGATGGTGAAGCTGTAAAAAAAAAAAAAAAAAAAAAAGAAAGAAAAGAAAGAAAGAAAAAGGAGTTCAAACGTTCATGAATGAAATTGAATGTGCTTCAACTGAATTTCTCATTTTCCATCCTGGCTGAAATTTTCCAGACGCATCATTAAAAAAGGAGAACTTTATCGTTCTGCTCCTTAAGCATCGCGTTGCCATGGATACCTCTGTGCATCTCCGGTCTGGATGTGCATCGAAGTCATTCAAATAGTGCTGCTTTTGCTTTGGCCCTGACAGCGGCCCCATCAGTATACTGTACAGCCTTCTTCATCTGCCTTTTCTTTTTTTCTTCTCCTCCCATGTGCGCATGCATGCCTGCGCGTGTGTTTCCCTGCCCGTGTCGTTATCTGCCGTCCACACACTCCCGGCTATAAATTTCCTGCCGCCCTCATCAAGATGAGGCTCAGACGTCAGTCAAGCCGCAGAGCTTTTTGTTCCTGTAATCAGGGAGCTGAAGGAAAGAGTAATAGTTCACAGCTTCAGCAGATCTCAGGGTAATTTACAGATATGAGCTGTTGTCCAGGTAATTACTCCGACAGAATCTGCATAATTACAGATAGTATCTGACTTAAGTTAATGGGGAGTAATGCTGTGGGTTGGAGGTCGCGATCAAATGGCGAGCCCAGACCTCCTTCGCCACAACAGTGACTGGCCTCAGTGAAAACACTCAGTGTCTAATAGTTACTCACTTACAGTGCTGCTGTACAGCTCGATACACGGGCCTTGTCGTAGTTATTTTTGTCCTGCTATTTTGATTTTTTTTTTTTTCACATTAACTTTGATTTAATTTCTCATCATTGCATTCCAGATGCCCAAAGATCCAAAACGGCATTCACTACACAGCTGTACTCATTTTATGTGCAGATTTTATTCCCAGTTTAGCGGGCTTTATAATTAGTGAATATTCTTCTTTAAAGGCAAATAATCTGTGCAGGAAACCTATAGCACACAGCAGAAAAGGGCTGTAATTATTTGATATGCAGCTGTATTTCATTTGTAATGTCAAATGAACTTTTCAGATCTACGTATATGAAAGAGCTTGAGCCTGATGCACTAAAGGTTTACATGGACAACGATCCATGCAAACTTGATGTTGCACACCGACACATGTGGAAAGATACACGATGACAATCCTGACTGACGCAAACACAAAACAAGACTTTCAGTCTTCATGGATATGAAATATCGAATATATGATATTTTCTATGTTGACCTCCTTAGGTCTTGCAGTTGTTTCCAAGTCTTCCTTCTTTCCCCCCCTAAAGCTTTCACTTCATAATCAATAATCTCAGATACTGCTTTTTTATTTTTCTTTCCTTTATTTTGAAAAAAATCCATACACCCTGTTCACACCAAAACTTCCTCCAACAGCAGATTCTTCTCGTGAAAAAAAAAAGCTCATTCTACAGCTGTAATCACCCTTTTTGCGTTCGCCTACAGTTGCTCTGATCTTAGTAAATCAGGTTATTGGAGTCCAAGTCACAAACTCATCTTCAGTTCCTGAAGTTCTTCCATTAACTTTGTAATAAACCTGGCACATAACAGTTTATAGTCTGTTGAGTTAGGAGCTGACTTTCATGATATGTTATGCAATTAATATTGTTTCAAAATGTGTCAACAGAGTGGAACAGCGCCTCTTTTTTAAAGCGATACTTCAACATTTTGGCAAATTGGCCCGTTTAACGCAATTCATTAGTCATTTCGAACAGTATACTTACTTTTTTTGTGAGGGCGAGCTGTTGTTTATTCAGAGTTGAGTCGGGGAAGGTTTTCAGGATGGACACAATGGAAGTGGATGGTATTTTGGTTCCCCCTCGTCAAACTCATCAAATACACAATATAACAACCCCAAAACACTTTGGTGGGCAAATTATAATCCGCACATTCACTACGCTGTGAAGTATTAATGCAAAATTACGAGATTGAGTTGTTTATGCGAAGATTGCTAAGACGGAACTACTTGTCTGGGCGTAGTGATTTCAAAAGAAAAAGTAGTTCCCAGTATTTTCTTCTGTGTCGTAACGCTACAATATTATTTGTTGGTGTTCCACAGCGTAGTGAATGTGCGGATTATAATTTGCCCACCAAAGTGTTTTGGGGTCGTTGGATTGTGTATTTGATGAGTTTGATGAGGGGGAACAAAAATACCATCCACTTCCATTGTGTCCGTCCCGAAAACCTTCCCCAACTCACCTCTGAATAAACAACAGCTCGCCCTCACAAAAAAAGTAAGTATACTGTTCGAAATGACTAAATAATTGCGCTAAATGGGCCAATTTGCCAAAATGTTGAAGTATCGCTTTAAGATCGTACAGATCGCACATCAGAACCTGTTGATGCTGGCTGAGAAAATTACTTCACTGCTCTGAAACCTTGACTTGCCAGACTGACATCATATATAAAAGCTTAGTTAGAAAGTCAAATTAATTTGGAAAGGATTCAACATAGTACCATCTTTAATTTTAGTAAAAATACTTTATTTTTCACATCATGAAAAATCCTGAATTTTGAGTCAGATAATAATGTTATATCCTGATAATTGTTGTTTTCTTATTTTCAGCTGCAAATTGTATCTATCCACTCGTTTGTCTTCAGAACTTGGATCACGGGGGTTTAAATGACATTTTGAAAACAACAACACCACTTCCTCACACCTTTTTAAAAAACAATCTATTTCTAGAGTTTCCACTGGAAAACATGCAAACCCCACGTAGGAAAGAAGCTCCATCTGGGTTTTTTGGTGTGTATTTGGAGTTCAAAACCACTGCATCACTGTCTGAAGACACACATAATGACTACAAAAGTGTAAAACAGTATCAAACTGTGGCAATGAATCGAACATCAAGGAGTTAGAAAAGTGATCAGTGAACTGAATCCATATAAAGAGGCTGCAGGTTGATTCCTTCACGCTGTCAGGACGAAACACGTCACAACCTGAGGAAAAATCAGCAAGACGATCTCATGAAAACCCAATAATCTGCAAATCATGCTATTCTAATTTCAATTGTAACTGAAAGTATTGTCCTACAAGCTGAAATGATCCAAAATACAAAAATATGAATAGAATATGAGTGTCGCTCCATCCTCTTAGTGTCCGTCCTGGACAGGTCGCCAGTCCCTCGCAGGTCAAACCAACAGACATCTAAAGGCAATTTTATCATCACAAATCATCCACAAACACATTTGTGGGAGTTAAATCGGTTTACCTGGAGCACAGGAAGAACATACAGACCACGCACAGACATGCCCCACAGCCCGGGTTCAACCCGCTGATGATTTTATTGTGCGAGGCGACGGTCTTAACTGTGACACCAAGAAAAAATGCTTTTTGGGAAAATGTGTCATTTAGCTTCACACACAGACACACACACACGCGCGCTGAATAATATAGTCAGGCAGAAAGCACCACGAAGCCGTCTTTCATCAACAAACCCAGTGATAACTCACAGTGGATATTTCTTTCATTACTGTTTTCACGTGTTTAATATAGAGGCTCTTTCAGCGTGTTCAGCGTCTCGTTCTTGTTGGAGAAGGAAGGGAGAGTAACCCATCTCATTACCCGGGTGAAAGTACAAGCCAGCAGACTCCTGCCTCCAACATCAACACTTCAGACCCAGACTATCGGTCTGGAGAGCAGCTCCAGCCGCACTATGAAATTGGATGACAGTGTTTGAGGTGGACTTTTGCATCAAAGACTGCACTTAAAAAAAAAAAAAAAAATGAAATTGACTCAATTTGCTGATGGAGTTCTCTCTAAAGCAATTGATTCTTTGTCTGGCCTCCCTTACTATATGTGATTGCGTCTGCGTGTTTGTCCTGTGTGGAAAGTGAAAGGAGTCTCGTAGGATTCTGCAGACAGACGGAAAAAATGTTTGCGTTTCACGTAATAGATACGCCATTATTTGTCTGCGGAGACGAGTGAAATGGCCTGCTTTCAATTCCAGATGAGTTTCAGTACAGTTTGTGTCCGCCAGATGAGATGAGAACTCCAACTTAGAGGCAATTTTGTGTATCGAACACAGCGGGGAGATCATAACGTGGAACGACATAGAGGCACGCAGGGTCCGCATAGGGCTTTCTGTACGCGCACGTGAACGCGCACGGCACTTCTGCTGAAGGTAAAGACGAGCGCCACAGAAAAGCAGAGACAGATACTAGCGCTTTAAAACATTCCTGGGTCAGAGATGGGCTCAAAATAGCCGATGAGATCACTTCAGTGTAAATTTTTCATAGAAACAGCAGCAGGGAAACTCAAGGGGATACTAGCCCTGCCTTTGTGCAGCGCTGTGTGTGTGTGTGCGTGTGTGTGTGTGTGTGTGTGTTTGAGTGCTGAGTTCCCAGAACAGAACGGGAGCCCAGTTTTTTTTTTTTTTTCTTTCGATCCAGTTCTCACCGCACGTTCAGGTTGGAGGCCTTCTTAGCTACATGCATACGTGTGTTCCTCCCAGAATTAGACAGAAGGGCGAGCGGCGGCGGAGTGACAGACTGTGTGATTGTCTCTAAATTGAACAATCAGTATAGTTCAACGTGTTGAGATAATACCATCATTCATCTCAGCGTTGTCGAGGATCGCGGGCAGAAAACATCTCCCATTGTTGTCTGGTTTTGAAATGCCCTACTTTAGAAATACCCTGTCAGAAATAAGAGCTGCTTCGGTGTATTTACTTTTTTTTCTTTCTAGCATTCGTTTGGGAAACACAAAATACAAAACAGTGTTCAGTTAAACTGAGAAACTGGAAGGAGACAAAGTATGCAAGAGCATTTCGTTTTGATGAACAACCTATCCGAGAGATTTTTTTTTGAATAATCTACTCACTTCATTTGAGCAGAACAGCCTCTTCATTGAGTTCATTTTGATTTAATGTTCAAGTTTAGGCAAAAGCACACATAGATTCAGACGGTTCAGTTGCTAGATAACACCGTGTTAAAGTGCCAGCTCACCCAAACATCAATAAACACCACTTACAGTGTCTAGTCATGCAGATAATTATTCATTTGTCCATATTTACTTAGATATCATTTCTGCTGTGGTACAATGTAGAGCACTTAAATTTGATTTGTAGTGTTTACAAGATGTAAATGGCAGCGTTAAGGCCAACAGTGCTCTATATATTTTATTGTTAATGAATCTTATGGAAAAGCTAAAATTGTTTTCGCGTCTGTCCCAGTCCTTCCCGACTGTCTGGCCTGTCTGTGACACTGAGTCTGAAGCCCGAGTTAACGCTGAGTGCTGACGTAGATCTTTGAAAATGGGTCACAAATATATATAGTCTCCATTTAGGACAGAAAAGAAAAGAGAAAGTGCTCCCTTAAACATCAAAGTTCTGGGGAAAAAACAAGTTTGTGTGTCGGTAACTATTTTAAAGTTCTTATTATTACACATGGAGTGTTCCTGGGATGGTTCACAGCAGAGGGATGGTCTGTGGGAGTGAACTGTAATGAAGGATTGTGCTCAGCACAGCAGCCAGGGCAAAAAAAAAAAAAACAAAAAAAGACGCTGGTCAGTTTGTGAGAATCAATAGATTTGATTACTTGGTGACTTTTTTTGTCAATCTGATAGAATTGTTTTTTGATTGATTGATCAGAGGGTCCCATTTTCATGTAACCGTAGTTATTGATGCTTATAACAGCGTTGAGCTAATGATGTAGAGATATCACAGTTTGTGTTGGTTGGATTTTTTTCAGTATCTGTCGGACATCTCTTTTAATTATCCTTAAGACACAACGTAACAGTATAACTAAAAAAATCCAGCTTTTTTAATCTCCTTGGGCTTTGACCCATCCCGTTTCTAGGATGCCACGAGCAGCCTCTGGAGAGCAATCGGTCACCTGTCCACTGTGGAAATCGAACTCATGAACTTTCAGTTGTCCGTCATTCTTTTCTTTTTTTTTTTTTTTTTCATGATAACATTGATTATTTTTGCGAGCTCATCCTCTGTGAAGGACACGCTGCATTTATTGACCACACACTGTCTCGCTGCCCTTCCGTATATCACTACCAGGATGTTCAGGTCTAACGCACCCTGCTGTGGAAAAAGTAGAGGATTTTTCTCTCTTTTCTCTGTGGTCCTCCTGTCTGTGTCCTCTGGGGGTGTGACAGTGTCCCGACTGCTCCTCCACAACGACGCAACGTGGAAGGAAAATTCTCACCTTTCTGCTCTCACACTCCTGCACATAATGAACAAATGAAAAGCGGCACCTTCATTCACAAATAAGAATATCAAACATATATAATGCTTATAAAGAACTGGAATAAAGTAAGCTCAATCTGTTTGAATTGTCTGAAATAGTTTGGTCGTGTTCAATATAAAACCACAAAATTCAGTATCTGAATAGCACCACTCAGGGGTGAAAGAAATCATAATTTCAGCTATTGAAACATACAAAAAAGCACAAAAATGACTAAATTTACATAATAATTTAATTCAACAAGGTCAAAAATGTGAGGTTCAGAAATTAGATAGCCAGTTGACAGACTTGTGAAACATGTCTGACAGGAAAGCATCATTATTCTCATCATTTTTCTTTGACTCACTTTTCCAGTGTCTGGAGTTTTATTATAATAGGTAATTGTTTAAAGTCCACACACACACGGTCTCACCTGTCAGCTGTGAGCCTATCTGTGTGTGTGTGTGTGTGTGGCGAGTGTAAGCATGTTGTTGGTGCGCACGCCCCTGATCCGAGCGCTGCTGCTGTCTTTTAAATGTCACAAGGTGTCAGCAGGCTAATTGGCAGCGACTGAAGAGCGCGGCCCACTCCAAAACCCAATCACTGCCGGGATGAGCCCAGAGCCTCGGGGCTCACCACCTGCAAGGGCCGTGACCCTCACACACACACACACACACACACACACACACACACACTCAGATGATCCGTGCTCATATAAACTAGACAGGAAAAACTCACGTTCTGGCTGTTTGTGTGTTTGCCTTTGCGACCCCGTTGAAATGTCACCCGAAACAGACAATCCCACCGCCGTCCAGACGCTCCCCTCCAGTGTAAATAACAGTATCTGAACAGCGCCCAACCACTATCCTTCAAAATGTCACATGAGAGCGAGCGCCCGCCTGCTTTATTTGCAGATGAGATTGCGCTTAATTCACTTACTGCTTCACGCTCAGGTTGAGTTTCACGGCTGCAGAGATCATTGAAGTAAAACTTGAGCTCAACGCAATATATTATAACACATTTTATGATTTTCATGTCTGTCTCTATGTGCTATTACTGAGCAGATAGCATGTAAAGTTGATTTAATTTGATTGTAGCTGGAGGTTTTACACACAAACATAGAAACCTAATTCAATTTTGTGCAGCTAGTTACAGATCCAGGTTATGTATCTCTGTGATTTTTTTATCCGAGCAACAATTCCTTACGTAACTACATTTTCAAATTATAATAAAGGTAATGACTTCAGATGTTTTGTTTAGCATTTTGTATCATTATAGAATGAAATGTTTCTGAAAAAAAACATCTGTTAAACAGCTTTACAGATTATATTTTCATTCGTTTGTGATGCATTTGAGCTGTGCGTCAAATCGTTCAATGTAAGTCTACATAAATCAAGATCCTCTCGGGGTATATGATCATTTTTGCCTCGAAATGAGTTGCTTTGCATAATGACTACTTCCAGAGTTCTTGAATGGTTAGCATCTCCTCTCCTTAGAATTTTAAACATCCCACCTGTAAAAAAAAAAAAAAAAAAAAATACAATTAATATAAACAGAGCAGCGAAAAGCCATTCCTGAGTTTGAATTCACCTGGTGTCTCAGGTAGATCAGGGGTTTTTGAAATTTAATGTTTATTACACAAATAGTTTTCACAAATATGAGGCTTTTCCACAGGTTGAGCAGCTCCCGAAGCTGTTAACTGTTGACACATTCACACACTGATGGAGGCATCTGCAACGCAGTCTGCTCAGTCCATCCATTCGGAGTTCACTGTCTTGCTCAAGGAAACTTTGACATGTGGAATCAAACCTGCAACCCTTCAATTAAGAGAAGACCGTTCTACCCTTTTCCCTACACTTATGAATTTGAAATCTTGAGGTATCAAACGATGTAAAGAAACAAATCCATGATAGGAAAAAGCATTCTCCTGTTTCTTCTGCTATGAGACGCCTTAAGCTCTCTGCTGCCCCCAGGGGGCTTTGATAACCACTCCTTCAAAATAAAAGAATAATATCAAAGAGAAGAATTCCTGGAAATTTTCATAATCACTCCGCAAAGAGGCAATGCATCTTGTAAATACATCTTCTTTTTGTAAGTGTGCCAATAAACGTCTGAGGTGTGATTCTGTAATCTGTCTGAAATACCTCTGATAGCTGTTGCTGCGTCGTGTTACTGATTTCTGGCCTGCGGGCTACACGCAGTCACAGTGTAGCAGGTGATGGATGATGATGCTCCATCGATTGACACGTGGTTGAAAACGTTTCCCAGATTGATGAGAGCCGCGATGGAGAGCAGAACCCCGCGCCGCATAAACAGGGCCGCTCTCTGCTGTGCGATTCGCCAGGCTTCGTTTGATTCGTGCCAAATCCGAGTGTGCTAAGTGGATGTTTGATATAACGCGGAGACACACACACACACACACACACACACACACACACACACACACACACACACACACGTCAACGGCTGGTACATGTTTGCACAGAAGGATTCATGACTGTTGTTAACTTGGATGAAATTTGATCCCCATATAGAAAATTGTCATGTGTGGTTAAGTGCAGGGAGATTGTCAGGATTTTCTGCACACGCTGACAAGAAAAGGAACATGTTCATTACTCGTCATCTTGCGGTTCTACCCACGATCCTTCATACGTCCTCCTCCTCCTCCTCCTACTCCCCCAGCTCAGTCCCGTTTGATGTTCATTGTTCTCAGTCAGGTAGCAGGCTGGTGAGTGTTCATGGTGATGGATCACGGTGTGAGAGTCTGGTATTTAGACAACAACTGCACTCCCAGAGTGATTTTTACTCCTGTTGCCTCCTAATGGCATTCTCTGCAGTCGCTCATGTTAATTGGCTTCTGCTCCTGCCCAGATTGACAGTGACGCTTTGCGTATTTGTTTTGGGTCTTTTTTTTGGACTCGTTCATTGAGGGGCGATTGTCTAATTTGTGTTTAATTTACGGAAAAGAGTGATCTTTTTAGCCGCGGTTTATGGTTAGGTAATGACTCAGAGGATAAGGTATGATTCGCTTTGTTCTATTTCAAAGAGCCTTGTTTCACAGATTTTGTTTGCTCTTTATAAGGCAGGTATGAAAATAATAATTTTCCCTGAAGATTGGTAACGAGCAGAAAGATTCAAACACGCCTCGCTCTTTTGTCATTCAGCAATTTACCTCCTGATTAAAAGAAAAGTGTATTTATAGTAATTTAGCATCTTGGAGATTAAGTCTGCAACACAACTGTGTTATCACCTCTGAACATTCACACCATCAGAAAATGGAAATTAAAAAGAGAAGACTTTACCTTAGTGTGAAACAAAATCAATTTCAGTCCCCCAACGGGAGAATAATCAACTCATTTGAAAACAAATCGGTGTGATTTAATGTAATTGAAATCTTTGGCTTTTTGAAAACAAAAAAAAAAAAAGCACTTCAATTGATAAATTACAGCATATGCAAAATAATCACGGGTATAATGACAGTCCAATCCCTGCAAATGCCACGGTCTGTCTGAAAGCAGCAACATTGTCACGGTCCTGAACACACACTGCGACTCGATATTTGATACGGTGACTCTGCCCCACACACACACACATGAAAAAAGGAGCTTTTTAACATTCCCCAACACCTTTCTCCACCCATGAGGCGGCGAGGCCAGCAGTGGAGATAATGTGCTGAGTGGGACGCTGTTTGGCCGGCAGAGACGGTCTTCGTCTCACCGCTCTGTTCTCCGGCGGCGACGCACGCTGCCGCCAGGGAAACGACTACTGAGGAATATCCCTGGGTGTTTTTAGAAAGCCCAGTCCCTCTGCCTCCACTGAAAACCATCTGCTTCAGCCAGAGAGTTGGTCAGGGAGGGAATAGTTAGATGAAATACATGACAGAGATAAAGGAAGAGAGAAAGCGAGAAGGCCGCTGGTGGAACGGCAGATTTGGGCGTCTTTGTGGGACGTCCAAAGGCAATGGCGGCGTTATCTCCCCACTCCCAGACCTCGGCGTATTGCAGTATGAAACACAGATAGCGGGGACGGGCCCCATTAGGAGCTACATGCTATGAACGCAATGAAGGATAAGGCGCTGTTTTGTTGTTGTGAATCACTTAAATGAGCATTGGAGGGAATATATAGACGACACCTATCATGCATGATTAAAGGCTGTCGCATTAATTCTTACATCACTGCTGATAGTCTCATTTAGGGGAACATTATATATTAGCCGTATGTAGTTACCATATGGCGCCAGGCAAACAGTTTAGAGTTAATCACATGATTTTTAGCCTCAATGTAAGACAGCTGACACTTCGCTTGTCTGAGAGTTTAAATATACTTTATTGCCCCCCTGTGATAAAAATAATGAAGCAGAAGTGATGATCTGTAGACCCAGTGAAGCGGCCCGCAGGCCTGAAGACAGCCTGCCTGAGGGTTAAACCTGCCTCACAGGGTAATCTTGAAAGGTGGACAATTGACCAGCACTTTGATTGGAATGTTTTCATGCTATTTCTAATTTATTTATATGGGGTGCATCACTCCCATTAATCAAGCAGATCACATTTTTGAAATCTGTTCCAGTATCCAACTAAGGACAAGCCAGAAACTTTCACACATAGTGTTACACACTCAAGTCATAAATGTTTTGTTTCAGCAAGTTTTCAGTCTCAGTCAGATGAAAAGTCTTTCCTCAGATTTATCAGAGATCGTGTTGTGTCAGTGGCTGTTTGGATCCAGAGGTAATAAACAGCACTTTGTGTGTTACTTTGAGGATGAGTCATTGTAAGTCTTTCTGCTCTCACACAGCAAAGCATAAAGAGATCCACAGTAAAAAAGACTGAACTGGTAGAGCTCAGTGGAAAATAAAGTCCTTGGATTTCTCTTTGGTTAATACTGTGTCTGTCTGCTATTAGCATACTGATTTATTTTTTTCCTATTTGTGAGAAGTGATTTTTATTTCTTACATGCTTTAAGTGAAACGTTCAGTATTTAACTTCTTTGCGTTACATCATTTAGATCTTTTTAAAAAAGAAATAAAAAGGAAACATCCCCTTCAGTATTTAGCAGTATGCTGACAATGGGGTGTTTCTTTACACAGAAATATTAAACCTCTTTCACAGAACGTTTTTCTTCACATGGATTGAAATTCACGTCACATTGTGTGGCTTTTCAACAGTAGGAATTAAACATGTTCCTCGTCATGCCGCAGTAACGTGAAGCCGATCAGCTCCTCGCAGATGACTGTGATTGATTCAGCGGCGATGCAGGAATGTGCAAAGGTGAGAAGGAAAGAGCGCCGCCCGTTTTCCAGCCATCCATCGTCGTGTGGCAACAGTTTGACCCCTGGAGCTCCGTCCCAGCGATAAAACCCGCCGCTGACTGGTGGCTGGCCCGCTTCGCGCCGAGCGTCACGCGTGTCCATGTGACAGGCCAATCAGGAAAATGGAGTGCGTTAATGGAGATGGAGATGGCCGCCGTCCCCCCAGCGCCCCTCATCATCTCACCTCTCAACATATTGTTTTAACAAACGTATCCGCTGTCGCCGGCTCCGGGATGGATGGTCGTACTTAACTGGCTTCCACTCGAAGCCGCACGGCTCTCGGCCAATCAGAAAGTACGAACGCCGCCGCATCAGATCCGCTCTCAAGGTTACCTCTGCGGCGGCGGACGGACTGAGATTGTTCTCCGACTTTCCGTCTCTTCAGCGACAGTTAATACCTTTCTGCTCCTGTTTGTCCGCCGTCTTCAATCTCTTTCTTCTCCTATCTCAATTGTTCACCTTCCCAAAGAGACACTCAACACTTTTTTGCCACTTCTCGCCACGCCGATTTTTTTTCTCTCATTTTGTATCCCTTTATGTTTAAGCCACAGATTTGTCCGTCCTTTTCCTCTCTCTGCCCATCTGTCTCACCTGCGCTGTTGTCTGCCCTTCCCTCCACTTCCTATTTTCTTCAACTCCCCCCCCCTCCCCGTGTTTCTCTCTCTCTTTTATAGCTACTAAGAGTTTTTAATTAGCCTCCATTCACTTAGTGAAGGACACACGCATTTTCATAGGCGGTCTACGATTGTCTGTCGGCTTCATTCACGGAACTTTTTGAATAGCTGAAGGCAGCAAGTATTGACGGAGCCGTGAAAGGATGGGGACCAAGAAAATGTGAATGCCACAGTTGTAGGCAGGTGTGGAGCTCTTAGCTTGCAGGGTGGTAGGCGGTGTTCAACCCAAGGACATGTGAGTGGAGTGAATGCCAATGCAAATCTATTGAAATTCATTTTCAAGAGCTCTTCGAAAAAGCATCTGGCACAGAACATATTCAGGGGTGAATGTCCTCTCGCACTCTTACAGACTCTGAATACAGCGAATGAATAATAAATTGGTAATGTCAAGGACTATGGAACTTGTCTCTCAAAGAGTCCCTACGTTTGACCTGAACCGTCAATAGGAACAAAGGCTCGGGGCGCGCTGCGCGGCGCCGCCCGTTCACTTTGACATGTATTTGCATTGGATTTCATTTGATTGCATCACATTATCAGGATTGTTTTGTTTACCCTGGCAGTGTTGTGCATCGTCTGTCTGAATGTTTGGCACGCCGTTTTAAAAATCCTGAAATAGCGGGTTGCCCTAGCAACAAGCTAATATGAATCCAAATATGGAACCGCGAGAGTGAGAAGGAAGAACAAAGAACAATCTATTAAGTTATATTCTTCAAGCTACACTAACCAAGTTTTAATGAGTACGGCGCAGGAAGTTCCCAACACAAGCTGAGAGAAACACGGCTCTGATAAGCAGGGCTTTATCAAGCTCTTATGGTAGCATGTTAGCGGATAATTGCTTAGCCAAGAGAGCAACGGGAGTGTGAGTCTGGTTCCAGGCGGCTGAGTAGATGGATGGAAAACAACTGACTAATCAAAGCGTGGAGGTTCAGTCTGGAGAGACGTCATCCTTCTGCACAGATCCTCAGCCGCCTGGTTTGGCTCATCAACTGGAGTGACCGTCTCACGTCTGCATAAAATCTGCTGGAGTGGCAGGTGGCGGTCGTAACTCTCCTCGCTCAGTTATTGTGTAATCATGATTTGATGATTCTTTATTAGAGTGGAAATCATGGTAAATGTCACTGAGGTGAGTGTGAGTTCGAAAACCATGAGTTCAAGACTTTATATGAAGATTTACCAGATATTTCAAAACAAAAGCATCGAACCAGCACAAGAAAGGCTCGTCTGAAAAGAAACAAAGCCTTTGAGCAGTTTTTACACATAAGCATCCAAATCATTCGAAAAATGTTGCAATAACAAAAATATGATAGATATCACAAGAGAAAAGCAGCTATAAAACTGTTATGAGTCACTGTAGATATTTGACAGCTCTTATTATTAGCTCCTTTTCTTATTACTGAAACACGTCATCAGTTAAATCCCTGTTTAACTCTTATCTCCATTAACTTTTTTATTGTTTTTTTGAAAACAGTCAATCAGGCATGTATACGATGACTGAAACAAGCCGACAAAAAAAAAATTTACTTGCATATTCAGGAGTTTGAAGTTCTGATTTTTACAAATCAGAGGAGTTTGCTGTCTGATTCGCTGTGACCTTTATTACAAAAATGACAATGGGATCAAACTTACTGGCGTTGAATAACAGAAACTGAAATAAAAATCTATTCTTATGGTAAAATAAAGCTTTTTGACCTTATATTTGATATTACTTAATGAATTCATCAGTATAATACGCACAACCAAGATTCACCAGCATGACTTACATTCGTTAAAATGAGTGTCTCAGTACCATTAAAGACAGACTGCAGTAAAATAAATCCAGTCTCGTCTGATCATGAAAGGGTTTAATCTGGTGAATGTGAGCATGTCCTTTAGCCACCTCGCTGTAGTGGTTGTACGTCTTCCCATCTTAACAAGTGTTACAGGAGATTAAAGGAGCGCCCTCACTTGTTCCTGCCCAAATCTAATAATAGCTCCTTATTCTGTCTGTTTCACAGGGGTCTGAATGAACACTGGATATTTTTCGTTGTTGGGTTTCCCAAAAATGAAAATTGAATTATGTGTTACCAACATCATCGCCAATCATCACCAATAATAGAAAATAATAAAATAATGTTAATACTAATCTAGATTGGAAAATCAGCATTGAGTTTCCTTGCTGGACTTTAAATGACAGAAACAGACAGAACACACGTACTCAGTGTTTTATCTGAATGTATAATGGAAGCAAACACAATGAGACATGAATGCAGGTGCATTAATATCATGGAAAGTTCAGTAAAAACAATTTGTCAGTTAACATTTAGTGTTGACAGAGCTGAACATTCATTATGGTTTTTTCAAATAGTCTCTTAATGAACTGCATGCGTCCAGTTCTCTAATAGTTTCTGTAATGGAGTTTCATCCTCATGCAGACTGACTGGAAGCTCTGTGTGCAGACAGGCTTTTATTTAACTCCAGGATAGCAAAAAAGAATTAAGCAGAAGCAGTATTAGAGATAATCACATATATCACTGTAGACTATAAGAGGAAATCACAGCCAGTGGGATGGGTCAGTGAAGTTTTAAAATCCTCTGTCATTATTAAATCGTCTGGAGAGCCGGTCTGGTGAGCAGTGGTTTTTAGATTTAAAAAGAGAATTGATATAGTGAGGTAGCTTTTTGCTGGGGACCTTTATAAATAAAAATGACAGAGTGTAGTTGTCTTCTTGTTGCCAGCCTAGTTTTTCATGCGGCGCACAGTGATGAGTATGAAATTTATCTCCTGTAATGCAAAACACAATGATGAACTGCATCACGGTGCTTAAGGTAGAGCGAGCGGCGCGATAATGAAAAATCCCCCCTTCGTCAGACAGAGGCATGACGCCTGTAGCCACGAGCTCCTGTCTGTGGAAAAGAATCATGCATTCATTTCATGGGTACAGTGTCACAAATAATGTATGAAGATACAATGTTCTCTGGTGGGAGACTATTGTGGAGCTGTGTTTTCTGTAGTGGACATGTCGTCTTTGAATTTACTGCTGTGACATTCTGTGTTTTCTAGTAATATAGACCCCGACTGAGTCATACTTTTAAAGTAATGCTTCAACACAACAGATTTTGAGTTAAATAAAAAGAAAGAGGACAATTGTCCCAGCTTGAGACACTTAAATGGAGATTTCCTGAAATGCTTCAGTAAATTTGATATATTTAATGTTTGTGCCCTGGTTAGAAAAATCTGTTATTTAACAGAATATTATCATCTCTCTATGACCAAACACACAACATGCTTTTTTAAATAATCTCTCTTTGCCAATCAATGGTTAAAAAACTGTTATTTCAAAATCCTGGAAATGGAAAAAGATAAGGTTCTTCTGAGCAGAATATCAAAATCAAAACAAAATAGTAGCTTTATTTTCAAATCTGATGGACAAATACATAGAAAAACAATGAATTGGAAATGTTTATTTTTTGAAAAGTACTTGCGATTTGGTTGCTGTGGGCAGATTAGAAACAATGCAGATTGGGTTGCCAGGTTTGACAGGAAACAGTGAACAACCTGCCAAACAGTCACTCAAAACCCACCCCAAAAAAAAACGCACAATGCTAGAACTGAAAATATGCAAAGTGCTCTGCAAAAAAAAAAAACCCACCATAATTATTCAGTATGCCAGTTGTTTAACCTAGCTCCAAAAAGCCTCCTGTAAACACATTAATGCCATTGAATTCTCAGTCGAATCACATTTCACTGTTCAGAATTTTCAGATGACGTTTTATTGAGTGAGGCATTCGGAGATGACAGCAACATTCAGATAAACACACCAGGTTAGGGTCTTTATTCAGAGATGATTTCCCTGTAATTAACAAACGAAATGGATCTTTCCGAGCCTGATCTGCAGAGGCAAAAAGCGAAGCCGAGTTTTGATAAGTCGCCCAATTCCACTTTAAACTTGGCTCATTTGTTTTTGAGCGCAGCGAGGCCGCCCAGGCAGCTTCACACTCTGCAAAATGTTCTTTGAAATCCGTGCTTACTCGTCACTTGTCCCTTTAAAATCAATAAACTCCACAAGTTGTCATTTTTGGGTGCAGAGGACCTTTGGTTACCCCGTCTATGACGTCCAGATGAAGGCATCCCTTCATTTCCTGTGTGATTGATGCACCTTTATTTTCTTGTTGTGACTGTTAAGATGGGATGTCGTCGGTGTTTGCTATACATCTTGTTATTTTACGACCTTGTGTACCGTCGAACTAAGCACCAATTTATTTACTCGGATCTGCGTATCTCTGTGGGTGTGTGAGTACACAGACGCGTCTTTCTAAATATACCCCTCCACGGGAGGAATTCTTACTCTACAGTATCTCTTTACAGCACATAAAATCTGACAGACGCTCGAAGCATCCGGATGAACTGAACAAACGGGAAAAATGCAGCGGCGGCGCCACACGGAGCGCCTTACTTTTAATAGATTGAAAATCGAGTGGCGCAACCTTAAGTGCTGGAGCGCCCACCTCTCGTGGACCTTGTGCATTTCGACCTCCGTCTCCCACTGATGAAGACAAATCGCCCTCCCCACCGGTTGTTTCTGCAGCAAAAAAAAAAACAAAAAAAAAAAACAGGCCAGTCAAACAGAGTGAGGGTTTCCTCCATGAAGAGCCGATCATTACAGAGGACCTGGGATCACGGCGAAAACATGCTTCCTTGTTATTAAAAACCCCGAGGCTGCCTGCCCTCGTTTCAGCCAACCCGCTTCAAAAAAGTTTGCACAAATAACAAATTGTACGAGTCAATCTTTTCCATTCTCTATAACGGCTTCACCAAAGATACGTTTCCTAGGAATTAAAGATTAGACACGTTTTTCACATTACTCAGTGCTGCTGGTCATCTCATTAATGCACGCACCTTACACATGTAAAACCAGCTGAAATGGAAATAAACAGGCTTTATAGAATTATTCGGATAAAAAGAATCTACCAAACACACATTTATTTACTTTTTATGCTAATGCACTATGCACAATGGCTTAGTGTTTATATTCTAATGCCTATTTTTTCAGAATAATTTCACAGAACCAAACCCCAGCTGCCACAACTGTTAGTTACACTGTGTTCCTTTACAGTATTACCCATAAAGCCATATTCAAGACCTGTAATCATTAGTAGGGGTGGATGGAGGGACCGAGCGGCGAATCGTCAACCCTCAACAAAGGAAATCGGCGTTTGGTCCCCCTTCTTCACCGGCATGTTTCATTAGTCGCGTTGTCATTTGACAGAAAGCGCAGTGACAGAACCCGGCGTCTCACCGAGCTTTGTTCTCCATTTCTGCTTCTTCCATCTCTCTCCTCAGATATTGATGAGTGCGCTGAAGGGAAGCACTACTGCAGGGAGAACACCATGTGTGTCAACACCCCCGGTTCCTTCATGTGCATCTGCCACACGGGCTACATCAGGATCGATGACTATTCCTGCACAGGTGAGTTCCTCCGCTGGCCTTTTGACGGGCTGGAGCCGAGAGGAGAAGGCTCCATGTGCTTCAGCGTCTGCGGCAGCCATTTTGTTCACGGATTTTCAAACGTCTTGCAGCTTTAAAAGAACACATCACGATAATATTCTGGTTATTGTTTGGATATAGATCCCTGTATGCCCACAGCCATGATACCATTTGCATGTTTAGTCTTTCACATCCAAACACTGGGATTCATCAGAGGAAACAGAAGAGGCTGAGCAAAAGAAAACTTATGAAGAAATGACTGAAAAACACTGGAGGCAATGCTGCTAATCTACTTTTCTGTGCAAGGAAAGTATTAATTCTGAACATCAGAATTACACGTGAAGCAATTTATTATGATTTCCATTCCCACTTTACAGTCATGCACAAGGCAGTAGCAGCGTTTGATACGGCATCCAACACAAACAGGAGTAGAGGAGGAGGAAGACTGAGTCTTCAGTCAATTCTGTGTTGTTGAGGTTACAAAGACCATTTTTCCCCTCCCTTTGTAAAGACCTGTCAAATGGCATAATTACACACATTTATTCTACGAGAAAACTTTGAACCCCTAAACTCTGTTGCGCTTGCGAGACAAGTTAGTGGTTGATTTAGCATATTTGCTACTGTAAGCTTCTTGAGAAGTGATTCCCACAGCTCACGAGACGTTTTATGCTTTGAAAACTTTGCTTTGAACAACAACAAAAAGCAACTTTCGAGTTGTCAAAATGTCTCTGGACTCTCTGGCGTGCGCGTGTGTGTGGGTGTGTGTGTGTGTGGTTGTGTGTGCGTGGTCTCATATGGTGTGTGAATGTACTCTGTGCGTGTGTGATAAGGAAAAAAGGAACTGACTGAGAACCTGAGAAACGGCGAGGCTGTGAGTGGAGGCGGCGGTCCCATTTGTTCCTGATCAAAGTTGAAACTCAAGTCGGTTTCAAAAGCAAACCGAATCAATCCAGAAAGATCGCGCGGCCGATTCACCGTCTTTGTTCTCTGTCTGTGCCGCGGATGATTGTGGTTGTAGCACTTCATGGCCGTAGCGGCTTCTTCCACTTGATTTTACACACTGTTCTACAGTGGGGGGGGGAAGGAGAAACAGGACTTTGTTACATCAGCCTCTTTCATCACCCAGAGAGCCAAAAACACATTGAAGTCAGATCTTATTTATTTATTAGTGCATTTAACTACAAAACAAAATCTGTTACATTTGCTTCAAAAAAAAAAAAAAATGACAATGCTTAAGAGGTGTTGTTGAGAAGAACATGAATGAAAAATAGCAATATGGGAGTAAAAACACAACTGTTACTGATAAATCCAATGGCAGCTTTATACTCATTCAAGAACAAAATCCACAATGTGATCCTCATTATCTTTGAATTATTGTTTTTTACAGTGGAATATGCCTTTTTTTAAACATACGGTGAACGTTTCGCTGATTGAAAACATGATTATTGTAGCTCATGCTCTCTGTTTTTACCCCAAGTTGTACCAATATGTATATTGTAAGCTCAGCTGAAAATCTTAAATTCTTTGTATTCGTTTTTCTGAGCTTAATACCACAGAGTTTTAAGCTCGAGGGAATTAAATTTTGCACAGTTGTAGAGCTCAGTATGCCCCCAACCCCCCCTTTTTTTTTGGTTCGCTCACAGAGAAGCTTTAAGCTTAAAAAAATGCTTTATTTTATTTTTATATAGAGTCCTTTGTGACACCCTTATTTAAATTGTTTGACTTTTCAGCATATTTGAACAATAAACTCCTTCGTTCTTTCAGAGGGATTATTTTGAACGATGGCATTATTAAATAAACTGTGTATAAAGTCAAGGTTTTGCATGGATTTTCATAATAATTTAAATTGGTTAAAACCAAAGAATAATTCACGGCAATCCTTTCGTGAAATCCATAAAAAAGAAACGAGTCGTTCCAGCTGCGAATGATTGAACGCAGTTACAACATTCAGGTCCAGCTTGTCTCATTCGATCCTCCAGCATTTAGACTCTGCTTCCCTCTCTTTACTTCTAACTATTTGCTGGTTAAAATCCCACTGCCAGTGGGTCACCACCGAGGGTCCCTGAGCAACTGAGCTTCATGCCCAAAAGAACCAGAAACAAACCGGTGGATGTTGTGGTAACGGAGCAGCTGAAGCAACAGTTTAGAAGTTGTGAGACCCACAGGGAGCCGCGGCAGAGAGGCTGAAGCCAGACTGGGTTTCGGAGCAGACAGTCCACCTGGAGAGGAAAAGACAAGATGGGAGTCGATCTGAAGGCAAGGACTATACCAAGTTGCCATGGTGACGGATATTCATTTATATCCATTCTACATCAACCAGTGTGACTTTTCTTTCTCATCAATGTTAATATATTCAGACATAAAAATATTTCCACTGGAACGTATGAGATCCAGCGGTAAAAAAAGACATATGTGATCTGTGTAAAAATCATATCTGGAATTTCTGGAACAAAGCAGCTCTTTTCCCGTTTGCAGCATGTTGACTACAGTCCGTTAGTACGTAGTAACTAATAGATGAATGGATTTTCTGAAAGTTAAAGTGGAGCTGTAGATAATCACAAACCGATGATTTGACTCTTCCCTGTAGAATATGCATATTTTCATATTAGATACAAGTTAGCACATGGACTTCGTATGATTTCATAATCTCTCGGCGACGCCGCGTCTCTCTCATTCATCTGAAATGAGACGGTGTCATCAGTGACGGCGAGCTCCGCCACACTCCCCAGAAGTTGTTTGTAGCTTGTGAAACACGTCGCTAAGTAGCTCCCTGTGTGCGTCGTCTCTGAAGTGGAGGCGACATGCTGCATTTCCTCTGTGCCTATAATTATGAAAGCAATTTGCACCAATGCAAACGAACGCAGCAGCAGCAGCAGCGGCGCGGCGAAGGAGCCGAGTGCTGCCTGCGCGCTCTGCGATTCGGGCCCCGCAGCCTTCCTGCCGCGCCGTCGGAGTCTGAATTAAAGCCGAGTGAGAGTCTCCGACGCCACGCACGCACTTTGAACACTCCCATTTCCTGCTCCATCTGAACCCCCCTGTGGAGCTTCTGCATTCCCTTGTCAATGAAAATCAGGAAATAATAGACCAAAGTTAAGCATTTTTGACTTTGTGTCTTTTCATGAACGGGCTCCTGAAAGGCATAAACAAGTCGAACTGAGATCGAGGAGTCGCTTTTTAAGGGGGTGACAAATGCACATTCATCTCTTTTCTTGTGATTTATTCCAAGAAAGAAGCCTTCTTGCTTACTCAGCCTTTTCACGCTGCATCTTCAAACGGCGACTGTGTGATTTCACTCCCTGTGTTTTCTCTAGACTTCCGAGCTGTGGGCAAGTTTTATTGTTTTACTCATTTGTCTCTCTTCCTCTGTGCGCTCATTCCCCAGATTCACAATGGAGATTAATTCCCACAAACCCAGTGGATTAAATTGTGTCACTGTATTTTATGTAGCTCCCCGTTAAAATGCCTTCAAGTCGCCGTGGTGGAATACACAGCTATGCGTCTGCTTATAAAAGTCAATTTGTGTGATTAAACTGAGGCTTATACAAAGACTCCATGTAATGACTTCTTCCCCAGCTTCAGTCAAATTACCCTCGCGATCTCCCCGCTGATTCATTGCTGGATCGTCTCTTACACATCCAGCACTGTAGCGCTCGGCATTTGATTCTGAGCAATACCAAGACCTCACCTAGCGGATGACTTCTGAATGATTCTAAACTAATGAGGCGTTAAACAGATGAGGCGACGTTCACAATGTAAAAAAATAAACAAAGAAAAGCAGTACAGGGTGCGTCCAGTATTGTCTGTAAGTGTTTTGAGCTTCTTGTCGCCACTGCAGGAAGTGACTTTACATATCGGAGGACGCTAAGCGACGAGCTGCAGGAATCTGTTGCTCATTAATAGCACTTGACCATCTGTGTGTGTCTGGAAAGAGTCTAAAGGGAATGCTGATTCCTTTTAGTTGCTCTCCAGTGAAATATTACAGCTGTGGAAGGAAACATTAAACCACCCCCATCAGTACCTATTGACATTATACATTCGCATGATATACGGGAATCTTTATCATCTGCAATGGCTCTCGCCAATTAATGAATCGCAAAATCAGCAGAAACAATGGTCCTGGTACCGCTGGCTATATTTCCACATGCATTACAGTGTTGCATGTGAGCGGGTCTGCTCAGGAAAGAGGATTAAGTTGACCCCAGCTCATTTCATGGCTCAGTGTTTATGTGGAGTAGTGTATTAAAGGACTGATCCACAGATTTAAGCCTGAGAGAAACAGCATGGAGCCCTGGTTTTATTTCTCCTCAGCTTGTCAGGGGGTCAGTGAGCTCCGACAGAAGCCTGCATTTTACATGGGGGCCACCTGCAGCGAGGGGGGTGGTGGGTTCAGATCCCAGCTGGCGGCGGACTGTAACATGTGGGCTCGGTGTTCTGGTTTGAATGAAATATGTGGAGCCAAATGTCCCGACGCGGCGCAGCTTCTCCGTCCCCGGTGAAGCCTTTAGCAAAGGAAACACGGCCAACTTTTCTTCCCCTCGATCCTTTCTTTGACTATCAATTCATCCTTCTTGAAGGTCAAGATTCCTCGTCTTCCTCTCCCCCTTTACTCCTCGTCTTTTTCCCCAAAGTGCCCGAGGTGCTCCTCGCTCGGCGAGATTAGCGGCTAATCCATGAAAGGTAGCGCACTGGTTGTGCTCTCCGTTTGAACGTTATTAAAGAAGCTGTCCTGAGGTGTGTGTGTGTGTGAGCTACAGTTGGTGTACAGATGTGGCCTCTCTCTTGTTCCTGAGGTGTGTTTACAGTATGTGTGTGTCCTTGTTCTAATCCTATGATAACCAGACCTGGGATCCTGAGGCTGAGGGACCAATGGAGGGGTGGGTAGGTGGGTGGAAGTTGGGGGAGGAGGAGATGGACAGAGGCCAGAGGTGGAGCAGGAGGACTGTCAACAACAGAGATCAGGAATGATGACTTTCAGTCTGTCAACTCAAAGGGTTTTGTAGTTCTGGTGGATCTGGACAAACAGTTATTGCCTTGTTGTCTTTTTTTTTTTTTTTTTTTTTGACATCTGTATTCTGTTGAGTGGTGAAACCCTGTCGGCCATGTGATTCAAAAGTCTTCCTTCTGCGTTGATGGGAATGGTGTTTCAACTGAGACTCTCCGTTTCTCATTCGAACACAATGCACGAATCCTTTACATCTGAAAAAAAAACTAGTTGAATGTATTTTTCTTTCAGAGCCAGTTTGAAAGAAAACTTCCAGTCTTATGCTGTTTGCATTTCCCATTAACTTGCTTGCAGGAGCCTTTTTCCCACCTTTGTCGGCATATTATTTGAGTTTTTAGTGAATCGCCACTGCAGCTGTTGATTGAACAATGCGAGACCATTGGTTGATTGCTTTTCCGCTGTGTCAGCGTCCTTGTGCAGGTGCGGGAAAACACAAAGGAACAAGGACAAGAAAAAACAAAGCCACAGAACAAAGCTCCGTGGTACAATATAGTCAAGAATAGTCAAGAATACCAAAGTGTATGTCTGCATTTATATTTGACGTCAAAAAATGTAAATTTTTTGCAATCTACTTTTGTTTTTGGAAAGATTTTTTTTAAAGTAATCATCCTGCTACATTTGCTTTTTGCACACAAGGCTTTTGAATAAACACGCTTTTTTACACTCGTGTAGATTTGAGAGAGAAAGCAAGGCTCCTTTTGTTCGTCAGGGACAAAAGTGCATTGCTTTTCAATGAAATGTTGATGTTTAGAAGCTGCTATTAATACAAGTGGCATTTTAGTTTTATAATTAATATGGCTAGTTGTGACTCGAAGGCTAAAGAACATACACTGTATGCCTAAAAGATCTTTTTCAATGAGAGCAGTGCAAAACTGTAACATAAGGTGTTTGACAATGAGGAATGCTGCTGATATCCCCTTGGCCACATCATCAAACAAAAGCCTGGTGAAGGAGCAGAAAATTTAATTCTGACATAAACATTATAAGATCGCTGTCCTCTCCGCGCTGCGACTGTGAAATTTAATTTGAGGTTACATTGTTTTGAGGGAAGCTGCCTGAGGTCAAAGCTCTCGGTGGCTGGGGATGTTTTGGCAGAAAGTGGAGGGAGCCGAGCAGGAGGAGAAGCGGCCGGCGTGCGAGAGAGCGAGAGATCCCCGGTGACAGCCTGTACATAATTGATTGTTTATCTGTCTGCAGCCTGAGCAGCAGCAGCAGCAGCAGCAGTCAGCGAGGAACCGCTCCTCTCCCACAAGCACACACATTTTAGGGATTTAGTTGGTGATTAAATTGAGTCTCACTAACTCCAAGAACAGAGGTGTAATAAAGCTAAATTCCTTAATAACCATTATTAGAAAGAACTTACTCTGAGGCCGGAGTTAGAGGGATGAGACACACTCGTTCCTACATTACACCTGGCTCTCTTTCTCCTCTCTTGTGCTCTTATTGTTATATATCCACCAGCTGGCTGTAGTTTTTCCCAACAGCAGTTAAGTTTGGATGTGTGTCTACGTGTGTGTGTGTGTGTGTAGGTGTGTGCAGTGCAGTTGAGGGAACAGAGCAGTGGGCCTTCCTAAGTGCCCTTCAATCCATCTCTAACACACACACACACACACACACACACACACGTACATCATGCCCTCGATGGAGGAGCTCATCACAATGTCACTTTCAATTTGGATGAGCCCACGGTCTGTTCAGGAGATATAATGGATTGCATGATGGCGGGGAAATGGACGAAGCGGATCAGGTCTCCGGCAGCAAGCATCCTGCTTTCTGATCCTCTCACTCTTCAGGTGCCACCTTTTCAGTGCTGACATCGCCGTGTCTTTCGTGATCGCGTGCATTAAGTAGGTCTTGACGTGTGGAAAAAAAGTGCATGCCAGGACATTGAAGTTCACTCTAAAGGTCTCTGTGGTTAAAGACTGATCCCGAGATCAATGTGAAACCAAACGCCGTACATGCAAGAGGCTGTTTGAACAGATCCCCTCCTCAGCAGCTGCTGCCCAAAAAAATAGCAACCATAAATGAAGCAGAAACTGTTTTCTTTTTCTTTATTAGTCTTGCCCTTTTCTAAAAGATTTAGTTGACTTCCCATCCTTTCAGCAGAAGTTCTGTCTGCATGATAAACATATGCTAATGTGAATGGAAAAGCAGCTTCTCTGGATACATTACTAACTGTTTTTCAAATACTTAAGTTAGAGAGAGAGAAGAAGAGCTCTCCTGCCAGATGAAGGACCTTTCATCACTGTTTTCTGTCCTGCATCCTTTTAGGGCCTTTGTAGAGATCTAGAGATTTTAGAAGGTTAAAAAGAGTCAGAAAGTTTCTGACACCTCAGATTATATGGTGCCTGACAAGCAAGTACATATCAGAAAGCAATATTTATGTGAATCTCTGAAATCCAGTGGATGAGAATTCTGCTTTTGTGTGTCTCAGAGGGATAAAGATCTGTGTTTGTATTCAGGGACAGATGAAGGACGAGCATTAGAGAGCCTCCTCGTATAGCGAGGGAAAGGGCCTTAAATGCTCAGCGTTTCTTTAACCGTTTCATTTAGACCTTAAGCTCGGACTCAATAGAAGTTTAGTTGACTTATTTCATGGAAGAGAGTCTGCTTTCTCCTAAAACTTCTCGCGATGTAAACAAACAAAAAGGCCTCACATGGTAAGACTAGAAAGAGACTAGAAAGTTTGAATTTGAGTTAAATCTGAGTAGAAGTTGATTAAATCTCTACCATAAGCACAGTGCATGAGTGGACATCCTGCCATATATTTTAGTGTTTTTGTATTATTTGATATCACAAAGCCTCCCGCTTCAAACATTGTAAGGAGTGAAGCCTGCCTGTGCACTATTTCTCAATACCTTTGTGTCACAGCATGGCTTAAAAATAATCACCGTTGAATTGATTATTGGGTAAATGCTTTTCAGGAAGCAGATCTGTGATGAGGTTTGATTCACAAGATCATTTGAAATAAAGGAATCTTTTTTTCTCTCTTTTTCTCTTGAAGCCTAAACCACCAAAGATCAAACCTCTGTTAAAAATTGAAGGGATATTTTCTTGTTTCTACCATTTCCATCACACAATTTTAAAACTGTACCTGTCAGGTTGTGAGTCGGTGGTTGTAAGTATAATCAAATTCCCTTCTAGTCCATGCAGAGCATGCAGTTATCAAATGTTAACTGTATGTGAGTCTTGATAAGAGTAAGGATTAGTCTCGACTGGAAGGAGAGGCTTTTATACTGAATTGGATGTAAGATGGATGGATGACCAGGTGTTTTATTTTCAGGGAAAGATTGATTCCACCACAGATTTCCATTTTTAAATTGTGCCAATGGCTCGAACTGAGTGTAGCTGTTGAAATGGTCGTGTCACATTATTCTTTCACTATATAAGCATACAGTATGAATCCCAATGTGCTGCACTGTTTTCATGGACAGAGTCCCACAAAGTTATTGATTTGAAGCATTTTTTGTGAGATTATTGAGGGTTGACAATAACCTGCAGTCACACTTAATCCTGTTTCAGGGAAGTGTTGAGAAAGGGTGTCTGTGCGCAGAGCTTCTTGACAAAATAGGAGAATCAGCTTTCCAAAAGCTATAAATCATTTCATTTACAGAGAGCTTTTAATAAATTCAATTCTTTATCGGATAAATCCAAGGCGCTGTCCATGGTGCTGAAACAGCCAATTGACCGTTCTGGTCCAGATTATCAGTAGGTCTCTGTTTAACAGCAACCTACTGATAATCTGGACCACAACGGTCAATTTCCTGTTTCAGCACCATGGACAGCACCTCGACCTGCTGATAATCTGACCACAGTGGTCAATTTGTGGTCCAGGTTGTTGTTTATTGATAAATCCAAGGCACTGTCCATGGTGCCGAAACAGCAAATTGACCGTTGTGGTCCAGATTATCAGTAGGTTGCTGTTCAATGCTAAATCTTAGGCACTGTCCATGGTGCTGGAATCGCCAATTGACCGTTGTGGTCCAGATTAACATTAGGTCGCTGTTTAATGATAAATCCAAGGTACTGTCCATGTTTCTGAAGTAGCCAATTGACTGTCGTGGTCCAGATTTTCAGTAGGTCACTCTTTATTGACTATGTTTACATGCAGTCAATATTTACATGCTTAAACAGACAGAGTTACTCCTGTTTACATGATCAGGGATATCCCCATTCAAACCACAGCGCATGGATGACATCATGACTGCATTTGCACTTCATGCCACTAGGTGTGCTGTTTGCATTTTCAGCCTTATTTTACACAGACGCCACAGAAGAAGAAGGGCTCTCTAGGCTCTCTCTGCATGTTGTTTGACAAAGAGTGTTAGCAGCAAGACGTGGTAATATGTTCAATGATGCGATACACTGTTTTTTTCAGTCAAAGAGAAGAACTGAATGATCGTTTCCGCACATTTTACTTAGCAGTTAAACTGTATCACAAGTAGTTCCTGTACTCAAATACCAAGATTTGTAGAAGATGCGTAGAACAGTATTTCATGTCCCTTTCAACGGGGATATCCCGATGCACGTTTATATGACCAGAAATTTGAGTTAGAAAAGGAGTAAACCAGGGAAACCCGAATATGGGCATATTTGGGTTTTTGCACGTGTTTACATGGCTGTGCGCAACCGGGTTATTGCAAATATTCTTGTTAAGAAAGGGTTACTGCCTGCATGTAAATGTACTGAATGATAAATCCAAGGCGCTTTCCATGGTGCTGAAATAGCCTATTGACCGTTGTGGTCCAGATTTTCAGTAGGTCTGTGTTTACTGATAAATCCAAGGCGCTGTCCATGACGCTGACATAACTAATTGACCATTGTGATCCAGATTCTCAGTAGGTTGCTCTGTAATGATAAATCCAAGGCACCATCCATGGTGCTGAAATAGCCAGTTGACCGATGTGGTCCAGATTATCACAATGGTCAATTGGCTATTTCAGCACCATGGACAGCACCTTGGATCTATCATTACAGAGCAACCTACTGATTGTCTGGACCACAGCGGTCAATTAACTTATTAACTATTTCAGCACCTTGGATTTATCAGTAAAGAGAATGTTTCTAATCTACATGCATTTGAAATGTCTTAAATGCAAACTGTGACATGAATTTTCACATTTTTATAAAGTTATAAAACAACAGCAAAAAAGTTCCCAAAAAAATTATTCCATCAAATGGTTTGGAATCACAACTGCTTTTACTTTTGATGTTTTGAAATCAACAAGACAAACACATTCTCCAGCCTGAATTCATCAGTGTGCAATGGATTTTGCTTCTGTTTACCTTTTTCATATTTGTTAGGAACGGATAGCTTCGGAAAATCATTAGAATTGTTATTGTGAGGAAAAAACTGTTTCTATTGTTTGTGATGGCTTCTAGACATGAAGTTAAGAAGAAATTCAATAAGCTGAAGGTTGTTCATGGCAATCAAAACTTCATGAAGTTATCTAAATAGCTTCAGACAGAGCTGGAATAGTCCTGAGTGTGTTTTCAGCTTCATGGGGCTTCAATGGTCAACAGCAATGAGGAACCCAAAGGAAAGGCCAGAAGTTCAAGAGATAAACTATCGTGTTTCTAACGTAATTTATCAACTCAGGAAACCAAATAAGATCTATTTTAGAATCCAGTGCATCAATTTAATGCCACCGAATGAATGGAGGCTGTGAAATAACAGTCTAATTACTGTAAAAGAGCTTTCGTCATACTGCCTCATTGCCGTGCTGCCTCTGGTACTGGAACCAATAAGCCAGTGAAAATAATGGCACAGTCTGAAAATTATTTGGTCCTTTCAAAGAGGAATGTGTTCACCATTGTCCAAAAACTAGATTTGAAGGGAAAGTTGTGGGTATTTCAGCAGGAAATCACTCAAAGACAGAAAAATAATGCATTTTGAAGTAACCAGACGTTAGTGGCGACTAAGGTCCACTGAGAGTCTCTAGAGACTGCAGAAGTCTGTCATTACCTGCTGTCCCTAAATAGTTAGAATCAATTTCAGAGGAAGCATCAATAACAGAGATCTGCAACCAGACACTGATCAGAGGAGTTTTACTTTTTCTAGAACCTCGACTCTTCTTTCATAAAGATTTTCCTTTTGCTCAACATCAGTAACCTGCAGCCTTGAAGGCCTACTTCTGATCACTGAGGCCTTTGTCTGTGTGTTTTTCCAGTTTTTCCATCTGTTTTCACTTTGCAGCAGTGTTCTGCTCAGGATTTCTGATATTTGTTATGTTGTATCCTCTCTATTATTCCTACGTAGACTGTTTGTTTTGTATCGGGGCTTTGACTGCAGGCTTTGGTTTCATTGTATATCTGCACTTCAGTCTTCAGTCTCACACTTTAGTTTTTTTTTTTTTTTTTCACGCAGAGAAAGGAAGAGATTTGTTTGTCAGTTGGATGCCGTGGGTTGACATGGGGAGCAGCCATTAGTCAGGCTTGTCAGTGATTCATAACAGTGTATTTTCGAACTGCACGGTGATGGTAGCTTGGGAGTTCTGAATCTGAGGGGACATTTAGGTAATGCTCGTTTCAAACTTGCGGAAAACATCTCCTGTGGGTCTTTATCGCACTAATTTACAACACTCCCGTGAAAGGCTAATGGCTTATATATGCAAAATACAACACAAGGGGGCAGCTTGCTATTTTACCTTCTTTGTGCAAGTTAAAGCATTTATTTTCAGCCATCTTTAACCTCAAGCAGACGTTGACGCTTTTCCTTTATGAGATGCCAGAGGCATAATAATGACAGATCGTGATGGGAGATAGAGGAGTGACTCATCCTCTGTTCATCACGGATGTCTTATTGGTACAACTCACAGCTGCCCAACTATCAAGTCTTCTCAACCAGGACACGGTCGGAAATCCTGTTTTTTCTCAGTGGAAAGTACGAAAAAAATCACCAGCTGGTTGTGATTGTTTCATATATCTGCTAAATAAATGGTTGCTTTTCCTTAATCAAGTGTTATTTCCCCAGCAGCAGATGCTTTAAATATTGCCTCTTCGCTGTCTGTGCCTGTTTTTCTGTTTGGTAGATATTACAGTATTACAGTGGAGTTTAATGCTGGTGTCTGTTGTGTTTTTCAGAGCATGATGAGTGCCTCAGCGGACTCCACAACTGTGATGAAAACGCCTTGTGTTTCAATATGGTGGGAGGCCACAGCTGCTCCTGTAAGCCGGGCTACACCGGCAATGGGACGGTCTGCAAAGGTAAGCGCCACACAGTTCTTTATCTCTGGCTTTAAGGTCAACAGGGGTGGGGCAAATTGAGATTAAGGAGAAGTCTGCTCCCACCTTCCCACACTAAACAAATAAGAGGACGACAGTCTGGTGCAACATGAGGTGAGAGACGGACAGAGGAAAGCAAAATGAAAACAATACAAAATGATAAATGTTTGAGAACATGCAGGCAGCTAGGAAATCCTCCTGGGAACCATCATTTGAAGCAGCTAAAGAAGATTGACGAATGGATCAATAATTTGTACCACATGAGATCAGATCTACTTTTCATGTGCGTGATCAATTTTGAATTTGAGTGCGTTGCACGTTTTGAAAAGCCACGTATATCGAATGATTGAAGATCTTTATGTTCAGCCTGTTTTCAGACACATTCTCAGGAGTGTTTTTGTGGCGACTCCATTAAAAGCCTGCAACGACCCGGCTTTAATGAGCGTCTCAGTCTGATTGCCAGTCTGTTTGTAACATATCCTCTTACTCGTTACTTGACCTGACCTCTGCGGCGTAATCAATGCCCTGATTGTAAATCTATTCAAGGAGGAACCTCACTGATGCTACACATTAGGATCATTTCACTTTTCAGTTCCCAACATGCTGCAGAAACTAAAGAGTAAAAAGGCTTGAAATCCCCAAGAAATTCCATTTAATTGTCACGTTGGTTATAAATGGTTTTCTGAAAAGACATTTCATCGAGAATAGCCTGCCTTTTTCTCTTGAATTTAAATTACATTTCTCAATAAAAAGAAGTTTCTGTCAGCACCTTTGAAGACCAACAGAAATTCAAAAGTTTTTTAGAGCAAATTCTTGCACTTGTTTCTGTTATTTGTCCAACACTTCACAAAAATGCAGCATTTAATTGCTGAACTAATTTAAAGCACTGCTTGACATTGCTCTTGTTTTCAGCATTTCGTTCATGTTGAGCGTTGTGTGAAATGTGTGCGCATTGCATTTATTTCCATTTCATTCTGTCAACTTCAATGACTTCTCTGTGTTTTGGGGACGCATTAACTAACAGTCTAGCACATGCGGATAATGAACATTTTTGAATTAACCTTGGTGAGATGCATTAATCACGCGCAATAATACCGTGCGAGCCTATAATGAATCACATCTACCAAATTAGCTCTTATTCTGTATGCAAATACATATGCTGCTGCTGGTCTAATTATATAGTTAATGCTCGTTAATCTTTGTGAGTAATGGCTCTTCTCCTGTGCTGTATCTCCAGCGATGTGTGACGGATTGTGCCAGAATGGAGGGACCTGCGTTTCACCTAACAACTGTGTTTGCCAGCAAGGATTCACGGGGAAGAGATGTGAAACAGGTAGGAGGTTATTTCAGTTGCAATCCTGCATTTTATTCTAATCAGAAGATGATTTCTGGTGCCAGATGCATGAAAAGAGACAAAAACACAGGACGAAGAGGTGATCCGAGGTGTGATTTCTTCATATTTAAAAGTAGAAAGACAAAAGAGGAGGAGGAAGGGGAAGAGGAGGAGGAGGAGGAGGAGGAGGGGTGACTGCTGCAGAAAGGTGCTGAAGATCAAAGTTGTTGCTTGAGTTATCTTGACACCTGGGTGATATTGTTTAAACGGGCAGTGATTGTTCTTCCGTTGTGGGCCTGACTTTGCTTTAACCCCTACAAAAAAAAAAAAAAAAGCAGCTGATCAGTAAATGCTGGATTCCAGGGATCACGCTCCTCCATACCTAACCAGTGTGTGTGCTCCTGCGGGTGTTTGTGTGGGTCTGAGTAATGAGCTCGTACCTCTTCCAGTGGCCGGTGGAGGATTTGAACTGCAGTTGCAGCAGTATGGGAATTACCCCATATCGCAGCTCGTATTAATCAGCATGGCATTCCGCTCATAGGCTGTGTGTCACATCCAGATTACAACTACGCACACTCCCGACGCCAGATATGAGATCGCAGGTGATAGCTTAATCGTGTGTTAATCCAGCTGGCGTTCACAGAAAAGCACATATCACGGCCTTCTCTCATGCATAGAAACACATCAAACACACTGTTCTGATGACATATGATAACATTTCCATTGTATTTGCTGAGTTTTTCATTGCTTTCCTGATCATGTTACAGAGAAACACTAAAATTCTGGTGCAACACCTTCCTTGTAACCCGGTTCGACCTTTCACGGTGTCCTTCAGAAAACAAGCGGCCGAGCTGATAGAACGCCATGACAGCTTTCTTATTGTGTGTGTGCACGTGCACGTGCGTGCTCCTGTTTGAATGGGGCAAACTGAGCCTCTCCGCTTTCTCATTGGCTCAGGTATTGATTGCACATAAAGGGTCTTTTTTTTTTTTTTTTTTTTTTTTACGAGGCGTCCTTTTTACTGCCCGTCTTAAAGTAAATGAATTTCCTTGTGGTGCAGCCCTAAGAAGCCGAGGAAGGTGTGCTTGTGTGTGAGACGGAGAGAGTAATAGAGAGTGTGTGTGCGTGCGAGGGCGCACGTTAACGCACCTTGCCATAATGACTTATCCTCCTCCCCGTTTTGCAGCAGAGAAGGTTCTGAGGACCTCGTCCTATAGTAATGGCACATTGCAGGCAATCACACATTTCATTGCCTTCTATCGTGTTTTAGATCCCCGCATTTCTCACTTTGTCTCAGTCAGTTCTTCTTTTTTTTATCGTTTGTGACTGTTCTGCGCCTCGGAAAACACTCCAAAACAACTGCGCTCAAGGTGATATTTCTTTCACTAAGCATTTTCTCCTTTACAGTTGCATCTCTCAGTACAGTCTACTAAATGAAAAAAACTCTTACGCGCAACATCAAAGAAACTATAAAAGCGCTTAACATGTTACGAAGAGAACACCGGTTGGAAAGCGGTGAGCTTTAGAGAGACGAAGCCACATTTCGATGCAGGCTCTTCCTCTCATTAAGCAGACTGCATGCGATTCCAAGTCCTGAGTGTTTTTGGCCTGGTTCATATCTAAAGAGCAGACACAGGAACTGGCATTAAGGCTCTCAGCCAAAAGAGTGAGTGGGAAAAATTTGTTCAATTAGAATTTGGACGGCCGAACTTCCATTAGATGTACATTCTCTTGAACGTCTTCTCTGTAAATACAGTTGTCTGCCTCTTAATCACACCGCTGGGGGATGAGTGATTGGTAGCCGAGGGACCCGCCTGCTTTCAGGCTCCTCTCCACTCATCAGTGGGGCTGATTAGAATTTGAGGTTCGAGGAGGATGCAAACACAAACAAGTGCTCGGGAGTGTTGCGAGACTCGTGCGCGCTCCCCGTGCCTCGGGCGACGAGATGTTTGTCACCACAACTGCTCGTGTCTCTCTCCTGCTCTCTCTCTCTCTCTCTCGCTCCCTCGCCATCCTGTCCGAGTTGCTCCTGTGACAGCAACAAACAGGATGGTTTCTTTTTTCTGTTGTTGTTGTTGTTGTTGTTGTCTACTTGTGGTTTTATGGTCTCATAGCCCAGGACCACCACAAGGGCCCCATGCTACAGGGCAGTGTTTAGAGTCTTCAGCAGTCATTCACTGTGAAGACAGGGGTCCTTCCTGCTCTCTTCTCAGTGTGACAGGGAGTCCCAGTGAGGGACGTGTCTGCTGCTGAAGCTCACAGAGATGTATGAGGGTTAATGTACTGTTGGATATTCTGCTCTACCGGTGAGGAGGAGATGGGGGAGGAGTGGGATAGAGAGAGAAAGAGGGAGAGAGCAGTAGTTTGGGGGAGAGGAGATGGAGTTGTACCACGAGAGTGACAGATGCAAAATTCGGGGAGGGAAGAGGAAAGAGAGGTAACGACTAGCAGAGGGGGGGTTGAGAGGAGGTGAAGTGGAAAGGAAGATACAGAGATGTTGGGAAAAACTGACAGATGCGGCGATGGAATGGGAAATGCAGAGCAGAGATGGCTGGTTAGAGGCTGGGGGTTATTGAGTTTTTCCTCCACATTTGGATGCGGAATGAGGCTGGTGGAGCCGGGGCTGCCAGAGGAGACGAGGCAGAGCTGGGTGGGTGAACATGGAAAAGCTTTCACTAAGTCTGGACTCCCCAGCCCCCCCTCAGTCCCCCCTCCCCTCCAGCCCCCCCAAGAACCCTGTGAGCTTTTAGAGGCCTCCCCGGAGACTCCACCACTCCTGCTGCTGCAGCGGCAGACTGACGGCCTGTCATAAGACACCGAACGGGAGCTCTTCAAGGCGGAGCAGAGACACGCGCGCGCACCTGTGAGCACGCACGCACGCACGCACGCACGCACACACACACACACACACACACACACACGCCCACATGGCTACAGCTTCCCGCCGTTCAGAACACTGCACATTTATGTGTTGTGGCAACGTTACGTCTCCGCCTTTGTGTGCGTCCTGGACTTCCTGTGAGCGTGCACGCGCGTGCGGGCATGTCTGGGCGCTCGTGCGTGCGCACATCTGCCGCCTTGTCATTGCCATTCAGGGGGAATGGATGTGGAGGGACAGGGGACACGTAGTGCTGACAGACAGACACCAGCATAGTGGAAAACTCTGACGCGTCATGAATAATGCACGAGGCAGGCGCGACTGGGCGCGCACACTTCAGTCATGGATATAAACGTGCGCCGGGCCGGCCATGTAGTGTGTGCCCCGAACATGAAGCCAAGTCAACACGGTAGCCGCGGGCTAACACCGCTCCTTATATGGCCGCTGTGGAAATATTAGCTTTATTTTTGTCAATAAAATAAAGGTCTGTCGTCTTCCTCAGATGAGAGAAATCAAGAATAAAAATGTTCGCCATCATGTGCTCAGATGTGTCTCAGTTAGACCTTATATTTCAGTTGTTGTGTGTTTTTTAAGATACAAATGAATGAGCCGTTGTCTGTTGACGGTCCCCCTCTTCTTTTTGTGTTCATTTTGTGTAATGCTGCAAGCAACCTTATTTTTCATAACATCATTAAAGTGCAGAGGAGCAAGGCTGTCCACCAACCGAGTCAAATTTGTTCGGCCTTGTTTCGCCGTATAAAACAGCCCAGATTTATAGACACGCTTTTCTAAAAGCCTTTATGTGAAAGGCCGTTATTTTTAACATGCCTTTTTAGAAAACAGCCTTTAAAAGCAAAACATTCAGATATACTTTATACCCAGTGTCTTCATGGAGGCTGTGAAGATAAATATAAAAGTAAAAAAAAAAAAAAAAATGCACACAGTATGTATATTGAATATAAATATTTGAAAGAAGACAAAGAATGATAAATCCCTGAGTACATTCTGTAAGTACTGAGCGCCTTAAAGTCGTCTGTCAGAGGTTCCGGCTTGCAGCTTTTTATATAGGACATTACAGGGTGGATGCATGTTTCAATAAATCTGCTGCAAATTGCTCTAAAACTGAGCTTATCTGGATACTCATGGGAAGAAATGGAGCTTATGTTCATTTTTGAAAGAAATCATTGCAAAAAAGAAACAGATGTAAGGGGAAAAAAACCAAACTATTGCTTATTTTAATCAACCACACATTATTTTAGCACTGAAGTTTTTATTGATGAACAGATATCAGTGCAACAGTTGCTCTTGAATTGTAAAAATAGACCAGATTATGAATTAAAAGCCTACAAGAAGCATGAAAAGAGCTGTGCATTTTGATGCCGATGGCTCTGAATGTCGATTAACCATTAAGAAGATTATGATATGGAGCATCCAACCATAAATACTTGCTGTAAGACAAAACGTCCATGAGAGTTGGGGGCTCGTCGTTGGCTCATCCTGCCACAGTTTCAGATCCCTTCATTTTATATCTTAAACTGGTCTGTCAGAGTGTGCTATAAACAGGATGCTCCCGGTGGAAACTGGCAGAAATGATCATGCACATCTTATGAACATCTGATGCAAAGCCACAATCTAATAGATTATTTCTTGGAGCAGAAACTCAAAAGAATATTTCCTCCTCCTTCTCTCTCAGAGGACCATTCATTTATTTAAATTTTGCATTTAAAGGGCTTCACTCATTTTGCATAAAGCAATACTGAGAGTAAAGCCAGAGTGGTGTTGAGAACGGCAGAAGACTATATGATTAAAGATTGAAAAAAAAAAAAAAGAAGAAGAAAAAAAACATAAACCCTTTGAATCGTGGTCCAGTTTTATCTGAAGGTGCTTAAAGATAAGTCAGCAGGACAATCTGGTAATATGTGATCCTCAAAGCCTCTTTAGTTCTTTAAGTCTACAGATGTAAGAAGATCCCTTACCAGGGGTTTATGGACATCACAGCATAAAGATGCTTTTCGAAATCAGGGTCCAGCACTGTAAAGATTTTTGTTGCCAGCCAACAGTCGCCTGCATGAAATAATTGGACATAACATCTGTGAACATCCCCTCTCTTTTTTTGGTCTCAGATGTGTGCTTATTGACTGAATTGCTGAACTGTTCTTGCGAGATGAATGAGGAGGTCGCCCTTTGTATTTTCTTTATTTTCTGCTCATTATCTTCTGCTTTCAAGCCCCTCTAAGCTTATTAGGGTGCTTGGCCACCAGTTAAAATTTTCTGTCACTGCGCTGTCAGTCCTGTAACTAATGGCCATCCCCGCCGTCCTTGGCTGGCCCCGCGCTCGTTTCTCAAAGGACACCGTGGGCTGCTGAATGGAGAGGAGCATTTGATCAGATGCTGGGGATGGACACCTCTCGCTTTCATCTTTCCATTCATCTGCAGCCCAAGTCCTCGTGAGCACTTTTAATCAGCTGCCCTGAATCACACTGCGGCTAGCTTAGCATCCGCAGTGTTCTTTAAGGACAAGGAGAAAGAGATAAAAGATTTTTTTTTTTTTTTATGTTCAGTGTTAATGATGCAATTTGGATTTGCGACTCCTACACACTCCTGGTGGGTTGTATCGAAGAGCACCGCCAAGCAGCGCCGGTGCTTTACACCTACGTTGTAAATTGATGTTTCATTGGATGGAAAAACTCTGTCAAGCTGTGATCATTCAGCTCATTAAGAGTTGCCTTTTTTCAGCATTCCTATATTGCTCAAACCTGAGATTTGTCTCTGCTATATAGAGAAGTCACATGAGACTTTTTTTTTAGCAACTGGGCAGAATATGACTGCTGAATGATTGCTAATGAACAAGAGTAAAATGTAGAATGTGAGTGGTGTGAAGCTGTCCGCAAAGTTCATGAGGAAACCTTGAAGGGAGGAAATGAAGGCGCCGGGAGCGCAGAGGTCAGGCTGGCATATTGACGAGGACAGAGAGCGGAACAGGCCCCGACAAACAATTTGTACCTTCCTGCCTCATTTGCATTAATGTCGGAACTCCTGGAAGGTCATTTGAGTTTTACACAACATGACGGAATGGACGGACGAAACTTGAGGAAACTTGAGAGAGACAGACGGAGTTGGGCTCCATCTGCAGCCACGCCAATGTTTCAGCTCTGTTTCAGTACAACTTGCCACTCGGTGCGACTGTTTTCAGAAAGTGTTTCACCTTCCCAGCTGTTGTGTTCTGTTGGATTTAGCTCAGTGCAATTTCCTGTAGATATGTGTGCAGTCAATCACTCCCTAGCCCTGTGGACAGTTATGTGTTTGGTACAAAAAAAAAAATAACAAGAAGATCCTTCATTTTGAGTGCTGTACTCAGTGCCTTCATGTAGCCCGGTCGCAATTAGACAATGATGACTTTTAAGATGTTGACTAAAGCTTGACGGTCCAGATGCAATATCAGTCCTCCAAAGCGTTTCCTCGTGAAATTGTACTTTAAATACTTAAAAAAAGCACATGTTACGATGATAATAATGCTGTCAAACCTCAGTTGGTCTCAGTTTATAAGCGAGAAGCGCTGCAATGCATTTAGTCTTTGTAATAATATAGATTCAGCTTTACACACACAGGAAGATGAATAATGGCTAAGCGGGCATGTTATAGATGTCAGTATGATATTGCCAGACGAAGGTAAATTGGAACCGACAGGTTACATGGGCATAAAAACAGCCTCGTCCAGGCTAAATTACATAAGAAGAAGAAACAGCGAACAGTAATTGAAGCTGTCGAAGGCCACAGTGTGTCTGTGTGTATCCATGTGTGTGTGTGTGTGTGTGTGTGCCTACAATATGTAGGCAAAAAAAAAAAAAAAAAACACCACAACCTCATCATAGTTGAAGTCTCCCCTGGGCACTTTCCACCAAGCACAGGTAGTGAATATTTAAAACCGTATTAATTTTTTTTTTTCTCGCCGGTTGACAGCTCCCATGATGCATTGCTGCAGCTCACCCTCCTTTTCTCTAAAATTTACCCACAAGGCCCGGGGGCCCGCGACTGTTTAAGCTCAAGCGGCTTGTTTAAGCACAATGATTATGTATTCATTATTTATTTAGAGACGGCCCTGCAAAGCACTCACTCCATCACCCATAATTAGTGTGTCTTAATTAGGCCCTGCTAATGGCCGGAGCTGTCGTTTAACGCACTGCAACCTGCTGCCTCCACCTAAATGACACATCTCCAAGGGATAGACTGCTCCTGCAGCTGTCGGAGCGCAGCGGACCTCACTGGGCTCAGGACACTGCTCACAATTCAGTGCCAAGCCGAAATTAAATACTTGTTTTCCTCCTCTCTGTGCTGCCTCATACAGGTGAGATCTGCACATTTTACACTCTGTTGTTTGCAAAATGCACAAAGAATAACTCACAACTGCTAGTTTAAACCTTCAGCAGTCATCAGTATTCCAGCAACTGGTTTCATGATCCCACTGCTTCAGATTGAAAACAGAAAGATTCACATTTAAAGAAATTTCAGGACCATTATGTGTGGGTTTATACTCAGCGAAAGAGTCTCATTACACTTATACTAATTGCACAAATATATCTGCTTCTCGAGCTAAATCGCAAATGTTAACACAGCTGTGGTCAGCCACTAGAATCTGTTTGCAGAGGTGGAAAAAGTGAATGTCTGTACTCAACTGCTGTTACATTGATTAAATTATACTTAACAGCAAAGTGCTACGTTGAAATATGTTTTCAAATAATAGTCCACACAGGATCAAAACGCCCCCGGTCGAGGACAGGAGCGTAATGTATAGGAAGAGCAGGCAGCGGGGGGAATCTGTGCCTGACAGAAAAGTGATTTATTGCAATTATGTGTTTTTACAAATAATTAAAAGAAAACATGTTACTCGATTCTTTTGAAATGCAGCATAAAGCCTTCAGGATGGGTTAAATTTCAACAACAGCAACCAAAACACTCAACTAATAATCAAGAATTTGTTACTCTGTCTCCCTAGAGTAGCAAAACAGGTTAAAAAATAAAAAAATGAATGTAAACAGTGGGAGGAAACATTGAACTTTGGACATAAATTAACATCTCAAAGTGGAAGGAATTCAGCTGAAGATGAAGATGCGCCACTTAAAAGCGCCAGTCTTCACATGAAAATGTAATCATTTGTGTTGAAGGACTAAGAAGTAGGTGACTTTTTTCATATGTTCTTGGGTTGACCAAAGACACAGGATTTAGAAATACATGCAAAAGAAAATAAGCAAAACTGTGGGAAATGAGTTACATTTTAATCCCACTTCATCGGGGATACTCCCTGGAGAGCTGATAGATGCCTAATGGCTGTCCTGTTTCTGATGGTTCTAATAACAATGTCTTGACACCAACATCATGAAATGGACAGATTAGGTCAAGCGAGTTTGTATGATGGGAAATAGGGGTCTCAAACTCAGGTCCTGGAGGGCCGCAGCCCTGCATGTTTTCCATGTCTCCCTGCTTCAACACAGCTGATTGCAATGAGGCTCGTTATCGGGCTTTCTGCTGAACCTGATGGTGGAACCTTCGTGAGATTCAGGTGTGTTCAAACAGGGAGAAATGGAAACATGCAGGGCTGCGGCCCTCCAGGATCTGAGTTTGAGACCCCTGATGGAAACCCAACAGCAAGATAAGTACAACTGAAACTAGAAAGAAATTCAAGTCCTGGCTCAGTTTCAACATTATACTTCCCATATTAGATTCATAGATTATTGTTTGGAGTTTGTTTACATTCTGTGTTAGTACTGATTGTAGGAAAGGGAATTCATAAGGATCTATAAATGTAAAGATAGTAGAACTGTACAAACCTATATATTAAATTTTCTCCCAAACTACTGGAAAAAAGCCTCACTGGAGACTGTGTTGCAGTTTGAATGTCCCGCCTCTGATTGTGCCTCCAGCAGGGAGCCTCGGGTGTTAGACTCCAGCCTATGGGTTAGGGTTAGGCTTCAGAGGAACCTGCTGACTGCAAAACAGAAAGGAAAAAAGAAAGAAGGAAGTTAGACAAAGCCAAAGAACTCTCCCTCTCTCCAGGCAGAACAAGCCCCGTCCCTCAGACACCAAAGTACTCGGCTCAGAAATGACTCAAAGTCTTAGTTACTTTTTCATTGCATCTAATTACATTGTCAGCTGAAGGCATCGGATTCAGTTTATCTGTATGTGAGAATTAATTCTCAAATGGACTGTGAATAAAGAAGATTGGGGGGGGGGGGGGGTCTTGATAAAAGCAAAGCATGTACTCTGTTGAAAGAAGACTCTTTTTTGCTAGAAAAACAGATCCAAAGGTTTGAATATTAATCAAAATGTGGGTGCAACTCATGGTTTTAAAATGTGAATTGTACTTGAGTAAAATTCTACACTAGTCCAAGAAAACCTTGATAATACTGGTTGGTAGTCACTCTCAGCAGCCCCGGCTTGTTTGTTTATTTTACTCCTGCAGCCTCATCTGTCATTTGTCTTTCACTGGGCAGACCAGAGAAGTATTTGTGATAACATGTGAAGTGACATTTGACGTATTTTGACTAAAAGCAGGTGACACGCCGTGATCTGAGCTGCTCTGAAGGGCGGGGGGATGACAGGCGCAGTGATTGCATTCTGCATGCGCTCGCTCGCAGCCGCCGATTGTTCATGAGGCTTGTTTCCAATTTGCCGTGATTACTCATCCACTCTCCCACTCAAGTGCTTGCAGATATGGATTTGCGTTCCAGTGTCTGTTTCATCTTCAGGAACTCGGTGTGAAGCTCGCTCTGCCTCAGGTCTCACGATGATTGATTGATTATTAGAGCTTTCTCTTTTTCCCTTAATGAAGACCGAGGGCCAGTGGCAATCACTCAATTACACTTTACTGTACATAAAGGAGCCGCTATCCGCGATCCATTTCTCACCTTATCGCTGTGTCGTGACTGTGCCAATAAAAGCCTTGTACACATTATTATCGACTTAAAGGCTCTGCAGTCTTTTCACGGCCGGCGTCATGATCTGACATGACAAATTCGGCTCATTTGGAAATCCACTTAGACTCAAATAGCGTCTGACTTAGATAGCAGGAGCCGAGGTCCAGAGATGTTTCTGAATAATTCCTCCCTGATCCCGCCGAGAATTACCGAGTAGACCTCTGGGGAAATAAAAAATCATTTTGAATTGGCGGGATTGTATAGGACGTGTACATGTGCCGGGCTTCACACCGACTGATGCACAACGCAGCAGAACTGCATCCCCCCCCCCCACCCGGGCGATCTGTCAGTCAGAGACAGGAGAAGACATGTGGGGGCATCTGAGAACGGAGGCAGGAGGAGGTGAAAGCAGAGCACTGTAACCCATTCAGGAGGAGAAAAGGCAGCGAGAACCGAGCGGGGAGGTTGTCAGCGGCAGGGACAATAAAAGGGAGACATGAAGAGAAGAGGGCAGGCCGGGCTCAACTCTAAACTCTCCCTTTTCTCCGCTCAAAGGGAGAACAAACCGCCGAGTTTGGCAGAGGTGGTAATGAGAGCACCTCTGTTTTTTGAGACGTGGTGGTGGTGGGGGGGGATAAAAAAAAAAAGGGACATGTGGAAAGATGAAGGCAGGAGTTGAATAAAAAAGGGAAAGAGGGGCAGTTCGTGGCAGAGTGGCATAACAAGCCCAGAGGAAAGACCGTCCGCTTGTTCCTCACTTTGTCCTCCGAGAGCTGCCTTAATAGAGCCCTTGTTTCCAGCCTGCCACTCAGGTTAATAAGTAGGATAACTGCAGTCTGTCTCATCCTGCCTCTTTTCTTCTCCTTCGCCTACTCCTCCTCTTCCTCGCCTTCGTTCCATGTCTCCTTGCTGCTCTTCTTTGTGTATTCGTTCTCCCTTTCATCCTCCTCCCGCGGCCCACCCCTCTCCTCAGCTCTCCGCCTGTGTAGGTATGTCTTTGTCATTTTCCGTGTCTTTCAGTCAGCAAGGCAACTCTTAAATAGCTGCTCCACTGTAGCCTTGACCTCGCCGGGAGATAAAAACAGAAAGCCAGATTTGGTTTTGTTTGTCTTCCTTTTTTTATTTTCCTTGCTAGATCGGAGAGTCGAGGGGGGAAAAAAAAAAAAAAAGGAAAAAACATGATTTAACAAGTGAAAATACTGTGCCATGCCTGTGATTCAACAAAAGCGAAACCCCCGTGATTGGGTAGAGACAGCTCCTCCTGGCAGCAGCCTTTGTCTGACTGTCATCGTTGATAATTTAATTACAATGATCTTCTATTATCATTTACGCGACACAATAAAGGGGAAGGCGAGACTTTCCAAAGCCCCGCTCATCCTCGCTCTGCCTCACACGCTCAGCCTTGTGGGTCCGAGGTGCGGCGCCGGCGAGTCGGAGTCCCAAAACAAAAAGAAGGCACCTTGAACGTCGATCTGACGGCGGCCCGCCACGCGTCTCGCCGTAATTGCGGCTGACAGGTTTGCGTGGATAACAGAGACAACGACAAACCTTCAGTCGAGGGTGTAACCCTGCGTCGCTACAACCAGACAGCCGCGAATTTAAAACACCTGAATGAAACATGCTGAAAATAACCCATTTGCATATTTTTAGACTTACCTCACCGCCCGTGTCTGTTTATAAATAGCGCCGGCTGACTGGTTGTACTTTGAACTGTGTCATGCAGCCTTATTGGGCAGAAGAGGCTGATTCCGACGCATTCGGCTGATTTGATGGGTATATTGTCGATAAACGTGGATCTTCCTGTTTTAAATCAGGGGAGTGAAACATGGGATGACCTGGAAAAGGGTGATAATTACAAAAAAACAAAAAACATTACATGCAGTACTCTTGCCTGACTTTCAGAATGTTACCTGTTCGATTCCTGGCTTTGGGGAAATTCTGTTTGTAGTGTTGATGGATGTTGATGGATATCAGGTTAATTGACCATGTAGAGGGAAAATAAACCCGAGTAAACAAGTCTCAGCTCATTCATCACAGGTTTTGTTGAATGTGAACATTTCCACAACGACTTGAAATCATTTTTAAGCTATTAATCTTCTACTTGTCCAGCTCAGCTGAGATCAGACAGGTTTGCACGTGGCCCCTGAACTAAAATGAGTTTGACACTCCTTTTTAAAAAAAAAAAAACACTCCCCGTGCCGCTTTCATCCCACTGAACTTCTCAGGCAAGAAAGAGCATTAGATATTTCTTCTCAACAGTGTGAAGAATTTGAATTCATTCTAAGACGCATGCTTTGATACTGTGTGTGTACACCTGTGATTTTTAAGCAGTGTCCTTTTAGCCCAGCGCTGCGGTCCTGAGGGGAGAGAATGAGCCGCTCCGCTCTGACCGAACTGATGTAATTAGTGAAATGTGTTTCACTTTATATAGTCTGCCACATCATTACAGAGCGAGCGGGAGCGATTTGAACCCGACCAGTGTTAAAACCAGAAAAAAAGACAGACTTTTTCTCTTTCTGTTTCTCAAACCTGCAGCTGACTCAGACAAATGCTGGTGATTTTTAAATAGATAAAGCCTTAATCTGCGGGACATTTGATCAACGGTTAATCTGCTGCAGAAATTCTATTAAAAGGCTGAGGGCTCATTAGCCAATAGATCTTAATCCCATTACTGGCTGTGCAGTGGGGAACCGTGGGCCCGTTTGCATGTCGCTCTGTGGGGGATACTGTTGCAGGCAGCCGCGAGAGAAGGTCATACACAGCACAGTGCCATTTTCATAATGAGAGCAGAGCATCATGCATCATGCACAATCATAAAAAAGCCATCACCGGCTATGCAGACACATTTAATCACAATGCATGTCTGGACCCAACATATTTAGCCCCACTGTGTAATAACAGGCTTTATTTCCCCTCTCATGTGGGCCTGGCCCTTTAGTTTAATTAAATGTTCACTGGAATATCAGAGTAATCTGTCTCGCTCAGACTGTATTATGCTCATTGTTGGCAAAATTGCGTATGAGCTGGTTGACGTGTGCAGCGACGCCTTTTTTGCAATAAATGTTTGGACGCTGCGTGCAGGAAAGCGGATCGAGAGACTGAAAGAGAGAAACAAGGCAACAGACGAGCAGCGAGTGACATGGTGGGGGGGGGATTCAGAGAGGAGAACGTCAGAGCATGTACTCTCAGGCTCATATTAAAGAGGAGAGCAGAGGGAGGTAGCAGAGTCAAGGATATTTCTAAGTGGATCTCCGTGAAAACAAACATGGGCTCCATCTATTGACAGCCACCCACAGGCTGTGTTTGAAGCTGTGTCGAAGCCCTCCGCAGAGCCGCTCTGCACGTCGCGCTGCACACGCTCCATATGTCCACACAAAGTTAAACACAAGTGTGCACACACCTGGGAATTTATCTGTTGACCTGTGATGGGGGGAAAAAAAAAAAAAAGACAACAACAGAATCTGTGCTTTGCTGCTACCTAAATACCCGAGTCAGCTGCATCACTGCCTTGCTTGTTGTGGTGAATTCATTCGCTCTTCCTATGTTTTATTGAAACGCATGTCCTTCTCCGACTATCAAACCATGATTAATCAATAAAGCCGTTGGACTGGAGTCACTCAAATGTGAGACATGTTGCTTTATCTATTATGAATCAGTCGATATGGAGAATGCCTACCAGGCAGGAGCGGAGCTCAATACTTCATTCACCGTAAAAGGCAAAAATTTTCAAATAAGCTGGATATGTTGACTTTATGCGATCATCTTATTTTTCTCTCCTCTCCTCTCCTCCTCCTCTTCTCTCCTCTCTCCTCTCCTCTCCTCCAGATATTGATGAGTGTGCGGACGGCTTTGTCGAGTGTGATAGTAAATCCACTTGTGTCAACTTGCCCGGCTGGTACCACTGTGAGTGCCGGGACGGTTACCACGACAACGGTTTGTTTTCTGCCAACGGGGAGTCGTGTGTAGGTGAGCGACTCGGCTTCACTTCCTCTGCACAGACGCAAAGAATCCATCGAGAGAGGTTCATCTCTGCTATAATTTAAGGGTTGCGGGGGGGGGGGGGGGGTGTTTACTGAACGACACACACGAGTTTGAAATAACATGAATTTATTCTGTGAAAAACATACATTTTAAAAAGATTTGCTGGAGAAAAGGTTCATCCTTTGTTGCTGTTCTGGTAGCGTTTTTGTCTTAAGCCATGATCTCTGATCTGGGATCGATGAAGAAGAATGGCCTCAGTGAGCTTCATGCTGAAACCTTATCTATAGGACCGTTTAGGCGCCATTTGCACTTGAACACAACGTTTGAATTGATATTTTCCTTTTGATTACCTTTTCAGAATGTACTGCAGATGTGATGGAGATGGATTATGAATATAAAAAAAGCTTTATGTGAAACTTGTAAATATTCCAGCAGTTGCAGGCATATGTCAAAACTGTAATTGAAATCAAAGCATCTTACCAACATTAATTCCTATAGATCCCTATAGCCGATGATGGAAATATATACCAAAATCCAATCGTGTGTCTTGTTCATCAAGATGTATATGCTTCAACCGGTCTGTGGTCACGCAGGATTACTGATGAAAATCAGGAAGACAAAATGTCATACAGAGGGTTATGAAACATGAAGGAATGAAAGCCTCTGCCATGTTTACTTCCTACTGCCATTGCTCTCCATTTCCCTCCAACCCTATTCACTGTGAGACACGGTTTACCATCAAGACGAACTGTTGCGTCCTCTATTTATCATAAATTATCATTGGACATGCTTCATATGAACACATTAAAAAGATATATATGTATACACTTTAGCATGCACATTTTATTAAGCAACATAAAGTAAACCTACAGGACAGACGAGAAATTAATTCTATATGAATATTAGATTTCTCAGGGGTGTCAGCGCCTTGGAATATTTGTCTAGTTTATATGTCTTAGTTATTACGCAGTACATCTTTAAACTGTGTGGCGTTCTGGTCCCAACATAAAGTCTGGTCAAATTCACATTTCAGAGTTCTTTCATTAAATGTGGTTCATGAATTTTGGCCACGTAAGAATATGACCTTGTTTGCGTCATTAAAGTCCACAAAGCCCCCATTCATAGAATAATTTTTTTTCCATTGAGCAGCCTTTAATTTCAATCCCAGTTTCATCAGAACTTCATGGGTCTTTTCTTTGATTTTGACAATTTGAATTTCAAAACCTTGAAAATCGGGCCTTTTTGATGAAGCCCAATTTTGCGGCGATCGCCTTCAGAAATCAGTTCTGTGGTGATACTTTTGTGTAGGCAGTGTATATAACTGAGTGGATATGTCATTAGAAATGTTTTTACCTCCCAAAAATGTCACTTTTTGTCCGCCTTTTGCAGCCTGTTCACATTTCTCCAACAGTGTCTCTGATTCAGACTGTCAGATGAAGTGTCAGCTGTCAAACCGGAAACCCTCAATCTACAACAACACTGAAGCATTGCCTGTAACAATAGCACCTGCTCGTTGACCCAATCCAGACTGTCAATTTGAGCTGCGAGAAGCAAGAGGAGGAACATTAAAGCTCCGCAAAAAGAACCTGTCTGCTTCTCACAAAGAAAAGTTATAATTTCACCAAAACTGGGTTTCTGGGTTACATTAGAGCTGTCGTCTGCACGCTTCAATCAAGATTTGAAAAGAAAGTGGCGTATCAGTGCATATTACTGTTGGTGACGGTGTTATTAAAAAGACTGAAGTGTCGCTGGCCTATCCACAGGAGGAATCCTCTACATTATTTACTCTGCACTGATCCTCCTCTCTCTCTCTCTGCTGCACAGCATATGTATGATGCCACCTCCTCTCTGCTCCCCGCAGACATTAATGAATGCAAGACGGGGAGGAACACCTGTGCCAACGACACCGTGTGCTTCAACCTGGAGGGGGGCTACGACTGCCGGTGCCCCCACGGACACAACTGCACCGGCGACTGTATCCATGACAACAAGGTCAAGCACAGCGGGCAGATCTGGGTGCTGGACAGCGACCGGTGCTCGGTGTGCTCCTGCCAGGTAACAAACTGTGGGGGGAGAACGAGGAGCGGATGAGTTGAAACACACCCGAGATGTAGAGACGTTCCCACTCTCTCTTCTTTTTTTAGCCGCGTGTGCATCCAGCTCGTGCGGGAGTGATTTTCCCATGGATTGTTTGTTCTCTGTCTACTTTCCAACTGTCTAAACAAAACGAGTATAAACCTGTTCTTCCCTGAGAACGGCGCCGTCCCATCCACATCAAATGCCGGTCTTTTTTTCATCCTGTACCCAGATTGCTCCTCTTCGCCAGTCAGTGGAAATATTCCAACACAAAAGTGCTGTAAACAATGTTATTTTTGAGCAATCGATGCAGAATTTGTCGTTTCCCCTCATGTTAGCACTAATAGACTTGCCCGGTTGTACAGCAGTGAGTTGGACTAAACATTTGGTAACTTTGATGTGCCAGTCTGCGCTCCAGAAAAAAAAATGCAAATTGTACTGTGCACTCAGTCATGGTAAATAATTAAGCAGATAGTGTAACTGCATGTTTATAAAGCTGCTCTAATCAATATTTCATATTACCAATGGGTCAGATGGGTTTGTGTAGTGCATGTGTAGCAACAAACCCACAAAAAATTAACAACTGGCTTTCCCACTGCCGAATGAAGCGAAGCATTCAGAAACCCAAGAGACAGGCTTTTTATGATACAAGTTTTTTTTTTGGTGGAGACTCAAACAGAAGTAGAAGAAAATTAGAGTTAATGGTCCTCAAGTTGCCAGAAACATAACTCCCCCAAAATGCTAATGCCGCTGTGTCTTATTATGAATATGTAAATGGGAAACTGCTTTGCTAGTAGCTCAGCTTTCATAAATGAGGGCTGGAATGATTTCAACAGTTTAGTTAACAATCAATTGTTATGCATATAATTGCAGTATAATTGTCTTTTTCATTTGGCTTGAAGCCAGCATGCTGTGGTGTTTGGCTTTGCAACTAAATCTATTAGAAGAGTTTGTGGCAAAACAGTCGATAACGCAAAATCTCCCCTAATGTAGTGTAAAAACAGAAGACGAGGACTCAGCGGGATTATGGAAAGAGACCTCCCAGCATTCCTTAAACACTAAGAAATGAAACATGGGGAGAGGAATCTAACTTTTCTGTTGCAGCTGGTTTCAGAATATTGATAGAAAAAAGAGAAATGAATGAATACAGTGACATGTGGCGAGGGTTCAATCTTATTTCTATACTTTTATTTGGAGTGACTTTAGATTTATATACATATGCAAGTATAAACTTGAGTATGATCTTACTTTTAGTTGTAGATGAACAGCTATGTGCTCAATGCTGCCTCCGACGGTAAGGCCGAGGTACAACTTTTACTTTTTAATTTAGTTTAGTGACGCATTAAACGATAAACACCCAAAGGCTCAGGCTGGTTTGCATTGGATGAGTCAAAGCTTCGCACCGCATCACTTTGCACATCTCCCCCCTATGCGACCGCACAAAACACCACTTTGGCCACTTCGATGATCAAATTTGTAAAATGTATTCTTTATTCCTCTCACAGCAGATAAATCTCTGCCTCTCCTGCCTCCCCTGACAACACTCCTCTAATGTGTTGGCACTTCTGACAATGATAGTGATGATATGTGGTCACTTTTAGGAGTCCGTCAGATTGATTCAGCATTTCGGTGGCGCTGTTTTGATTGATCGCCATCACCGAAGGGACAAGGCATCTGGGAACAGTCGGTCCGGAAAACCCGTTCTGTCATCCTAAACACATTTTTCCTTCATGATTATCAGGTCACACTTTGCATTTCAGCGTTTCCCTCAAACTAATGCCAAGTGTCTGGCAGAAGTGGAAGGTGATTATAGTGGATTAGTGTCGGTAGCGAATGATCAAGCAGCAAATTATTCATTTGATTACAAAGGACCAGGGCAGAATTGGCTCCCTAATTAAATGAGTCATATTAATTGATTTGCGAGATTGAAAAGCTGCCTGTCAAAATTAGTTGTATCGAACAGTTCGGGGAGCCGGAGGAGTAAACATGTTATTGTTTTGAAGGTGGCTGGACGCAGCTGGATGTGAGAGGGTGAGCTGCAAACTGATGGGCGAAGCCAAGGTCAAACACAGAGACGGGGATGTGTCCAGGCTGAGGTCAAACCTCAAACAGTATGCAAATATCTTGCTGTCTGAAGCTGCTCTGAATGCAAAATGTTTGCAGTTTACCACATATGTGCATTTGAATGCAGGGCGTCATAGCACATGATATCACAGCACATGCAGGTTTAAATGATATCTATTCAGTTTTTTTTAATCAACCTTTGATCTATCAAAGGAACGAATGAAGCAGCAGGTAAAACTTAAAGTGTCAAATGCTGAAGCGCATATTGTGCGTTTAGAAAGTGTCAGGCTCAAAGTATTAAATAAATTCTGCAGGAGGAAAAAGTCTGAATAACAAGCATATGAAGACAAAGATAAATATTTCCCGTAAACATAAATGCGGCGCATATACTGTGCATATAAAACATACAAACGTGGGAAGAACTAAAAACATGTTAAATTCCACTCCATTTTGTACATTTTGTGAAAGTACGTTTGTTCATCTTCATGCCACAATACACCATAAAACACCAAATTATCTTGAACCCTTCATGCATATAATTACAAACTATCATGTCTGTTTATGTTTGAGCATCGTTTTGCTTCTATTTTCAGTTGATTTCATAATTTAACACCACAAAGCCGACATATAAAAACTTTTCATTGTTGCACACATCCTGTGAGTTTTATTTTTTGAATGAAACGTCATTGGTCTTGTTTCTAAGACCAACATGTGCATGAAGTTGATTAATTCTGACTTTAAAACTGACGTGTTGCCCCATGTTATGTTTCATTCATGCAGTTTTCTGCTGGATGATTAGTGGAGGCCATGAAATTTTATTATTACTCCAGACACAGCAATTTCAATATGGTAATACGAGTGCACAGTAAAAATCACTTCAATTTATTTAACATTGAGATGCCTCATGATACTGTATGCATATATTGTGTGATTTCCTGTGTATTTTTTCATCTATTTTGACACCCAGAAAGGAAATTTTGTGGTTCTTGTCAATGACAAACCCATTTAGCTGAACCTGCACTCGTGAATCACCCCCACAGTATTTCAGTTTAATGGAAAATATTTAGTTTTTCTGCACAAAAAAAAAAAGAGCCAATAATTGACATGTCCTCCATGTTATTTCGCCGCCTCCTGAATAAACACCACCGCTTTTACATCCTTTATGGCTCCGACTCAATGAAACGGCAGCAGTGTGTCTGACAAAGGTAATGAGTTGAATTGAGACCCGCAGCGGTTGGGAGGCCGCCTTAAATCACTGAGACAACGAGACAGCCGAGCAGCACTTCTTCACACGCCGCGCTGATGAACAGGAACTCAAGAAGAACAGCTACACGTCAGTATTCATAAAATTTATCTCAGTCTGCCGGGGTCTTCTCTGCAGCGCCAATTGAATAACCGTAAAACACTTCTCCCGAGCAGTGGTTGGGTCCGGGCCAAACGGCCGTCATTACGTTTATTTACTATCAACATATATGTTTAATGATCCCATCAAAACAAACGGCTCCGCGCTCGCTTGTGCTGTTTCGCCAGGCCGGCCAGGTGATGTGCCGCAGGATGGTGTGCGACTGCGACAACCCCAACGCCGACCTGTTCTGCTGCCCCGAGTGCGACCCGCGGCTGAGCAGCCAGTGCCTGCACCAGAACGGCCTGCTCACCTACGGCAGCGGCGACACCTGGGTGGAGAACTGCCAGCAGTGCCAGTGCCTGGTGAGTGAAGGCGGAGGGATCCCGTCCGAGCCGGTGGCGGAAAAAAATTAAAGCGGCGTAAATGTTGCTGCAGTGCTCGAACAGGGAGATGTAACAAACACTCTGGTCTCCATGGAAATGCCCATGAATGAGAGAAGCGCTCTGCAAAGAAAGTCAAGGAGAGAGTTATTGTGGCAAAGAGAGGAGGAGTGATTAGGAGGTGAATTGGAAGGTTGCAGAGAGGAGAAAATGAAGATTAGTTTTCATCGTGTGCAAAAGGAACGAAGAAAAAAAAGAGAGAAAAGAAGAGAGTTAGTGATTACTGAGATTTTGAAGGATTCAAAGAAGTGTCTGTACCGTTTGAATTACACGTTTTACTGGAGGATACTTCCAAGGTTGAAGAGAGGAAGATGTGTGTGTGTGTGTGTGTGGAGCTCCAAGGGTGTGTCAGTGGGTTCAGTACATGCAGAAATCTTCCACATATTGAACAAATAGCCCCGTGTCCAGAGCCTGAGCCCTCCACATGCACGGTTTCCCTCGCGTTCCCATCCTCTGCCTGTGCTGACCTTTTTGAGGTTTACACAGCAGCTCTGTTCCAGGCAACCGAGAGGCATTCTCCAAGTGTTTCCCAATAAACCTGACAAAACGGTAAATCTCTCCACCTGTGAAAGCCTTTGCTCCAACATATCTGTATGCACATTAAATGCAAATGCCACGCTTTACGTTGCAGCCCAGTGTCTTGTCTTCCCCGCACTCTGGCATGCTGTAGCACACACACATACACACACACACACCCACAACTGGTGTCACTTCTTCTGTTGAATGACTCACAAATCATCATCTCCCGGGATCTCAGACACGCACTTTCAAATCCCCCCTTTTTCTCCCTTTTAGCCGCCGTTTGTAGCTTTTAAAGATCAGCCATACTTGGCTCTAAGATACTGTAAGTTGGCTCCAGCCTGACAGATTTATGGCGTGAGTAGCAACACCAATGTCATTTCTCCCCCTCCCCTCCTTCTCCCGCTATTGTAATGCTGTCCCGGCGCCCGGACCTCGAGGCTGCTTTTTTGGATTTCTTACAGCGAGCCATTATAGAAGGGCTTGAAAATCACAGCTCAGTGGAGAGGCAGCGGGGAAGCACAGCCGGCTGAAAATGGGCTCGCCCGGCTTCACTCCGGCTTCAGGCGCCGCTCGCTGCCGCCACTTATATATGTTGACACAAGCAGAAACAAACACATTTGACAATGCGGGCATGTCTGTCACCACAACGGAGAACACACACACACACACACACACACATAAACACATATATGGTGAAAACATTAGTATGCATGTTATGTACGGATGTTGAAAATTGCGGGTATTACTGAGTCACTGCGTGTCCGGCATATGTCCACACGCCCACATGAGGCACACTTAGTTAAAAGTAAACAGCCGCACCGGCAAAGCGAAAGCCCAGCAGCATGTGTTACCGCCAGCGCCACTTGAAAGGGTGAAGGAGGAGGCCGCTCCCGCGCCGCCATACAGGGGCGCCGCTATAGCGTGACAGGGACGTGAAATGAACCTTGAATGCTGCTACACTTAGCAGAGCCATGGCTGTCCGGGACTCAGCGGGGGACTTAAAATACACTGTGACAGCAGGCAGATGGGCAAAAAAAAAAAAAAAAAAACATCCTCCCAAGACCGGGATGCCAGTCCTTTTCCGTGAAACCGTGCAATCATTTGAAATCAAGAGTGTGGCCTTTGCAGGCTGTGCAGACGCACGGGCCTCCTGCCATTCGCTATCTTGTTAAATCACCGGAATATCAAAGGAGCCGATTCCTGTAGCTGCGCGTCGCAGATTGCAGTTTCGGAATAGAAGAGGAGGGACGTGACTGTTGCTGGCTAATTTCTCCCGCAAAAGATAAATGTCAGCGGCTCTGATCTCCGGAAGGCATGTGCAGCATTCACTGACACGTATGCATACGTATTGTGAAGTCTTACACATACGTGAAGCCGAGGAGATCCGCGTAGATACTGCAAATGCTAAACAGGAAGCCTGTTCAAAGCAATAACCTTCTAATATCACAAAGACATCAAAGAGCCGCCTTCAGTTCCAGCCTCAGATAAAGCTTTTTTCTGCTACATTGTTCTGTACAAAAGCCAAATGAAAGCTTATTGTGTACCAAATCTGTTCCTCCGGTGTGATCATACGCTGCATCTGCATCAGCAGGCAGAGATGACAGCGCCCCGTATCACAGATACCTGAAGCTCCAGGCTGCAGGCAGAGTGCTACCCCGCAGCAGGGGGGGATGGATGGGGGGTGTTGGGGGATTTCCCCACTTTAAGTGTTTACACACAGCACAGAGGCAGGGAAGTGGGCATTAGCGCTGTGTGTGTCTGTGCTTTATAGCCAGCCTAATTTACTACAACTCCTCCAAAAATGCTGAGCCGGGCGTTTTTCAGCGATATTAAATATCCCCGGTGGGACACTAGCGTCAAGCCTCTTGTAACTCTGTGTGTGTGTGTGTGGGTGTGTGTGTTCATATGTATAGAGTAAGGACTCATATTTCACTTCCCAATGAGGTGTGCGACACAGACGCTCATGGATGACGGCGTGAGCAGAAGTGGGTCAGGCCAGGATGATGGAGCGCACATTTAAAGAGGACCATTTGCAAAGATGGTCAAAACGTACGTCCTGCTTTGTGAGGCCGATGGATTGCGGCAGCGGCGGAAAATCCAATAAGGCTTGCTGCGCTGAAAGTTTGCCGTGAGATTAATACAGGAACAACAATAAGACTAGAACAAGTCAATTAAAAAAAAAAAGCTGGAGCGTTTACCTCTGCAGTGTAAAAGAAAAACTGCTGACTCGGGGAGGAGATTGCTCAGCTCATCTATATTTTCTTGGTACCTTAAGTACTTTTTTCCGTGGAGCAGAGACGGTCCCTCCAGCATACAAAATACACAACGTCAGGAAAAATATCTGTGTTTGCATTAATACTTATTTAAGCATAGGAAATACGCGTTTATTCCTCTTTTCTTAATTTTTCTGTCTGTCTGGGAACCTCACATCCCCTCTCTTCTCTCCGCAGCAGGGGCAGGTGGACTGCTGGCCCCTGCCGTGCCCGCCCGTGGACTGCGAGTTCACCGTGGTGCCGGAGGGCGAGTGCTGCCCCCGCTGCGTCACCGACCCCTGCCAGGCGGACACCATCCGCAACGACATCACCAAGACGTGCACGGACGAGCACGGCATCTCACGCTTCAGCGGCTCCTCCTGGATTAAACATGGCACGGAGTGCACCCTGTGCCAGTGCAAGGTGAGCCGCCGGCCTCGCCGGCAGCGTCCAAACAGCAAATTACAGTTCACCTGGTTCAGCTGCAGACCAGACGCCGGGGAGAAACGGCGTGGAGAGTGAGAAGAGAAGCCTTTGTACTTTTCTCAAGGAAACGCCGAGCACACGGCGGTCCAGCCTTTTGGCCCCGCGACAGGCAATTTGAGGATCTTCAACGCTTCATAGCAGTATTTATTACATATGTTTGGAGGTGTTGGCATAGTTCTGTCTCTGTTCACGCAAAACCGTTAGAAAACGAGAGTCGCCCGGTTCCTAAGAGCAGATTTTGAGTGGGTCACAAACGGAGAAGTGAATCAGTGGAGTAACACCGGAGCTGTTAAGCGAACCAAGATACGTCCATTATATGCAGAGAGGGAGAGGAAGTCTGATTCCCATACGCTAGAAGGAGACAGCTGCTGTTTTTGTTTTTGTTTGTGTTTTACAAAAGCACAATGGAGAGCAGAGAGAATCACTAATAAGAGAAGATGGTCCATTTGAGGATTATTTTCATTTCAAGTGTCTACGTTTGAGATAATTACAAAACAGATTTCTCAATTGCTTTTTTAAAATTAGTTTAGAAGCAATCTGTGTTCAGTGAAAGCATTTCTATGATATTAAGAAATAGATGCCCCCATTCTCTTTGTTGATCTTTTCTTTGCTATTGATGCTGCTTAAAAATATGCAGGGAAACGTGAAGCTGCATCCATTTTCTAGTTAGCTTCACTTACATGAGGTGGTGATAAAGTTAGTGTTTTTCTTTCTATAAAATGCTGCCACATTCCTCATTGGAGTGGTCGTCTGGTGCAGAATGCACTGCTCTCCATGCCCTGGCTTCACTTGCAGTTTTTAATCATGTCAAGTGCGATCTGCAGCGTGTGCTTGATCTCCCTCGCTGCATCAAGACAATGACCCTTCAGACTGACCCCATGCAGACCGGAGAAACCGCCAACAAGTGAAAATAGACACTTAACCTGATGATTGTTTCAAACATTTCAACATTTTTTTCTACATTTATATGGCTCAGCTCCATTTTCTTCATTTTCTTTCCATCCTGCATGCACGCAGTTGTCACAAGAGCAGCTGTTTGATTCTCGGTCAGCTTCATTTACTCCTCTCCTGACGGCACCGGCAGCAGGAGACACCTGCACCTGCAGGAAGACGGTACTCTTGCTTATTGAAGGTTGTCACCTCCGATTCAGTGAAAGCTGACATCCTGCTGTCAAGCTTGATTCAATACTCCAGTTTGTAATTCCCACGTTGCCTGCTGCTGCAAATAATAAACTCACACGATGGCTTTATTCCTACAGTCTCCAGGAGGCTTTAAATGTCTGAAAGTGTTGCAGGAGGACACAGTTATTACTGTGTGCATTCCTGTGAGAAAATAAGCATCATGCCTGGGATGTTGTTCGGGAACTTTTTGATGGTTTAGCTTCTTTATGAAGTCCTTGTTCGCACATGAGCAGGACTGTGACGTTCCTGCAGCACTGCCTAATGACTGGAAGCAGCTATTGGAGAAGTAACTAACCCAAACTACCAGCTCTAAAGAGACAGTAAAAAAATTACAAGTTTCCATTTCAGGGAGTTGTGAATCGGGCCGCTTCCCGGTCAAGAAGCAGTAAGTTGCATGTTGCCTAGCAACCTCCCGGCGATGATGAGACTCCTACTTCCAGTGTATAGGCTGGATATAATGAGCCTATTGCCCAAAATGTTCAGGCGCTCACCGAAAGAGGAACTATTTGAGATCTTGGGCAAACAGAAAACCTGCAGTGTTGGGGGGGGAACATCTGTCGGCCTCTGGTCCCTTGGCTCCGGCTCGCAGTCTAAAGCAAAGCTAAAGTATGTCCCTGCACCTCCTACATTGTGTAGAGCAGCTAGGAAACCTGGGAAAACTCAGACAATTTGAAGGAGTAAATCAGGTGGTGAAAGACATCCTCACCAGTTTTGTTTTTGTCGTAGCCTCCGAACAGCCGCAGAGAGAGTAACCTGCGCCGGCGACATCCTCTTCATTACCCAGTGTGAGAGTAAATAGTTTGCATCAGCTTCACTAATCCTCTAAGACTGAATCCCCTGCCTGAGTTTCCAGGATGAAATATTCTCTCCCTGCAACATCTTAGACAAAAGATAGAAGTCGTCCTCGGTGGACTTTCACTAAAATATTCAAAGTCTTTATTTGTGCTATCCTTCCGGGCAGGTTCGTATTTGTTGGCTCGGATACTCATCTCCTCTTCTTGAGACGCTCTGTACTGACATTCAGTGGCGGATTTGCCCGACTGAAGATTTCACACTTCCACTCCTCCATCCCTGCCAACCTTTATTAATCTGGAGAGTTTATCAGTCTCCCAACTTTAAAGCAAAATGACTGGGTGACCACTCACATTTGTATTCTCCGTAGAGAAGCGTTGCTTTGGATCAGTCGGTACCGAAATGACACCCAGAGGAACTGTAAATGTCAGGCTGAGTCTGCGGGCTGCACCTGGAAGCATTATCTGCCACGTTTCAAAGAAAGTTTTGCCCGAGGTTAAAGCGTGACAATAATCCACTTGTGTCTCTTTGTCTCCTCTCTCTTCTGGTCTTTCAGAATGGACACATCTGTTGCTCAGTGGACCCCATGTGCCTTTAGTCCCGGCAGATCTGAAGGCACCTGTACAGTGTTCTCCGTGTAAAAAAAAGGAAAAAAAAGGAAAAAAAAAAGAAAAAGTTAACACCACCCCTGTGTCTCCTCACCGTCCCTCTCACAGGCGTGGCTCAAGCCGTGTTTTTTTTTTTTTTTTTTTTTGCGTTGTCAGGATTGGCTTCGGCCTCGCAGACCCGGATGAATGGAGGCTACGAGTTCATAACGATGGCGAATACAGACAGCTGTACAAATTTACCCTCCAGGTACTTTCTCCTCAGATTACCTACAGTTTAAAGCTCCTATTATACGGTCTTCGCAGTAAACTCCACCCATCTGGCACCTTCCTGTGCACGTTAAGCATCCAGAATGTTCTGCAAACTCCCGGCGACGCGCGCCCACCCGCTTCCCCAACTTCTTTATACCAAATGCAAACCCACGTCATACCAAACCGGTGATGGACTCCAGCTCCTCAGAGCCACTCTCTTCGTTTTTGTCCCACCACTACCGAGTGAACCGTCAAGGATCACCGTCTCCTCCTTCAAACCATCGCTACATGAATCTGTAAGATATTACTATTACTGGCATGACTGTGCTTGATGTCCAAACATTTTTGCTGATTTCTAAATTCTTAATGATGATGATACCTTAGATAGAGCAAAGGCAGTTAGAATAAGGTTCTGTTGCCACTTTTATGAGTCGTCTATATTATGTGGTGCTTTGTAGCATTTTGTTCCATTTCTCTTTTTTGTAAATTTTATTTCCAAGCTTGTTATTGTGTAATAGTGAAATAAAGTATTTCCATTTACATTAAAGTCTGTCGATGCAGTTCATTTGTACAGGTTCTGAAATGTATCACAGTACACACAAAAAAAGATCTTCAGTTAAATACGACAACATTCTTTGGAGATGTAGCCTATGCATGAATGCATACACAACAAAACAATGTTTTAATAACAGGAATTTGTTCAGCTGAATATTCAGAATTTACACAGAAAATAGAAATTTTTTTAATCAAAATTGTGAATCACAACCTAAATAATTTGCTTTAAAATAAAAACAAATATCTGAATAACCCCACTGGGACTAATAAGTCGTAATAATAAAGCATTTAACATAATTTAAAACATCACTTGTAATAAAGTTTGATTATTAAAGCTAGGGTTGGCGATCTGAATGAGAGACATTTTTTAAAATACTGGTTAAAATGATCTTTATGACCCGATGGGAAGCAATTCATAGCGTGTTCTTTAAGTAGTTTGGAAAATATCCGCTATCTACAGCAGGAGTAAAATGGGAAAAACAGCAACCAATAGTCTTGCCAGGACACCTCGGTTGTAAACCAATCAAATCCCTTCACTGTTCGACCTGCCCCCTGCGCGTACATGTCAGTGGCGTGCACTGACCCTGGTTCAGTGCGCGCATAGAAGGACGGAGCGTCATTGCAGAATGGCGGAGACGAATGTTTTGGGGTTTACTTACCGTTGAGTGCGCCATAACTTGGCGTAGTGCAAATAAAGAAAAATGAAGAAACGAAGCGCTGAGGACAGGTTACGCCAGGAACGCGCTGGACGCGGAAGCGCCGTGCGCGGCGAATGTCTCCGCGTCTCCGCTCCCAACGGGAACTCCTCCATTGGGGTGGGAGCTGGGCGGAGCTAGGCGGAGCCTTGGGGAGATGCTACATTCGTGCTACATGCTAGTTTTCCAAGATTGCCAACCCTAGCTTTAAGGAATGTATGAAGAAGCTACAAAATAGAAAAATATGCTTTAATCGACAAGTTACACAAAATTACCCAAATTTTACCCACATTTTCAAACAAAAAAGCTACTTTTATCACAGGTACAGAAATGTCTCAGTATTTTTATCCATCTTCCAATACCATTTTCTCCAATCCACAAGGAGAAAGAGCTGAGCTGCGTTATGAGTGAGGCCAAGTTGCACTCTGCTCACTCGTCCATCACAGGACAAACACAGAGAGACGGACAGTCGGACATAATCAAACTCCATCCATGGGCAATTTAGAAGATCAAACATGCTTCTGCACTGTGGGAGGAAACTAGAGAAAGCCTACAAATGTTCAGGAAAAACATGTTATATCAGCTCAAAAAGGTTTTTTAGTTGTTACACACTGTTTAAATCTTTGTGTTTTATTATGACAAACTGGAAGTTTGTCATAATAAAACACCATTTTTTAAGTCCATAAAGAGTAAACAGTAAAGATATTTGTTTCCAAATATAGTAAGTTGAAGAAAAATGTAATGCTTGCTAGAAATTCTTCCCATATCTTTGAATTTAACTGGGTACCCATTCTAGTACTGCAATAAACAGCCATCAAAGTCAATGGGAAAAAAAGTAGAAACACAAACACAAGTGTAGCCATCAGACAAACAAAACCCAGAAAGGTGCAGCAGCCACAGGCACATATCAGCCTGTTCTGCCCGGCGGTGAGCCGGCGGGATCCTGAGGGATCCCATAATCTCGCTGGCTCAGGGGCGAGAAGACGTCGCTGCAAAGACCAGCCGACAGCCAGAAACAAAAGTCCCACATGGACCCACTTTGTTGTTCAGTGAAGGTGGGATGCAGGTGAGGGCCAGACTGCCTTTCTTTTTTATTTTTTACAGTATATCGCAAGGGCAGAACGATGCAGAGAAGATGAGGGGAATGGGTGCAGTTCAATATTATTACATATTAATAACACAAAGTGTGACCTGCATATATGCACTGATTAACAACCTCATTAACGTGCACAACCAGACAAGAGAGGAATGAAAGATGCTCTGAATTAAGAAATGTTTCACCTCTACCTCCTCCACGTGCATTTTGCTGAAACAAAGCAGAATTTCTCTGACACATATTTTATTATTAACCACTTGACTCAGACACTAAGTAATAGTTTATGGTTAAACGCTGCACTTCCTAATGGTTTTTCACATTAAAAGATGTTATGAATAATCACTGTTGGGATTCACTAATCAGCCATAAGATTATGATGACAGGTGAAGAGAATAATTAGCTCTTTATCACGGCACCTGTTAATGGGAGAACACTGAATCTTTTTACGCTGATGTGTTGGAATCAGGAAAAATGCATCCAGCACAAGGATTTAACCAAGCTCACGCATGGTTCCATGGTTTGGATAGGAATCCAAAGAAACTAAATTGATTTAAAGGTTTAAAAGATTAAATTAATCTGAAATGGCGAAAAAAGTTGTGGTTTTTAGCTCAGAGAACCTTTTGATAGGCTTTTAAGGAGTGAAAATTAGTTTTGGCTTCCGCTGTCAAAACACTGACTCCTGGATTAATATAAACTAAACCAGAGAGAAGAATCAGGCCTCTCGTGTTGGATCCACTTTGTCTTCCACAGATCTGGATGCGGAGTGGCGTCCGTCCCGGTTGTAGAACGGCGACTCCTCTCCTCTTTGTCCCGAACCTCTGGAGATGATAGTAATACTTGTACCACAGAAGAGCACTTAAAGCTCCTAATATAATTATGTATCCATTCACAGCCACGGGCCTGGAGATGGCTTCATTTCCCCGTGGAACGGTCTCTTTCCACCTCCCGATTCCACAAACTCCACCTCGCAGCTGCTTTCATTAACAAACACGCAACGTAATGGAGGCCATTTATATTCCGACGCACTCCTCTGCCTGCCTCGCCTCGCTCCGTCTTTCTCTTCAACCCCTCCAAAAAACTTTTCTACCTCAGGTTACGACGGCTGCAAACTCATCCCCGAGTTGAACGATGGGACGGCGGGCAGTGGGCAGTTGGCGGCGGCCGCTCGCCGGGTTGGCGAGGGCACCATCTGGCCTGCTCTGGTCCAGCGGCTTCTGGCTGGCGGTGGCGTGAAGCCAGTGGGCACCTGAGTAGTGGTGGCACAGCGGGGCAGACTGCTCCTCCAGCTGGCTCCTAAATGTCCAATTTTCCATGGAGGAGCTGAAACCCCCCACCACCCCCCCACCCCTGCAACAGATGCCCGAACCCACGGGGAGCCCACTTCACTGCCTGTCCTATATTCACCGCTAATGGCCGCACGCACATCGGTGTGGTCGTGGCCGGTGGAGCGAGGCAGGAGCGAGGAGTCGCTCTCACTTTCGGAGAGAGCTTAAACTGATAAAATGCATGAGAAATGTTTGCCGCTGACAGTTTTTTCATCACGTTCTCAGCCGTCTTATTAGTTGGCGAGAATCCACTCCACCGTTGAAGGAGAGAGATTTGTGGACGTTCAAGTCCGAGAACCAAGGAATCCATATTCAGTATCTGCAATTGGTAATCTAATCCATGCACCATGTATTGGAATTAAAAAAAAATGTAGACATGTGCAGCTTAAAGTATTTGTGTGCAGAATATTCACTTCTTGTTGCTGCAGGGTAAACTCTGTTTTTTTTTCTTCTTCTTATTTGTCATGGCTTATGCAGGATTGAGTAAACGCACGAGCCATATAGAGCCTCAGCCAGGAAAAAAAAAAAGGAATAAAACCCACTTTGAATTGTCTCTGTGAAAACTGCCGTGCACGCAGTCCCACCGCGCCCATAGCCTTCAGTTCCAGACAAAGCTGCAAATGCGGCTGAAACTGGATTAATAAAGCGACTGCTCAACAAACATTTTATCATCCCGAACTGATTTAATGGATTCCAATTTAAACATTTACAACTCAGTTGTAATTGGAAAGCAGATGCTATGTTGGCAGTGATAAATAGTTCGGCAGAGATTAGATTTTTCTCGTTTTTTCCCTCGAGATCCCCGAGAATGAAAAGGTCAAGCAGGTTTCGGTTCTTGCTTCGGAGCAGTCATCAGTGACTTTTCTAAATTAGTGGAAACCACAGGTTCTGTCACTTCCTCCTGACGAAGACATTTACTTTCTTCTTTGGCCGCATTTCAGTGCAGATCCAGGTTTGATTTGTTCTAAATTGTAAACTGACTTCACTCATGCACTGATGGACTTCATTACTAATATCAGCGAGAAAATAAAAGTAGTGTTATCGCAGTAACGCATTATTCACCATGCTGCCTATAAATAACACATTTTCACCATCAAAGCCGTATTAAATATTTCACTCATTAACACGCACAAGCCAATGAGGACCGAGAAGCAGTACATGTAGGCCCCGCCCTCCGCTGGGAGCAACACAGGGTTTAATGTCTTGCCCAAGGACACTTGGGCTCAAGGATAACCGGTACTGAGGATCAAACTGCTGGAGTTGAAGGACGACCTGCCTTATCATGTGAGCCACTATCCTCCCTCAATGCATATTTAAGTCTGCAGAGTCAATCTCCGGAGAGACGAGGAGCTGAGAAAAAGCCTGAAATGGAACATTATGAAGCCACATTTTCTATGAAGACCATTGTACGGATGGATTTAAACTCCTGTGATGAGGTTCAGGAAGTGAAGAGAAGTTATTTGACCTTGATTTTTTTTCCTGTAGGTCTCTGTTTTGTTTTTGAGGTGTGGCGTTCGACCCTGTTTGAGTTTATAAGCTTTCAGCATCGCAGCAGTTTCAGTGAGTGTGGCTACGTGCCGTTTTTGATTCCGAATTGATTTATTCTGAATTAAGTAATTCAGAATTATATTCATGAGCTTGGTGTTAACGTGGAAGAAACAAAGGATTAAATCCTCTCTCACGCCGGGGTCTGCGAAGCGTTCTGATTGGACGGACTGACGTCTCCCGGAAGTAAACAGCGTTTTTCTCGTCTTTCTTTCTTCGATTAACTTTGACGCTACAGCTTAGAAACTGTCCGCGTTGTTAAGCGCCATCGATCCGGTCGTCTCATTGTATCCAATTGTTCTAAAACTGCCGTCAAACAAATCGTCTCCATACGAGTCAAAACGCAACCCAGTCTCACCGCAGTTCATGATATGAGTCGCGTAAATTAATCTATTGAATCGCGTCCAGGAGCACGATTTGTACAGTTTTTTCGTGTCCTGCGGCTGAGCTGTCGGCAGCCGGTGACCAGTCGTGGGCGCCCCCTGTGCTGCATGTCCATTCGTCCTTGGTCAAACTCGCTTTGATATGTCGCTTTACTATTGAACACATTTCAACCAAGAACGTAACCACGTAGATCGCCAATATGTATTTCGACCACACAGAAAGTGGATCATTTTTTTCTCCCCTTTTATATTTGAAAGGATACAATCGCAATGTTTCCAGAATGATCCTGTTCAGCAGTGTGGGTGCACACGTCTTTACAGTTATCTCCAGCGTGGACAGGGCAATAACAGTAAAACTGGGCATTATCTGAGCGTCTGGATAAAAGAAACAATAGTATATGCATTGTTTAATCGTGAGGGGGCGTGGCCAGGCGACTGTCATTGAAATGTATTAGTTTAAAAAGAGAGGCGTGGGACACGAAAAAACTGTGCAAATCGTGCAAACGATTCAATAGATTAATTTACGTGACTCATAAGCACTGCAGTTGCGAAATTAGGCTTTTATTCGGATTTATAGAGGAATAAAAAGTCCGATGTAAATGCACGGAGTAGGAAACAATTTGAATAAACTGTGATCGTCCTTCCTGCACGAGGCAGAGGTCATGATCCCCTAACCCCTGTGGGCGTCGGTCCTCCCAGTGAGGGACATTCCTCCGAGCCTCGTGTTGCTCTGTGCAGTATCAGAAACTTGCAGGAGGAATCGGTGATGAGTCGGTGTTTCCTTCACGGCCGCTGGAGACAGAGTCCGTCTCTCTGGACAGAGGGAGAAGCTGCGAGCTTCCCGGGACTGGCTGGGTCCATAAATTCCAGCGGGTCTCCGAGAGTCACGGAGCTGTCAGCGCAGAGTGATGGCCCACGCCGGGACATGATGCACTGATGTAATTGGAGGATAGCTCAAAGACAGAGGAGGAGATTCCAGTCAGATCTGTACCTATGGCTCATCCGCCTCAAGGGGATTGTGCTGGTTTATATTTAGCTCCGGGTGCTACAAAGCAATTCACCTTTTTTCCCTCTCAAAAGCAGCAACTGAGGAAGCAACTGATTTTGATAGAAGAAAAGTGAATAGAGAACACAGTAAATTAGGGAAGATGTTTCAATAGTGCCTCCAGAAAATTTAAACGTGATATTAAAGGAAAAAAAAAAAAGACGATTGTGCGTAAAAACATATTGCGATAAATCATAAATTTTACCAGCTTTCACTGAGGAAGCGGTCAATATGCTGGTAACTCAACGCGGACGTTAGGATCCAACACCCCGCAAATATTTTAGAAACTCTGGTTCTGATGTGTTCTCTCAATTACTGCATGGTCCTCCGAAAATCAATATCTCATTTCTCGGCCCAATGGCAGAATTGGAAGACGGCCACAGTCAAACAGTTAATACACTCCCGGCAATGACATTTATTTTCCCAGACAAACAACAAGCAGCAGCGAGGCCTCAGGTGCTCACTCACCTGCTTGGTTTTCACGCAGCAGCCATTTTTCCATATTTACCATTAACATCACCTCATTAGAGGTTATTTACAGCGAGAGGCCAGGCTGCTGGATCCAGCTTCACGTCACTGCATACATGTGAGAAAAACTGAAATGCTTAAAGATCATGTTGAATTGTGAAATAAAATATCAACACAAGGTATTGGTGACTTTTTTGCCTTCCAGTCAGAGTTTTGGTTTTATTTTCCTCATCAGCACAACTGCACACTGTTTTTGAAGGAACTCCACAGGGAGGTTGTTCCAGAGCATCTCTGGTAATGAAGCAGACTCTCTGCAGCCCCAGGCGGACCCCACCCTGTAGAGAGGAGCCCTCTGCCGGGGCCACACCGCCACCCCTCACGTCCTCTGCTCTTACCTTAACCGCTATGTTTGGGTTGCAGAACAGATTTGAAGCTTATCAGACGCTTTTCTGATTCTGTCACCTCATAGAAAAGCAGCACTTTTATCTAACACCCACATAGAAGCTTCACGCCGTAGTGTGTCTAACTCCTATGTGAATTTCACCAGGTTGATATTGATGAAACTCTTTTAAGTTGTCACATGTTGTGTAAACCTGAGAGATTCAGGCAGGCGCAACAAAAAGTATGAATATGAATCTTCCCATAAAGTTGCTTTTATTGGATTAAATACTACTTGGTTGGATTTTAGAAAACATCATAATAAAAAAATGAGCTTTATGAATCATAAGATCTGTGTTATATACTGTATTGATTCCAGTTATTTGATTAAAAGTAATCCCCCCCCCTAAATATTATTATGAACATGAGTTTTTCCCCCATTTATTTGATCAAATTCTTTATTTATTCAAGATATTAAAAACACAGCACATGCAAACACAATGCTGCATCCTGGACATATTAGCAGACACACTCTGGACTCCAGCGGCCCTGGTTGCACCGACCACAGCTCTTCATCCTCGCTGCCATCCGGAGAGTTTGAGCTGCAGCGTCTTACAGCCTTTGAAGGGCTTCTTATCAAAATGTCCAGCACCTGTAGCGAGCTTCTCATCCCTGACATTTGACTTGCTTATTCGGGCGTTTGTGGATCACATCGGCATGTTTCTCTGCTTTCTGTCACCACTGCTTTGTTGTTATGCAAACCTCGGTACAGGTGGATATTAGACCATAGTGCAGCCCCACTATTTGAGATCTGTAGGTAAGGATGATTCTTCCTCGACGGACCATGAAAGTTTGCATGAAAATGTATATTTTTTTCTGTTTATTGCACCTGGAACAAAGGGGAACCTTTCAAACAAATTCAATTTGCCACAGCTGTTACATGCTGGAATGAAAAATGCATTTAGAAATTAGAAAAGAACGTAATCCTCCGTATCAGGCCATGTTTTTTCCTCTCTCCATCTTCTTGTCAGTCATCTCACGACCCTTCCAACACTGGGAACCACTTCTCCCCGCAATGAGTTCAGTTTTCCTTCCTGAGACATTTTCGATCCAATCTATAACTCATTTACACGTAGACATGTTCTATAAACAAATCCCGCCGGGGAGCCAAACACGTAACAAATTCAAATTGTTTCCCAGCGGCATAAATCAAACGGCAGACAGGCCCCGAGCAGGACTCATGCTAATCTGAGCTGGGTGTCGTGTGTATGCAGACTACATATTCAAGTGTCCTTGTGCAGATAGTATCATTATTTCTCATGTCGCCCACATTAATTGGGTCAGCAGCTGCAAGTAGCTTGACCTGTGCTGTTGCTTGGCAACTACTTCCCAAGCATATAGGAAAAAAATAAATAAATAAAAATAAAACATAAACCAGAACTTTTTCTTTGTTACAAATGATTAAATATCAGCAGCCTTGTGTCACTTGTCAAATAAAAGAAAATGAGAGTAGTAAACAAATGCAGTATGTAACAAATGTATTAATTTATTGGAAACACAAGGTTGAACAGATGTACAGGACACGATGCAAACACTGAGAGGGTTCCTCTGCCTTAAAAACACACAGGAATTGAAGGTCAGTTTTGCAACACAATGAAAACAGTCTGAACAAGAAAGATGAAGCCCTCACTTTTAACCAAAAAAAACACACAATAGCTACATTAGAAAACATATTTAGAGGCCCTTCATGTCCAAAGAGGCTCTGCCCTTTGGTGAAACACTAATATCCACTGTCTTCTCACAGCTTTAACGTATAAAAGGATAATTACACAACCGAGAGCTGCGAACCAATTATGCTAAATAAATTGACCTCTTCACAGAATGGCCTTTGTCAAAAAACAAGTGTAGTCGAGGAACACCTACACTACACACTTCACAAGCCTCCACACTCACACACACGCACACACACACACACACACAGACAACATGCATTAGTAAGTAGAAAACCGATATGACGCACAGACAGGGAATGAGCCATCGGAATAAACAGATTCCAAGAGAGCAGACTGATTATGGGTAAATAATTATAGATTAAGTGGTTCAACTTAAATGTTAAAGCCCAACCAGTAAGTATTGATATGTCTTGTCATTTTCCAGGATAATTATTGAATTCGATCAACATAAACATTAAAAATATATATCTTTGATTACTTCAATGCACTCATTGATAAGTTAAATATTACTGAATACTATTATAGAAGTATTCTGATCGCCCGCCCCTGACTTCATACTGATGTGCAGTATGTCGAATTTCCAAACAGAGGTGCATCCTGTCAAAGTAAACAATGTCGTCTCTCTCTGGATTCCGTTGTTAAGTAGGTGTAAATCCTCATAGTTTCATCCCGATAGGGAAATGAATTACAGGTCATCGTAGCGTATTATAGTGCATCGCACATTAATAGGAAGTAATGCAGGATTACATAATATCGTTCCACATGGTCTCTTATGAGTATGTACAGTTTATATCACTTTAAAATGAGCAAACTTTTTTTAAAGTAGCAATATCTGTGGAAAATACTGTAATATTTGGCATCTTTGGTCATAGATATATTTTAAGTAGTACTCCTCTATATTTGGGAGAAAATAGTGGCAAAGCTACGAGGGAGAGTTAGTAATATAGAAATAGGGTTTTTTGGTCCATGCATTTTGCTGGGGAAAAAAAATGAAATGAGTAAACTGAAGCTACATTTATTTTTCAGAGCAAAAGCTGCAAATCTGCATTTTTACATCAAATGGCAAGTACAGAAAAAATTGAAAAAAAAGAAGCTTTTAAAGCAAAAGTTAAAAGTAAATGCAGCAGCTTTGACTGCTTTTCAAATGAGTTTTTAAAAAAAATAGAATAGAATAAATATTTTTCATGCATTTACCTGGAAAACTGCTTCTAAGAACTTTTAAGGTTTATCTCGACATGAAGAAGCCCTGAGCTTTGGAGAAGAAGCCCCCCTCACACTTCAATGGCGTGTTTATGCCAAGGGCGAAGCCGCCGCCGCCGCTGCTCCCGTGGTTAGTATGCAGCGACGGCGTAGCGGCGGCGGCAGCAGCAACATAAGCAATCATGAGGTGGCCTGTTGCTTTGCTTTTCATCTTTGCTGATTGCATTTATTACCGCTGCAATTAATAACAAGTGAGGGGAGACGGACAGGTCATTACCGGAAGTAATCATGTCGTTTGATTCAGAGATATACATTTAAAAGTGAGTGAGAGTAAATTAAAGTCGGAGGGTCTACGAGGTAACGAGGGTCCGTGTGGTATGAAAACACTGTGAGGGCAGACTGTGAGTCAGACATCTTTTGTTCTGTTGGGAGTATATGTATCAGAACGTGTGAAAAATCAAGGCACTGAAGGAGCCGGAGCACTGCCGATACAATAAGATCCACCTGACAGCAGCGCCGCGGCGGTAGAAACTCTCCTCTGGTATAGGCACCAATGAGCAAACGCTGACAAAAACGTACCTTAAATGAAAAAATTACAAGCGAGCACCACGTCGGTAAGAGTTTGCATTCGGTTGGAAAAGTTAGCAGAATCGGTGCATCAGAATTAGTGCCTTTTTTTTTTTTTACAGGCTTTGAAAAAGGTTGTAGAAAAATATAGTAAATGACTGAACAACTCTGTCCTTCGTTTCATCTGAGGTCCAGCCCGTCCACGTGAACGTTCTCAGGAGCGAACCGAGTCACGGAGAGAGTTTGTGGACGTCAAAAGAGACCGCTGGTTCGTCCTGCGACGCGCTGTCGATCACGATGCTGGGATGCGTCTCCTGGGTTTCCGTGGAGATGGTGGAGTTGGCGGACGGCGTGGCCCCGAAGTGCGGCCCGTCCACCGACAGCAGCATGGGCGTCCCCGACCGCTTCAGGCTCTCGCTCATGGTCACGTGCGCCTCCTCGGGCGTCACGCCCATCTCCTTGCTGTACTCCGACGGCGACTTCCTCTTTATCCTCTCGTACGTCTTGCTCTGGTTCTCCGTGATGGTCTCGCTGTCCTGGAAGCGGCCGAACAGCCAGATGAAGAAGCCGAAGAGGACGAACGCCGCCAGGCTGGGAATGAAGGCCAGACACTTGACGTCCAGGCTGGCGCCGACGTAGCGGCTGTGGAGGAACATGTCCTGCTCCACGTAGGTCCGGTTGGTGCCGGGGTCGACGTTGGTGGAGCGCCACTCGTACGTGAGCGTGCTGTGGTTGAAATTCCTGAGTGTGTCGGGCTCCTCCACCGTGTAGATCTTCTCGCCGGGGCCGACGTACTGACCGTACTCGTACGGCTTGTAGAAGATCTGGTTCTTCCACATGTTCAGATCCAAGATCAACACGAGGAAGATGATGCCGTAGTTGAACCACTTCCCTACGAAGAGATACTTTAGTTAGATCTGACGGATTGGCACAACGGGGCAAAATAGATGAGTTTGTCAAGTTTTGCAAAAAAGACATGATTAGCAATGAATCCAAACGCCTCACTCGGAAGTGTTAATGTCTCAGTGCTTTGTTCCTCCATATGACAGTGCTCTTTTACACCAGCTGTGTTTCTTTTTTCACTTCAGCAGTTCAAACGAGTCTTTCAAACGGGGAGCAGCTGGCTGACTTTGTTGGTTTTGATCAGTTTTCTTTGATTTTTGTGCTTCTAACTTTCACCCTTTGGCCACCAGGTATGAAGTATGAATGAACAAAATGTTGCAGTATTTAAGACAAATGTGAGACTTCAAGCCAAATGACCAGATTCATGATGCATTTTGTGTTGGCGCCTTCCTTTCTGGGTAAATTTCCTCTGCATGAATAATAAAACATGTTGTCTGTAAAGTGGATCGCTGAGCCGTTTCAGGTGGAAACAGGAGCAGAGTCGACAACGTGTACTTTAACTCGCTCGTGACTCATCGGAGCTGAGGGCCGATGTGACTGAGGTCCTGAAAACTTTGTTGAAGAACCGCTGTTGAATTCGGTCGGGTCAAACAATCGACTGCAATCACGGCGCGCATGTGCAGATGTTTCAGAAAGCTTTTGATTTCTTTGTTGAGTGCAATCGTTGCACTTTGAAAACCTTTAAAAAAAAAAAAAACCCTGCAGCTTTGAGGGACCAGATGTGCCGGTGAACCGAGAGTCAAACTCAACAAAACTTCACTGTTTTTCACATCAAAACCATACATTGTGCAGTTCTGTTTAACACTGTACAGATATTTTAGCACAAGAGCTGACTGATCCACAAAACACACCTTCTCCAAACAAGATAAAGAGTACAGAGCCTAACAGACAGACGCGCCGTCACAGTCATCTATCAGGAATCTCCCTCTCTCTGCATACAGAGAACCATCTGCAGGTACGACTTCCTCCCCGGTATCTTCAAACCAGATCGCTGTATTACCTGGAGACAGCCGTCTCCCCAGGTTGACTAATAGCAGGCAGATGTCTCCCCGGGTGTACGTGACGCCGCTCCCTTCCTCTCCCCCCGGGATACCATGTTAATAAGCTTTTAGTTAAACCAATCACGTCGCGCTATTTCCATAATGCTTAATGGATATGCGATGCATTAGGGTTAACAACCTTCCTCGAATCGCTGAGCATTTGAACAGCTTAACATTTAGCTCAGGAACATTGGCTCTGGCGCTCTCGCTCTCTCGACGGCTGCGAGTGGCCGTGCGCACGCCGCGGAACAAAATGGAGAAACCTGGAGGACGGGTTTTAAATGGGGAATACACTCGTTTGCAGGGAACATTAAAGGCGCGGAGATGTGAGAGATGATGAGAGAAGTGTCTCGCACGACAGGAAGGAAACAGGGGGATCGGGGGAGGGGGGGGGGGGACACAGCCGAGGCGGCGGCGGCGGCGGCGGCGGCGGCACCTGCGCGCCGCATCAGCTACACATGTATTATAAATGGTCGCTGTGGTTTAACCAACAAACTCTTCCCCGCTGAGAGGGAAGAGGGAAACTAGAACAGCATCGGCGCGCTGGGTATTCAAGTCAAAAAATAGGACAGAGTTATCTTCCCCCTCGCCAACATTTTGATTTCTTTCTGCAACTTCGCCAATTTATTGACTGTGGGCGTTGCTCGGGAAAGTGAAGCGATGAAGTGACCGCGTTGCCCGAGCGCCGCGGCAGAGCCGAGCGTGTACCTGTGATGTGAATGTGGTATTCCTCCTTAAAGACGCGCTTGCAGACAGGAAGCTTGACCTTTACGTGCGTCGTTGACATTCCTGGTAGATTCATATCCAGGTCACCCATGAAGTGAGGGAACTCCCAGTCCTGCAAACACACACACACACACACACACACACACACACACACACACACACATACACACACACACGCACACGCACACACAGATGTAAAAGTGGGTCGTTCCCTGTAAAAACAACAGATTTCATTCACATGACTCAATTCACCGTCATGACTGTGCTTCATTTTTTCATAGGAATCGTGTCGGCGTGGTTCAGACCAGCAGCAGAGGCGAAATGTTCACGTTTTAAACCGAGCAGGTTGGAAAACAGGAAACTGCACAACACAACAACGACTGCTGCTGTTTCATGAAGGCATTACGTTTTATTACGTATTTATGTCGGTCGCTTTAAATTTTCAAGGGTTGCTTGATACCATTAGACGCCTTTAAACTTTTAAATAGTTTGCAGTCGGCCGCGTATTTCTCACTGCAGCTGATGACAATTATATAACCAGGAAAATATCACTGAATACTTAGGAACTGTCTTCAAAACAGAACCTAAATTTTCAAAGCATACAGTTTGTATAAGAAATAAATAGATAAATAAATATGAAGTTAAAAACTATTGACTAAAATGATAAAAAAACGAAAAAAAATTATGAATTAATATAACATTATTGTCATACAGTGTACATATAATATTACAATTGTAATATGCTGAAGTTAGCTCTGCATAAATCAACCTGAAGTGAAATGGAGTTGTTTCTGCCATCAAGTGAAAAAGGGCCGATACTGTATATTTCATCAAATGGTGAAATGTTTTCATTTTAATATTTGATATGTTGCTTAGGTTCTATTGAGAATAAGAGTTTTCAGTTTATTGGATTTACAAATCGTTGCATCATGTTTTTCCTTTTATTCCACAAATTTGTGGTACAGTGATGGAAGTCTTTAGATTCACTGTAATAACGAAAATAATTCATCTCGTCCAAAACTGAAAGCAAACAACGTGTTGCTTTTCTTTATCTCG